>NC_088791.1:193606613-193908179 GCF_011386835.1 Chrysemys picta bellii
CTCTGTCACACTAGGTACACCTCTACCTCGATATAACATGGCCTGATATAACATGAATTTGGATATAATGCAGTAAAACAGTGCTCCAGGGGGGCGGGGCTGCACACTCCGGTGAATCAAAGTAAGTTTGATATAACGCGGTTTAACCTATAATGCGGTAAGAATTTTTGGCTCCCGAGGACAGCGTTATATTGGGGTAGAGGTGAATTTATTCAGCAATTTTTCTGATGGAAGGAGAGAGTTCAACATACTGCTGCACAAAAGAGGGGAAGGGAAACTGGCAGAGCAGACACAGCTGATCTCTAGAATCAGCTTTAAGACTGTTGGTAGGACCAATATGAGTGTGTTTTTAACCTGCACAAAAGGAAGTAAGTCATCCTCTCCCTACCCCACCCCATTTCAAAAAACAACCCCTCTCCCCGCACCTGAGGAGTTGTCACCAGCCTTTTTGACTGAGGGAGATGTGAAACCATGACATTGCATACCCATGTCTACTGAAGAATACTTCAAGCATTGGCAATTACCAGATAATCAATGGGCCACCAGCCAGCAGTGGTTTGTGTAGGCATTCATGTGAACTGTAATCTATTTTATTTGACTCATACTGCTGTCTCTGGATGTATAGTTAAATTTACTGTAAGTGCTCAAGAAAGCTGTTCCATTTCTCTCCCTCAAACACTACACATTTGCCAAAGACCTACAAAAAGCATAAATAAGAAATTTCCCCATACTTCCATATCTTGATCCCCTTTCTCTTTTTTAATCCCTGGCACATTCTGTCAATCTCTACATTTTCTTCATTTTTTTTTCCTGTCACTCTCCTCCTCATCTCCTCTTTCCTTCCTCATGGCTTCCATATTCAATGAGTTGTCACGTAAGACAACTAAAATGTATTGGTGTTACTTTACCATGTAAGCAAACTATCTGGTCAACAGAGATGTTATGCAATTTACTCCTGGGGGAATTCTGCGCCACTACATGCATGCAGAATTCAGGTGCCATACTTTTTTTTTTTTTTTTCCCCCCCCTGCAGAAAATACATTCTTCTGGACAGGTGCTGCTGTGGTGCCAGAACAGAGAACAGTGGCTCCTGGGCGAGAGTAGCCCAAGCTGTGGATAGAGAAAAGAAAAAAAGCTGCCTTTCTCACAGTGCCCTGCCCTTGGGGCCAGGTCAGGAGACATGGGGAGACAGACAACGTAGGGCACATGGGCTGCTGGGGGGGGGAAGGGTGTCCTAGACTGGAGTTCAGAAGGAGGGGACAGATTGGGATGGGGGGATGAATGGTAGTGGGGCTGCAGGGCCACATAGGAATGGTGAGTGGCTGCAGGGACACATGGGGATGGGAGTAGCTGGGGGGAGCCGCAGGGCCACATGAGCATGTGGTGCAGGGACACATGGGGAGAGGGGCAGGAAGATGCAGGAACACATGGGGGAGGTGGGGTGGCTGAGTAGGGGATGCGGGGATACATGGGGACAAGGGAGGGGTGGCTGAGTGGGGGTGCAGGGACACGGAGATGTGCCTGACTGAATGAGAGATGCTAGGGCTCAGCATGGTGAAGGCTCCCTAACAATCCCTCCCTATCCCCCAAAAAAACCTATTCCATACTTCTCCCACTCTACACCCAACAACGCTCCAAATTCACACCCAGGCTCCTTCCCAGCAATTACTTCACTCACCCTCAGCTCCTCTGTTATCCCCTCATTCCCCCAAGCCTCTGCACTGCTTTTGAGGGGTGCGGGAAATAAGTTTCTATATTGTAGCTTAAATGAATTATTATTCAGAGTTCTGTATTAATATACCTAGTAAGGAATCTATTTGTCAAAAAATATTTCCTGAATCTTTTGTTGTCTGTATTGTTACAAACATACTTCCTGATTGGTATTTTGAAATAAATTACCAAAATAATTGAAACTGGCATGATTATATTGTTATTTTGACAAATAAAATATGCAGAATTTTAAAAAATTGTGCGCAGAATTTTTCTTGGTGCAGAATTCCCCAAGGAATAGCAATTGTGAATGGGAGAGGAGATGGTCCAGGCAACCACAAATAGGAGTGGAGGTGTCCACTGAGTTGTGATCACTGTTTTAATGTATATTTATAGGGCTGGGGCTTTTTGTGTTTTTTTTTTTTTTTTTTAATGAATCCTTAAACATATTTGCCATGTATATTGTAAAATAATATGATCAATTAAAAAAATCAGTTTAGGTTTACAAAGAAAACATCTGGAGGATCATCCATTTCTAACAGTTCTAAGTAACAAGAACAATGCTAGTAAATTCTTTTGAAAGAAACATGAGGTGCAGCATTTTATAGCAACCCTGGGGATCACAAAACTGCAGTAGGGGAAACTCATTTTGTACACACTATTCTACAGTTCATGGCATTTCAGGCTAAATAGTATGAAGTGTGATAAATGCAAGCCTTCCTGTGAATGCAAACAGATTTTAAAAATATTTTAACTATGGGTACAAGTGAAAATAAATTAGGGCACTGGGATTTAGGTAAACAATAATTCAGTTTCTGTGGGTTTTTTTTTATTTTTATTGCTTAAGGCAAATGTCACAATCTTTGAAAGTCTTAAGCTTTAAAAATATTGAATTATTCAGAAATAATATTATTTACTTTTTGACTCTTGGCTGAAGAACAGACAAATCACTATATTTATCCAGATATAGTGCTAGAACAAGTGCTGTGCACCCTTCCCCACATAATCTTACCAACACCCTTCATTCCTGATCTGCAGTTATTCATGATGTTGTAATTCTGAGTCTCTCTCTAGCATTGAATGTAAAACATTCAATATTGTGACAGAATTTAAGGCAGTTCTGATATATGCAAAAGAAAGATTAAAATGAAGCCACCAAGTGCCTTTCCTTTCAGTCCAAAGCAAAGATTTTAACTCCAGTTTCCAATAATAAAGATAGGCCAAAATCCCAGCCTCAGCACAGCATGACTGGGAGAAAGATTCCTCCCACTCAACTCCATGCCATGGAACATTAAACATAACCAGCCTGCAGATCCTATTCTACTCCAATAGCTGAAGTAGCCTGTATGTGTATCTCCTGATGCAATATTAATGGCTGATGGAGCTCTCCCTCGCAAGATACATTGGTTCCACTGTCCTCCAGTCCATCCCAACTCCCAAATTCCTAGTGTGCCTGGGGCAAGCAGGCAGCTCCCTTGGAATCAGGATCTGCTACTTGTAGAGAGTAGATATCCTCCCTCTGTGAGGTAGAGCAAGATTTGGAAAACCTGCATACAATCCCCAGTGAAACTTCACCAGTTCCACCCCAAGTGGTGCCTTTTCAGCTATGGATAAAGTGGGCAGAATTCCCCAATTAGCGCAATATATCATCTGCCACTTATGGAGCAAGTCTCCCAACCTGGGTCCACAGACTTGCACTTGAGCTCTAAAAATATCTGTTAATGGTGGTTTGACATTGCAGTTCAGGCTGGAGATTGGGCTCTCAAGCCTCCCGCCCACCACCCAGCTTCAGAGCCTGAGCTCCAGCCCAAGATGCAACCTCTACACAGCTATTTTTAGAGCGCTAGCATAAACCCTGCTCGCATAAGTCTGTGGACCCAGCCTTGGAGGCTTGCTCCTAGATGTAGACATGCCCTCAGGTATCCTCTTTACAAAAGATATTTGAATGCTTGACAGCCTGACTTCCATTTCCTTTACAGGTTCCTCTTTACCAATGCAAGTTATAAAACAGAGGGAAGATTATATAAAAAATAAAACACAGGAGAGAAACACAAATTATGTGATCTCACCAAGATATATGGAAAGGTTAAATACAAGTTGCAATATGGCCATTTTCTCAGAATATTTTGTTTTCAAAAGTTTGGGAAGCTTAAGGAGAGGGAAGTGTTGGTTTAACATCAAAGCCAAACACAACTGAGTAGAAAACAATTTTCTAAAGGATTAATAAACACAAAGATATATTGGATGAAGATGAAAGACATTTTTTTGGAAGATTTTAGACACTTTTTAGAATAGCCTAAATTTTCATGGAAATCATGAGTAAAGTGGATTGGGGTCACACTGTTCAAATAATTGTTGTCTAGGGCAGGGCCTTTAAAAAAATCTCTGGACTAATTTCTACACTGACTTTCATCCTATGTAATTTCACCATCTATATAATGGCATATGAAACTGCATTAGAAGCTGCAGCACACACTGGAAACATCTGTTCAGTTAAACCTTTGTACCTCTGCTGAGGTTATAAACAACGGGTAACGTGCAATGCCAATTCCAATAGTGTTTGCTACGTGAACACCTCTCCACCGAGAATTAGATTACCAACCTGGATCCGGGGTGTAAAGGTGTATCTCTTTACCAATCTCATATGAGTTGGTGATCTCACTCAAATTCATAATGGACAGGTGTCCACAAAAGAAAACAACAGCTCTGGAATGGGACTTTCCTTCTTGCCATTCACACCATCTTTCTGTCCTCCTTATCCACCATATTCATCTCAGTGAGGTGTAAACTTATTATGTAAATGGTCCCAATTAGGTTAACACAGGCAATTTCTCTTTTCCTCTGATTTTGTAAAAGGAAAGAAATTAAAGCCAGAGGCAGGGAAATGTTTATGCATTGTGCTGCATAGATAAATCGCAAAAAGTCAGCAAGTGCAACTAAGTTGAGGGTCCTTCATTTTACAAGGCTGCTCTGGTTTATAAGGCTAGCTACAAAGCTTAATATACACTGTTTGTGTTGTATGACATATGGAATAAAACATAAGATTGTGCAATGCAGCCAAGCTAGCCTTCCTGTTGGGACCACACTTTTTGCATTCTCTCACTTTGTTTTAACTGTGCAGCCTTAACTGCATACTAGTTGCATTTCATGAATGATGAGTTCTCAAAACATCCCTACTTATTCATACTAAAACAAGAAATTACATAAGAACTTCTAGCAGCAGGGTAATGTAATGTAGGACAGGAGTCAACGTAGGTTAATTGCTCTGCGCAACAAAATAGGTATCTATTTTTCATGATCCAGTCCCCTTTGGAAACCACAAACCTGCCTCCGAAATATTCAGCAACCCATAAAACTGGGGTCCCTTTTATTAACTGGAAGAAAACTTATTAACTTTACATAATGTAAAAAGGAAAAGGCACATAGTTTGATTCCAATTCCATGAAAAATCAGACACACAAGGTACATGACAGCTAAATAGGGACGTAATTGTTCGAAACACTCAGGGTTTGTTCCTAACAGGTGGAAAGAGGCAGGGAAAATTAACCCACGGATAAATGCTTTTGGAGATGACAAATCTAAATACAAAATCTTTCAGCAAGCATGTAATTAAAAACATTGGTGTCATGGAAAGATGACTAGGAATGGCACAGAACCAAATCGGAGCCAAGAACATCCGAATTCTTGGCTTTCCTACCAGCAGGGAAAGAAATGACTCTTGGCTCTGTTACAAAAACTTTTGCACAATTCTTAATCATCAATATAGAGGAAAGCCCTTTCTAATGTCAAATGATGCCCTGGAGTACCAATGAGCAAAAAAATCAGGAGATACTGTACCTTTAGATCTGTCTTAACCAATAAGGGACAAATAGGCTACTGTTGAGGCTTGTCTGATAACAGCAGGAGGACCTGTCAAATGGAAACAGACTTCTTC
This sequence comes from Chrysemys picta bellii, assembly GCF_011386835.1. NCBI lineage: Eukaryota > Metazoa > Chordata > Testudines > Emydidae > Chrysemys > Chrysemys picta. The sequence goes on from NC_088791.1 coordinate 193,612,258, forward strand.
TGTTCCCTGATCTAATCCGTATTACCCAAAGTGGGTGCAAAATTAGAAAATCCTTCAGGAGCGAGAACATGGAAGCAGCTGTCCTGAATCCAGGAAAGGGAAGTATTCAACAGAAGAAAACACACATTTTTCTGAGATAAAAGACCTGCAAATAATAAAAATACAAACCTTGCATGTAAAATTATAAAACTGAAGTAAAATGATGACCCGAACAATGAGGAAGATGGCTGGATGTGAATTGGTGGTTTAAAAATCTTCAAAAGGTGCTGCCCACCCCCTCCAATAAATATGTAATGCTAGTGTTTTACAATAATCAGGTCATTTGCAGTAAAGCTGTAGTCTTGTTGGTCCCAGGATACTAGGAGAGACAAGATGGGTGAAGTAGTGTCTTTTATTGGACCAACTTCTGTTGGATTCTTGTCTCAATAATCAAGTTATACATTCATACCCTACATGTCAGTTAAATTATTTGTAGAGTATATTCAAGAATATTAAAACTTGCTAGGGTTTTAGTAATCAGTAGTTTTTAAAACGATGTACCTCTAGAAAAGGTTTCTGTTTGTGCATATGGTATTCCAACTGCAATGTTCATTCTGTTTACACACATTTCTTTCTTATGTGGTGACCTTGCCCTGTAACTCTAAAATATAATCATGGGCCAGCAATTATCCAGGGACCTTTCGCCCTCTTTCCATTATTATTTTGCATATATCAGATTTTCCTCTAGTTGCACTTCAATTAACATTTTATTAAGAACTCTAAAGAGAATACTAAGAATAAATTGGAGGTTTAGGGACAATAGCCAGTAAAAATGCACATTTTCAGCACAGATAAAGTAAAAGTTATCCCTTTTGCCAGCCATGACATCATTTTCCTGCTCACTAACTTGAACATTTATGGAGGGGGAGAAAAGACAAGTCTGTGAAAATGATGAATAACTCTGTGCAATGCATAAAAAATGCAGAGCTTGGAACTGCGAAGTGACTGAGTCCTTTATCATGCAGAAGCATGTAACTGTGGAAGACCACAGTTACAAGCAGGAATGAGATAGAGAATTTGGGTATATTTTAGTACTAACTAGAATTCTAAAACAGATGATGTAGTTTCAATTCAGTCTATGTACTGCTAATCCAAGAGATTTAAATTTGACTAAAGGAATCTGTCCCATGTAATTTAAAAAACAGTCAGAGTTAGCTAGCCTTGTCTGACCCCCTAAACAAGAACCCACACACACTTTAACTGTCACCTTCATGACGGTTATCACTATCAAAGAGCTAGGCCCCCTACAGACAGGGTAGAAGACAAAGTTGGGTTTGTGGAGTTTACAGTCTAAGGGCCTAGGTCCTGCAAGATATCTATGAGGGGAAGGTAGCAGAACAGTGGAACTATTTATGGAATGCCTTGTCTACATAGACAAAGGTGCTTTTTAAATCCCAGCTGAGTTTAGGCTACAACATGACAGCTCTAATGATCTAAAACATAGCAAACTATGTCTACATGAGTGTTAAAGGAGGTTTTTAGTCAAGTTAAGATAACTATTGAAAGAGACACTTTTTTGCCTATGTAGATAGAACCACAGTGAGAACACAAGGGACAGGATGTGACAAAAACAGTGCACTTGTTTGGCATAGTCTTGCATAGGTCACCTTAGTTCCACAATTTTGTTTTACCTTCTTTTCAAGTTTTGAGTTATCTATGCGGGGAAGGCAATAGTACAGGCTTTTGGGAATAAGTATGTTTTAGGCCAGGACTTAAAGGAGGTGAGGCTTAAGGCATGATAGAGGGCAGACAGAAAGAGGTCTCGAGGTCTCCATGTATTCGCAGATCACTATTTCTCTCCCAACCTAAAAATTATCTGTTCTTTTGAACTGCTGTTTCAGTTTCCCTTCACTATCAGTATCCCAGAAGTGTCAGCAACACATCATTGTATACACCTTTCGTTGTTGATTCTCTTTAAATAAAATAACTGCAACAGAGTTTTAAAACTAATTTCCAGTCCTAATCATCACCTCTCAAAATCAGAAGCACAAGAGAAGTCACAATTTGGTGAACTTCATGCTATATGAACCTAAAAGGGCATTAGAAGAAAACCTCAAATGAGATCCCAGCAATGCAGAGGATTCCCTCCCTCCCACCCCCACCAGGCTTTTTAAACCATTGAGCACTGTTTATTTTGACTTGTCATTTTAATTAAATATCCCTATTTATCAGGTATATGAGAACAATTTAGTCCACTCTGCTCCTACACTAAAATTCACTATCCAGCTGTGTGAATAAAGTCATGTGTCCTGTCCACAGCTACTGCATCATACTGAGTGTTTTAAGCTCATTCTTCCCATTATATAGGGTGGAGTATGTCCTACAATAGCATTTTTATTAGTGCTATAGATACACACATACACAGATCTTTAGGCATTTAATATAGATAATATGTTGCACTTATACACATGAAAACCAACCCTTCTACAATATAAAACATTACTGATATCAACTATAAAATTTTAAAGAATAAAACCAGAAGTTCATCACGTATGCCTAATTAATATTCTAACATTTTTTGAACAAACTACTCCAGTTAACAAAAGTGTGCTAGAAATATTTCTTTATCAATTTTGTGAGTGCTCCAGGCCTAACAAATATGTCCCTACAGTGAATTACTTGTATCACTATTCCAGCTGCATCCTTAAAAATAATGAGCCTATGCTAAATCATACAATCCCACACATGCTAGGGGGGCCTGGTACTGGAAAGGGTAACCTATTCAGGTGACTTGATGAAAGATCTTCTTGACTGACCGACAAAAACTCTGGAATGGGAGTTAAATTGCCGTACTGATGATCATTATAAATTTTAATTTAACAAATAATGAAAAAATTAGTAAGAATTTAAATAATATTTTCAAAGGATTCAGTGACAGTAACATCTAATGTAAAATCATAAAAGCATTACTGATCAGTCTAAATATCTAAACAAATCTTTATTTTACAATTAGTCTAATACCCTTCAATTTAAGGTACTTAAAAGGTGTATGCACACTTTGTGGGTTACTATAGTACATTTAATTTTATGCCAACGATAATACAGTGTGTATATTAATATATGTAAAACATCAATACAAGCCATCTGGAGAGCTAATGAATAATCAAGGGATTTCAAATTAAACTACAGAATTTTCCCTTAGAATCTTTAGGACAACACTGTCAAGTTCAATCTATTCACTTAAACTCCAGAATCAATTTTTCAAACTTTATGACAGGTCTAATAGTTTCCACCTGTTTCTTTTGCTTGACTTTTGACTGGCACGTTACCAGTCAGGGTGGAAATGTAGACAAAGACCTCTATTAGGCTCCGGCTGTTTCTCTACTGTGAGGTCACTCAGCCATTAAATTAGTTCCAGCCTACTTTCTCCTTCTATGTCTTAATTTTTGGTGGATATGTAGGTTCGGGGGAGTGAAGACTAGACTAAGGTTCAACTTGTGGAAAAGGTAAAGGAAAACCTCAAATCATCTTACATTCTGAAACTTAAATGGCATACTTGTGATCAACATTATATTAACAATTTGCCATATTTACTAATTCACCATAGTTTAATGCCTTTTGTGTGACTTCTATATCACGTTTTCAGTTGACTTAGATTTAGCAAATTTTAAGAGCTATCATTTCTAGAGTTTGAAACATTTATTCTAAGGGTAGACACTTTTCTGCATTTGTTGCACCGCTAAAGAACTCAGGCCACAAACAGTATTACGCAGAAGTATAATTATTGAAATGAAAGAAAGTTGCAGTACTTGTCCAAAGCATTCGTTAGGAAAGGACAAAAAAAAAAAAATCAAGAGCTTTCATCAAATAAAGTTTCTTGAAAGTGCCAAAAACCAATATCTGCAGTTATAAAACTTGTCTGTTTAAGCAAGCCTTATCTGAAACACACACTATTTTTAATGGAACTCTTAGCATTATCAGGGTCTTCAATAGCTACTTTTTTTTTAGTGCAAGCAAGGAGATCCTTTTTTCTGAGATTTCCCTTTGGCCTGGACCTCCAATAAAACCTGCTTCCAGGAAGGTGTTCTTTTTTTTTTTTTAAACTTAGGACTGATGGCTAAAACAAAGTAACACACTACATGTTCTACTGACTTCATAATGACTGACTGGGAATCTGTGCTAAGTACAATATACACTTGATTTATTTCAATTATGTTTTCAGTGAAAGACACCAGATTAGTTCTTGAATAGACATTTCGTTTATGAATGGCTAGCTTTTAAAGCCTCAAAGCGCTTCACTGAATTGCAAGCTGCAATTGTATAAGGAATATATCGCCCACCACAACAATGCAGCTACAATAATATCAGCCACACTCTTCAAAACTTATACTTTAGCTAATTAAAGAGGAGGCTTCCAGTAGGCAGAATTTAATTGCCCATACTAGAATTGGCCAGGATACCCTTCTCCAACAAAAGGCTATTTAATGATGAGGACTTCTGTTTTACATCTCATCTGAAAGCCAACACTTCAAATAGCATCATTGCTAAGAAAAGTCTTAGATCCAGTCCTGTAAACACTTAAGCATATGAGTAGTTGATTAAAATTGGCTCTACTCATGTGGGTCAAACTTTCTGTTTTCCCAATCTCCCTCATCAGTTATTCTCTTAAATCCTCCTTGATCAATGCTATGAGTTCAGGATTGCCTGCAAATCTAAGGTTATTCACTGCCCTCGCAAATAACATGACTTGTCTTGTTTCATATCTCAGTGCTACAACCATTCCATTACTGCTTCCAGTACCAACTCAAAGGTCTGCTTGTATTTAAGGGAAGAATTCTACTCCTTTGGTCCAGGGTGCAATGCCCCACCTGATGGCTCAAGACCCCTTCGTTACAGCAGCTCACGCACTCTTGGACAAGAGGGCTACTGGCCCATTTCCATGCACGAATGATTAGTATTGCTAGGGAGCTGAAAGATATATCCTTACGGACTGGAAGCATCAGTGGGAAAGAGTCTAACTCATTAAGTAAAGTCAGGAGTCCATCGTACACCTGCTGTCTTGGCCACTTGATCACAGGCTCAACGGGCTATTCTCTGGCTCGACCAGAGTTGCCACAACCATGCACCAGGCTGTGCTGGTTTCCTCCCAGCACTGCAGACAACAACTCATAAGGTGGAAGACTGTCCCCAACCTGATATCTGGAGGGCAATCTACAACACCTAGCCTCCCTTGATAGAGAGGCCATCTTCTGGTTACAAAACCTAGTCATCAAGTGCTAACATCTGCATACGAGAACAAAAGAAAGCAAGACACACTGTGTTAAACAAATCTTATGATAGTGTACATCCTACGGTCCTTCTGAACCATTCCACCAGCTTCTTGTCTACTCTCACTGCACTCATCAATTTGCTCTTCATATTTACTATTTCGCTTGATCAATTTCATGGGGATGCCATATATTCGCTGAATAGACTGAACATCGGCAACAAGAAGACAAAACAATGGCAACTGGAAAACAAGAGGAAGAAGTAAAGTTCAAATTCAGAGATAAAGAACTAGAACAAGTGGGAAAAAATGGAGGACTAGCATAGAAGAATGGGAATTGTGAAAATGACATAAAAATAAGACTTGGACTAGACATTCCTGCATTCAGAAAACTGTTAGATCTGGAAGCAACAACCAATGTATGAGTTAAAGATGTCCCACCAATACTACTGTCTGGGTCAGAAGGTTGGGAATATGAGCAAACCTACAGACGCGGCAGGTAAACAAATCGGCCTGGCCCGCCAGGGGGCTTACCCTGGCAGGCCACGTGCCAAAGGTTGCCAATCCTTGGCCTAAGGGGACTGTCTGTGACTCCATGGTATGACTGTTATAGTGATCCAGGAGTTCACATTTGTTACTGGATTGGTGAAATCTAATTGTAGAACACAGCACTAGTTTGGGGTGTCTGACCTGTTTTTGACAATCTGCCCTGACAGGCACTCATGGTTGTGAGCCACTCCAGACAGTGTGTCACTGATACAAAACAGAAAGCGGTGGAAAGACTTCATTCAGTTCCATCATCGTGCTGAGCTGATATGACCAAAGACAAATGTGGGTTAACTAACTCAAGTGCCCCGGGGTCTGCAGGATCAGGGGCTAAGTTTGGAACCAGAAGGAAAAGTTACATTTATTGCAGTAGTTCTCAAACTTTTGTACTCGTGACCCCTTTCGCATAGCAAAACTCAGAGTGCGACCCACCTTATAAATTAAAAACCCTTTTTTATATATTTAACACCATTATAAATGCTGGATGCAAAGCGGGGTTTAGGGTGGAGTCTGACAGCTCGCAACCTCCCATGTAATAACCTCACGACCCCCTGAGAGGTCCCGACCCTCAGTTTGAGAACCCCTGATTTATGGAATGCCAACACCACTTCCTGCAGCACCTTGATCTTTTTCTTGAAGATCTTAAATACTGACCAGGTCTGATCCTACTTAATGTGATATCTAATGAAATCCCAACAGTAGTTTGAGCAATACAACACCTAACATTCAAAAGTGAAGATATTCTTATCGTCATTGCATCATTTGAAACAAATGTCAGTGCAAATGTATAGAATCACAGAAATATAGGACTGGAAGGGACCTCGAAAAGTCATCATGTCCAGACCCCTACACTGAGGCAGGACTCTACCTACACCGTACCTGACAGGTGTTCTTAAAAACTTCCCTTGGAAGCCTATTCCAGAGCTTACCTACCCTTACAGTTAGAAAGTTTTTCCCAATATCTAACCTAAATGTCCCTTGATGCAGATTAAGCCCAGCTCTGTCCTCATTATAATAGCATTTACCATATTTGATGACTTATCAGGTCCCCTCTCAGTCTTCTTTTCCCAAGACTAAACACACCTCGTTTTTTTTAACCTCTCTTCATAGGGCAGATTTGCTAAACCTTTTATCACTTTTGCTGCTTTCCTCTGGACTCTTTCCAATTTGTCCATATCTTTCCTAAAGTGTGGTGCCCAGAATTGGATACAGCACTCCAGCTGATGCCTCACTAGTGCCAAGTAAAGCAGGACAATTACTTCCTGTGTCTTACACACGACACTCTTTTTAATACACCCCAGAATTATATTAGCCTTCTTCTATCACTGCATCACATAACAATGTGACTCTCATTCAATTTGTGGTTTCAGAGTAGCAGCCGTGTTAGTCTGTATCCGCAAAAAGAAGAACAGGAGGACTTGTGGCACCTTAGAGACTAACAAATTTATTAGAGCATAAGCTTTCGTGGACTACAGCCCACTTCTTCGGATGCATATAGAATGGAACATATATTGAGGAGATATATATACACACATACAGAGAGCATAAACAGGTGGGAGTTGTCTTACCACCTCTGAGAGGCCAATTAATTAAGAGAAAAAAAACTTTTGAAGTGATAATCAAGCTAGCCCAGTACAGACAGACAGTTAGATAACAAGTGTGAGAATACTTACAAGGGGAGACAGATTCAATGTCTGTAATGGCTCAGCCATTCCCAGTCCTTATTCAAACCGGAGTTGATTGTGTCTAGTTTGCATATCAATTCTAGCTCAGCAGTTTCTCCTTGGAGTCTGTTTTTGAAGTTTTTCTGTTGTAATATAGCCACCCGCAGGTCTGTCACTGAATGACCAGACAGGTTAAAGTGTTCTCCCACTGGTTTTTGAGTATTTTGATTCCTGATGTCAGATTTGTGTCCATTAATTCTTTTGCGTAGAGACTGTCCGGTTTGGCCAATGTACATGGCAGAGGGGCATTGCTGGCACATGATGGCATATATCACATTGGTAGATGTGCAGGTGAACGAGCCCCTGATGGTATGGCTGATGTGATTAGGTCCTATGATGATGTCACTGGAATAGATATGTGGACAGAGTTGACATCGGGGTTTGTTACAAGGATAGGTTCCTGGGTTAGTGGTTTTGTTCAGTGATGTGTGGTTGCTGGTGAGTATTTGCTTTAGGTTGGGGGGTTGTCTGTAAGCGAGGACAGATCTGTCTCCCAAGATCTGTGAGAGTAAAGGATCATCTTTCAGGATAGGTTGTAGATCTCTGATGATGCGCTGGAGAGGTTTTAGTTGGGGGCTGAAGGTGACAGCTAGTGGTGTTCTGTTATTTTCTTTGTTGGGCCTGTCTTGTAGGAGGTGACTTCTGGGTACTCGTCTGGCTCTGTCAATCTGTTTTTTCACTTCAGCAGGTGGGTATTGTAGTTTTAAGAATGCTTGATAGAGATCTTGTAGGTGCTTGTCTCTATCCGAGGGATTGGAGCAAATGCGGTTATATCTTAGAGCTTGGCTGTAGACAATGGATCGTGTGGTGTGTCCTGGATGGAAGCTGGAGGCATGTAGGTAGGTGTAGCGGTCAGTAGGTTTCCGGTATAGGGTGGTATTTATGTGACCATCGCTTATTAGCACAGTAGTGTCCAGGAAATGGACCGCTTGTGTGGATTGATCTAGGCTGAGGTTGATGGTGGGATGGAAATTATTGAAATCATGGTGAAATTCCTCAAGGGCTTCTTTTCCATGGGTCCAGATGATGAAGATGTCATCAATGTAGCGCAAGTAGAGTAGGGGCGTTAGGGGACGAGAGCTAAGGAAGCGTTGTTCTAAGTCAGCCATAAAAATGTTGGCATATTGTGGGGCCATGCGGGTACCCATAGCAGTGCCGCTGACTTGAAGGTATATATTGTCCCCAAATGTGAAATAGTTGTGGGTGAGGACAAAATCACAAAGTTCAGCCACCAGGTTAGCTGTGACATTATCAGGGATACTGTTCCTGATAGCTTGTAGTCCATCTTTGTGTGGAATATTGGTGTAGAGGGCTTCTACATCCATAGTGGCCAGGATGGTGTTTTCTGGAAGATCACCGATGGATTGTAGTTTCCTCAGGAAGTCAGTGGTGTCTCGAAGATAGCTGGGAGTGCTGGTAGCGTAGGGTCTGAGGAGAGAGTCTACATAACCAGACAAGCCTGATGTTAGGGTGCCAATGCCTGAGATGATGGGGCGTCCAGGATATCCAGGTTTATGGATCTTGGGTAGCAAATAGAATACCCCTGGTCGGGGTTCTAGGCATGTGTCTGTACAGATTTGTTCCTGTGCTTTGTCAGGGAGTTTTTTTAGCAGATGGTGTAGTTTCTTTAGGTAATCCTCAGTGGGATCAGAGGATAATGGCCTGTAGAATGTGGTGTTAGAGAGCTGTCTAGCAGCCTCCTGGTCATATTCCAATTTATTCATGATGACGACAGCACCTCCTTTGTCAGCCTTTTTGATTATGATGTCAGGGTTGTTTCTGAGGCTGTAGATGGCGTTGTGTTCTGCATGGCTGAGGTTATGTGGCAAGTGATGTTGCTTTTCCACAATTTCAGCCTTTGCACGTCGACGGAAGCACTCTATGTAGAAATCCAGTCTGTTGTTTCGACCGTCCGGAGGAGTCCACGCAGAATCCTTTTTTTTGTAGTGCTGGTAGGGAGGATTCTGTGGGTTAGTATGCTGTTCAGAGGTATGTTGGAAATATTCTTTGAGTCGGAGACGTCGAAAGTAGGATTCTAGGTCACCGCAGAACTGTATCATATTCATGGGTCTGGAGGGACAAAAGGAGAGGCCCCGAGATAGGACAGACTCTTCTGCTGGGCTAAGAGTATAGCTGGAAAGATTAACAATATTGCTGGGTGGGTTAAGGGAACTACTGTTGTGGCTGCTTGTGGCATGTAGCAGTTTAGATAGTTTAGTGTCCTTTTTCCTTTGTAGAGAGGCAAAGTTTGTCTTGTAAATGGCTTGTCTAGTTTTTGTAAAGTCTATCCATGAGGAAGTTTGTGTGGAAGATTGGTTTCTTATGAGAGTATCCAGTTCTGAGAGCTCATTCTTAATCTTTCCCTGTTTGCTGTATTGGATGCTGATCAGGTGATTTCGCAGTTTCTTTGAGAGTGTGTGACACAGTCTCTCAGCATAGTCTGTGTGATATGTAGATTGTAATGGATTTTTTACCTTTAGTCCTTTTGGTATGATATCCATCTGCTTGCATTTGGAAAGGAAGATGATGTCTGTCTGTATCTGTACGAGTTTTTTCATGAGATTGATGGATTTCCACTCCATACGGCTAAATGCAGTGCCTTGCATAATGAAAGGTTTCAGAGTAGCAGCCGTGTTACAACAGAAAAACTTCAAAAACAGACTCCAAGGAGAAACTGCTGAGCTAGAATTGATATGCAAACTAGACACAATCAACTCCGGTTTGAATAAGGACTGGGAATGGCTGAGCCATTACAGACATTGAATTTGTCTCCCCTTGTAAGTATTCTCACACTTGTTATCTAACTGTCTGTCTGTACTGGGCTAGCTTGATTATCACTTCAAAAGTTTTTTTTCTCTTAATTAATTGGCCTCTCAGAGGTGGTAAGACAACTCCCACCTGTTTATGCTCTCTGTATGTGTGTATATATATCTCCTCAATATATGTTCCATTCTATATGCATCCGAAGAAGTGGGCTGTAGTCCACGAAAGCTTATGCTCTAATAAATTTGTTAGTCTCTAAGGTGCCACAAGTCCTCCTGTTATTCAATTTGTGATCCATTATAATCCCTCAGATCCTTTTCAGCAGCACTATCACCAGTTATTCCCTATTTTGTAGTTGTGCATTTGATTTTTCCTTCCTAAGCAAGGTACTTTGCATTTGTCTTTATTGAATTTCATCTTTCTGAATTCAGACTAATTTTCCAATTTGTCACAGTCATTTTGAATTCTAATCCTGTCTTTCAAAGTACTTGCAACCCCTCCCAGCTTGCTGTCATCTGCAAATTATATAAGCATATTCTCCACTTCATTAATTAAGTCATTAATGAAAATACTGAAAAGTACTAGACCCAGGACTGACTGAGGTGGGACCTCACCAGACATGCCCTCCTAGTTTGAAATCAAACCACTAACTACAACTCTTTCAGTATAGTCTTTCAACAAGTTATGCACCCAAATTACAGTAAATTCATCTAGACTGCATTTCCCTAGTTTACTTATGAAAATGTTATGTGAGACTATATCAAAAGCCTTACTAATATCAAGACATATCTGGTCTATTACTTCTCCCCTATCCAGTAGGCCAGTAATCTTGTTAAAGAAGGAAATTAAATTGGTTTGGCAAGATTTGTTCTTTACAAATTCATTTTGGCTATTCTTATAACCCTATTATCACCTTGCAAACTGATTGTTTAATAATTTGCTCCAGTATCTTTCTATGTATCAAAGTTAGGCTATAATTCCCTGGGTCCTCTTTGTTCCAATGTTTAAAGACAGGAACTATATTTGCCCTTCCCCATGAGAAGGGCCTCACCTGTCCTCCATGAGTTCTCAAAGATAACTGAGAACAGTTCAGAGATTGCTTCAGCTAGTTCCTTCAGTACCTTAGGATGAATTTCCTCAGGCCCTGTCAACTTGAATACATCTAACTTATTTAAATATTTTTTAACCTCTTCTTTCACTATTTTGGCTTGCATTCCTCCCCCCATGTTGTTAATATTAATTGTATTGAGTACGTGGTCACCACTAACCTTTTTAGTGAAGACTGAAGCAAAATATCAGAGGGGTCGCCGTGTTAGTCTGAATCTGTAAAAAGCAACAGAGGGTCCTGTGGCACCTTTCTGTTAGTCTTAAAGGTGCCACAGGACCCTCTGAAGCAAAATAGGCATTAAACACGTCAGCCTTCTTGAGGTCACCAGTTATTAGCTCTCCTTCCCTGTTAAGTAGAGTACCTACACTTTCTTTTGTCTTTCTCTTGCTCCTAATGTATTTAAAGAACCTCTTTCTTGCTGTCTTTTATGCATCTTGCTAGGTGTAACTTATTTTGTACCTTAGCCTTATCCCTACAGGCTTGTGAAAGTCTTTTGTACTTCTCAGCTCTTCTTCCATGTTTTCACTTTTTGTGGGATTCCTTTTTCATTTTCAGGTCATTAAAGAGCTCCTGATGAAGCCACAAGGGCCTCTTTCTATTCTTCCTATATTTCCTTCACATCAGGATAGCTTGCAGTTGCACCTTCAATACTTTCTCCATGAGAAATTGCCAGCTCTCCTGTATACCTTTATCCCTTACATTATCTTCCCATTAGACCTTACCCACCAGTTCTCTGAATTTGTTAAAGCCTGCTTTTTCAAATCCATTGTCCTTATTCTGCTGCTTTCACTCCTTCCTTTCTTTAGAATCATTACATCTATCACTTCATGATCACTTTCACTCAACTTGCCTTCCACCTTCAGATTCACAACCAATTCCTCCCTGTTGGTCAGAATCAAGTTTACAATGGCTGTCCCCCAGGTTATTTCTTCCACTTTCTGAAACAAATAAGTTTTGCCCAACACAGTCCAAGAACTTACTGGAAATTTTGTGTTTTCCCATCTTACAGGTTTCTGGGTAGTTCAAGTCCTGTATTAGTACCATGTCTTGTGTTCTGGATATTTCTGTTATTTGTTCTATAAATGACTCATCCACCTTCTCTTCCTGATTTGGTGGTCTACCGTAGACCCCTACCATGATGTGATCCCTAATTATTAACTGACGTATCACGTCTTTAGTTTATTCAGACACAATGATGATTCTGATTTCATCTCAACAGGTTTGAGTAGCTATTTCACCTGCAGTGAGTTTTTTAAAGTTATACAATAAAAGGTACTATCCCACACTAAAAAATGAAGACCAAATCCTGCATAAGATCCAGAAGAATGGACGCCTGTGTCTCTGTGAATTGCCAATGAAAACCACGCGGATACACCCAGGGGCATGAGCTCCCGCAAACAGATCCAGTTGCAAGACTGGGGCCAAAATAAAAAGTTATTCTTCCTCTTCGCGAGAAGCCTAGGTAACAAAATGGAGGAATTGGAGCTCCTGGTCCGAGAAATGAAACCGGATATCGTAGGAATAACCGAAACCTGGTGGAACGGTAGTCATGACTGGAGTACAGGTATGGAAGGGTATGTGCTGTTTAGGAACGATAGGAACAAAGGTAAAGGTGGGGGGGTAGCATTGTATGTCAATAATGATGTAAACTGTAAAGAAATAATAACTGATGGAATGGATAAGACGGAGTCTGTCTGGACAATACTCACACTAGGTAAAAGAACTACTAGAGCCTCCCCTGGGATAGTGCTTGGGGTGTGCTATAGACCGCCGGGATCTACCCTGGATATGGACAGAGAACTATTTAATGTTTTTAGGTAAGTAAATACTAATAGGAACTGTGTAATCATGGGAGACTAACTTCCCGGATATAGATTGGGGAACAAATGCTAGTAACAATAATAGGGCTCAGATGTTTCTAGACGTGCTAGCTGATGAATTCCTTCATCAAGTAGTAGCTGAACCGACGAGGGGGGAGGCCATTTTAGATTTGGTTTTGGTGAGTAGTGAGGACCTCGTTGAGGAAATGGTTGTAGGGGACAACCTTGGCTCGAGTGATCATGAGCTAATTCGATTTAAACTAAATGGAAAGATTAACAGAATTAAATCAGAGACTAGGGTTTACAATTTCAAAAAGGCTAATTTTAATAAATTAAGGGGACTGGTAAGGGAAGTGGATTGGGCTAACATATTTATGGATCTAAAGGCGGATGGCGCCTGGGATTATTTTAAGTTGAAGTTGCAGGAGCTGTCGGAGGCCTGTATCCCGAGAAAGGGAAAACGGTTAGTAAGAAAGAGATTTAGACCAAGCTGGATGAGCGAGCATCTCAAAGGGGTGATTAAGAAAAAACAGAAAGCGTACAAAGAGTGGAAGAGGGGAGGGATCAGTAAGGAAACCTACCTTATTGAGGTCAGAGCATGTAGAGATGGAGTGAGAAAGGCTAAAAGCCGTGTAGAGTTGGATCTTGCAAGGGGAATTAAAACCAATAGTAAGAGGTTTTAGAGCCATATAAATAGGAAGAAAACAAAGAAAGAAGAAGTGGGACCGCTGAAGACTGTAGATGGAGTGGAGATAAAGGATAATCTAGGGATGGCACAATATCTAAACGAATATTTTGCATCGGTCTTTAATGAGGCTAATGAAGGGCTTAGGAATAGTGGCAGCATGACAGAGGGGAATAAAGGAGGGGGGATTGACATTACCGTATCCGAGGTAGAAGCCAAACTTGAACACATTAACGGGACTAAATCGGGCGGACCGGATGATCTTCATCCGAGAATATTGAAGGAACTGACGCGAGAAATTGCAAGCCCGTTAGCGATAATTTTTAATGAATCTATAAACTCGGGGGTGGTACCGTTGGACTGGAGAATAGCTAATGTGGTTCCTATTTTCAAGAAAGGGGAAAAAAGTGACCCGGGTAACTACAGGCCTGTTAGTTTAACATCTGTAGTATGCAAAGTCCTGGAAAAATTTTTGAAGGAGAAAGTAGTTAAGGACTTTGAGGTCAATGGCAATTGCGACAAATTACAACATGGTTTTACGAAAGGCAGTTCGTGCCAAACCAACCTGATCTCCTTCTTTGAGAAAGTAACAGACTTTTTAGATAAGGGAAATGTGGTGGACCTAATATACCTCGATTTCAGTAAAGCGTTTGATACGGTACCGAACGAGGAATTATTGGTTAAACTGGAAAAGATGGGGATCGATATGAAAATCCAGAGGTGGATAAGGAACTGGTTAAAGGGGAGACTGCAGCGGGTCATATTGAAAGGTGAACTGTCAGGTTGGAGGGAGGTCACCAGTGGAGTTCCTCAAGGTTCGGTTTTGGGTCCCATTTTATTTAATCTATTTATTACTGACCTCAGAACCAAATGTAGGAGTGGGCTGATAAAGTTTGCGGATGACACAAAGTTGGGAGGTATTGTCAATTCGGAGAAGGATCGGGATATTCTGCAGGGAGACTTGGATGACCTTGTAAATTGGAGTAACAGAAATAGGATGAAATTTAATAGTGAAAAGTGTAAGGTGATGCATTTAGGGATGACTAACAAGAATTTCAGTTATAAGATGGGGACGCATCGGTTGGAAGTAACGGAGGAAGAGAAAGACCACGGAGTCCTGGTTGACCGCAGGATGACTATGAGTCAGCAATGTGACGTGGCAGTGAAAAAAGCCAATGCGGTCTTGGGATACATTAGGCGAGGTATATCTAGTAGGGATAAGGAGGTGCTGGTTCCGTTATACAAGGCACTGGTGAGACCTCATTTGGAGTAGTGTGTGCAGTTCTGGTCTCCCATGTTTAAAAGGGATGAACTCAAACTGGAACGGGTACAGAGAAGGGCCACTAGGATGATCAGAGGAATGGAAAACCTGTCGTATGAAAGGAGACTCGAGGAGCTCGGTTTGTTTACCCTAACCAAAAGAAGGCTGAGGGGGGATATGATTGCTCTCTTTAAATATATCAGAGGGATATATACCAGGGAGGGAGAAGAATTATTTCAGCTCAGTACTAATGTGGACACGAGAACGAATGGATATAAACTGGCGGTGGGGAAGTTTAGGCTTGAAATTAGACGAAGGTTTCTAACCATCAGAGGGGTGAAATTTTGGAACAGCCTTCCGAGGGAAACAGTGGGGGCGAAAGACCTCTCTGGCTTTAAGATGAAGCTTGATAAGTTTATGGAGGGAATGGTTTGATGGGATAACGTGATTTTAGTCAATTAATCAACAGCGTGCCATCGCTGGTAAATAGTATCAATGGTCAATGAGGGTCTGGCTGGAGAATCTTGCCTGCATGCTCGGGGTTCTACTGATCGCCATATTTGGGGTCGGGAAGGAATTTTCCTCCAGGGTAGATTGGCAGAGGCCCTGGAGGTTTTTCGGCTTCCTCCGCAGCATGGGGCAGGGGTCGCTAGCTGGAGGATTCTCTGCGACTTGAAGTCCTTAAATCACAGGATTTGGGGACTTCAACAGCTGAGTCAAGGGAAAGGGGGTGGGTCAGCGTTTGTGGCCTGCATCATGCGGGAGGTCAGACTAGATGATCATACTGGTCCCTTCTGACCTTAAAGTCTATGAGTCTATGAGTCTTCAGACTTAAGCTAACTTTTAATTAGCATGCCAAAAACAAAAAAGGAAAAAAAAATATTCAATAGCAATATCTTTCACACTTAGTGAGAAAAATGAACGGGTTTTGTCTCCATCTTAATAAGGAATTGTTTAATTACATTATTAAATTAAATTAGTTAATATAATTAATAGTTTAATTAAAATAATTTAGCTGAACAGTGTTAAAGCCTTCAAATTTTCAAAACTTGCTTTTGAGGTTTTTCTAGTTTATTCTGGATTTCTGGATAAATTAAGAAACTTTGTAAATCCTATTTATGAATCAGATTAAAGTATATTTCAGGAAAAATGTATTAAATTCATGGGTTAAAAAAATCCCTTGATCTATTACTATTAAATTCCACAGAAAAGACTGTCAACCAGCTATTTAAGCATAAAATTTAAACTACTATAATATGATTCTAATGCAGACTCATTCTTGTTAAAATACGGTGGGTTTTTTGTTTTTTGTTTTTTGTTTTTTTAAACCAAATCCACCTATTCCCTTACCAAGAAAATATACTCTAAATTCAGTTTATATAAAGACCTATAGTTTGGGCTCTATAGCTAAAGAGCAACAGCTCTTCTTGCTGATTAACTAATGAACTGTGAACACAGTAAGATCATAGAATATCAAGGTTGGAAGGTACCTCAGGAGGTCATCTAGTCCAACCCCTGCTCAAAGCAAGACCAATCCCCAGACAGATTTTTATCCCAGTTCCCTAAATGGCCTCCTCACGAATTGAACTCACAACCCTGGGTTTAGCAGGCCAATGCTCAAACCACTGAGCTATCCCTCCCCCTTAAGATGACTTAACTGATTGCATATCTGGCCAACTGTTCCACATCACCACAATGGGGGGGGGGGGGGTTCTTCAACCATCTGATTAGTTTGTGCTATGAAATATTACAATTCTAGACCTTGTAAATGGTAGCGTAGCTAGAGTAACTCTAGGATTTACTGTTATTCATTTACTTTTCTAATCTTGTTTTAAATCTCAATGAACTATTTTCCTCAACAGACATCCTGCATAGGTGTTACCAAAGTCATTTATGTGTTGCTCAAAAGTATTTTTAAACTCGAATGAATGTTTGGAAACAAAAAAAAATTTGATATTGAAATATTCCTATCACCTAAAAGAGTATTAAACAGAATGTAAAAAATTATATAATATTACAAAGAAATAAATGACTTTTTAAATAAGAAAACTTGTTTTTTATTTTATCAACGAGGTTTAGAAAAATCCTGAGTCTTCTATATCTGCTTATGTAATGCCTTCACAAAACATTACAAATATTAACATTTTGCAACAGGAGAAACAATGGTTAAGTCCTATTATCAAGAAAGTAACTGGTGCACTAAGTTTCCCTTCTCAAAGACATCTAAATACTTGTAAGGCCTCCATTACCATAGAATCGAGCATTTCCTAAGTATTTACAAATAAACAATCCGTCTCTTTCCTTCTTACTTCTCAATCAATAGGAGAAATAGCTTGTGTGTATATAGAGGTTATTGAGCAAAAGCTAAGTCAAAGAGAAAAGTTTTCAATTTCATGCTGAACATTGTATGGTTAGTGTATTTCATTATATGTGAATCACAATTCAAAATGTTTATCTGAGATGGTCTACACCAGCACCTTACCCATCAAGAAGATTCATTGTTGTTGATGTGACTTCAGCAAACAGAACAATCTTCCCAAGCTTCTTTGTTTGCAGATTGTGTTGATATGTCTGCAGGCTGAAGTGTTCAGATGAGAAGCCTCCCACAGTGACGACTGGTATGAGAGATTGTGTTATTTCCATCTCCGGCTTGTAAGATGAGACAAATTTAAGGGTCATCTTGCTGGATTTTATTAATCCTTCAACATCTACTTTTTTTTCAAGCCATTTCAGAAAAGAAATACGATTTTCCTGTGGAGAGGAAAATGAGAGAAATATGCACAACTGCACATTAATGCACACAAACTTTCTTCTGAGAACGTCTATATCAAAAGGTTTCAGAGGGGTAGCCGTGTTAGTCTGTATCAGCAAAAACAATGAGGAGTCCTTGTGGCACCTTAAAGACTAACAAATTTATTTGGGCATAAGCTATCGTGGGCTATAACCCACTTCATCAGATGCATGGAGTGGAAAATACAGTAGGTAGGTATAAATACACAGCACATGAAAAGATGGGAGTTGCCTTACCGAGTTTGGGGGGCGGGGGGGGGAAGAGAGGAGTCAGTGCTAACAAGGCCTGATCACTACAAAAAATAATTTTCCCTCTGTTGATACTCACAATTTGCAAACTGGACACCATTAGATTACGCCTGAATAAAGACTGGGAGTGGTTGGGTCATTACAAAACCTAAACCTAAATTTCCCCAATACTAATTTCCCCCTACTGTTACTCACACCTTCTTGTCAACTGTCTGAAATGGGCCACTCTCATTACCACTTCTAAAGTTATTTTTCCTCTCTTGGTATCCTGCTGTTAACTGAATTGTCTCGTTAGACTGACCTCACACTTGGTAAGGCAACTCAAATCTTTTCATGTATTTATACCTGCTCCTGTATTTTCCACTCCATGCATCTGATGAAGTGGGTTCTAGCCCACAAACGCTTATGCCCAAATAAATTTGTTAGTCTCTAAGGTGCCACAAGGACTCCTCGTTGTTGTTCTTTTTATATCAAAAGGGTCACTCCTAGATGGAAAAACTAGCCTACATTTTCTAGGCTTCCCCTCCCTAGGAGCTGCCCTGGTCTGGCTGGTTGCTTGTCACTTCCTTGAACTGCAACCCCACCCCCTCTGCAGCTTCCTGGCCTCTGAGTCCAACCCCTTTCCTACAACAAGTTTGTTGGTGACTCTGTGCAGACATTCTTTGCCTCATCCACTCAAGTATGGAGCCAATCTAAAACACATGGATACTCCCACACTGAGTGGGTGATTTAGCATGCTAACCACTTAGGCTTCTATGCTACAGGTCATATGACCCAGAGTTATGACAAACTTTACTGGGAATGTTGCAACAACTTAGTAAAAAGCATTTCCATAATGGTGAACAATGATTCCTCGGTAGAATGCTGGCAGAAGAGGCTGTGACTACTGATAAGTTTGGACCTAAATTTTGCTAAATCCAGTCTGGGTAGGGCCTTATTTGAACTGGCCAGGGTAACTAAGGAACTAACTAAAACAGATTAACCAAGAAGCCAGCAAAGTCCTTATAAACGTATTTGCCTAATTAATAGAACTCAGTATTCTCAGTGTACAGAAGGCACTAGTCTGCTCTGTTGTCACAGCTAATGACACTGTTTGTATAGATTTGTGAATTAATTTTTTCAAACAGGACACAAGAAGTATAAAGTATAAGCACACACTTATCCCAGAGCCTCCTAGATGCTCAGCTCTTTTCCTTTTATTACAGAGCCTTAGAAGTGTGAAATAAATTATACTGAAGACAAAGTTAAGGGGATGGGTGATTGGGACCACATAGGTCCTTAAGATATCCTGAAACAGCAACTCCACATTTGTAAAACGTTTTGGATTTATCTAATGCTATAGTAGAGGGGTTTATATGAAATGTTTTGCCATTTCTTTAAAACACCTACTATTTCTAAACAGCCAAAGAAAAGAAGATGCTGGGACTTTTCCAAATCTAGGCCAAGTACAAGGAGCAAAAAGTCAGTCACCTACACACACAAAAACTGTCTTTTTGCTGTATTTTTCTCCACTCATTTTATGACCTATGAATCTAAACTGGACTAGGTATTTACTAGTCAGTTAGGAACAGAAGATAAAATGGAAGTAGCTATATCACAGGTACACCAGTAGGCAACATACTGAAGCTAAGGCAGGAAAGGAAGTTAAAGCTATTGATGAACTGATTAAAGAAAATGGTAACTTATAAGCTATTTTCAAAGTGTTAAAATCCTCTATACATTAAACATTTCTGGTGCACTAGGGAAAGAAGGAGCTACAGATCTGATATTTGTGGACAAATGTCTCTCCAAGACATTAAATAATGAGCATAATAACCCAATTTATACAAATGAGCAAATTCTAAATTCAGCCTATTTACTTGTTCAGTCCCAGCAAACTCTCCTGTCATGCTATCCATCCGGAGACAGAAGAATTAACACTGAGAAAAATCACACACTATTTACTAGTAAAAATGCTTAAGTATTCATTTTTCTTCCTCTGATCTTTTCTAAACAGAAAAGGGTCACTTTGCAAAAGTTTGCAAAGTTAAAAGCACACAGATCTGTGTAACTAGGTATGTATAGAGGTGATAGATATCAATCTCTAGGTACTTATGCAGCCCCCATTACTGCAGTATTTCAGTGTCTCAAACATTAAGTTATCCTCTCAGCAACGTTCTGAGCTAAAACTGAACTCAGATTCTCCTGAGTCCCAGTCCAGAGTCTTAACTGCAGCACAATTCATATATGTCTCGCTATGACACATGCTTACTTCCCACTAATTCTTCTCCCAAGGAATTAATCTAACATTCCAAACACCATTGTCTATTTAAAAAAAATAAAAAATAGTGGACCTGTTCCCACCCTCCAGCTATGGAATTTCCTCCCCAAAATTTACATCTCCTCAAATCTCAGGATGGACCATTCTTTCCTGTGCAAGTTACAGCTTTTTCTATACATTAAAGTCACGATTTTGAAGTCCATTATCTTGAAATCCTGTAGTGCAAAAAAATTTTGAGTTTATTCTATGAAGTAAGGAAAATGTGTTTCCCCAATGGGACCCAGCGCTAGCTTCTAGCCACAAAAGGGCCTGAGACAACAGGCTTTAAATAGTGACATGTTTAGGTCCAGAAATGCTACTGTGTCATTTTTCGATTTTTGTAGCTCCTCTAAACTCTGCCCATTGAGCTTCAAGACAACTAAGGCACCTGACTTTACAGATGGAAAACAGTTCCAATAATGTTTTTCAAACTCTCTCAAATGCTTAGCTTTTGCACAACTAATGATGAAGTGGCATAAAAGTTTTTAGCAGTGCTTCTTTGCGCTGATCTTTGTGTTGCACTTATGTAGGACTCCCAAACTCCTGCGATAGTCTTTATATGCCATTATCATGTGTTACATATTGTAACCCATTATCTGTTACTAATACTTAGCTTTAATTTCTTACAAACAGATGTAATTTTATATTGCATTCTAGACACACCTGCCAAGGCTGATTCCCCACTCTGGCATTTTGAGTACAGAAGGTGGGGGCACGCAAGGATTCTAAAAATTAATACTGCCCACTCCAGGCTTGTATTAAACTCCCAAGGTTACAGCTTTTGTCTGACGTTGGATGGGTAGATGCTGCCACCGCCCAATTGCAAAACCCCTTTGAGAACTGAGGAAGGCGCACTTGGGAATTCCTTCCTGTGGGGTACCCTCAAGCCCTTTCACCCCTCCTCTGGGGAAGAGCTGAGAAAGAAAAACAAAGGAAATCAGCTGTTGCCACCAGCTAATTAAACATGTGCACAAACCTCTTAGGACACGATGCTTCTTACAGCATAGTTTTTTCACAATTTTTTTCACAAACTGTCATCAGATTAGGCCAGTTCTTGATATAGTGCTCAAAACAGTCCACTGCTGAGTTCCATCACACATCTTGTGGGAGAGTTAGCTTGGTTCCTCCCACTTTTTTCTGAGCAGCTGCTGCAAAGTGGTTGTTACAGAAGTATTTTGCAATTTCGACATAATTAGCATTTATTTCTGGAACACTGAAATCTTTGGCTATGAGGTGCATCAAATGAGCACTGTAGCCATATATCGGGGTTCTCAAACTGGGGGTCGGGACCCCGCAGGGGGTCACGAGGTTATTACATGGGCGGTCATGAGCTGTCAGTCTCCACTCCAAACCCCGCTTTGCCTCCAGCATTTATAATGGTGTTAAATATATAAACAAGTGTTTTTAATTTAGGGGGGGGCCGCACTCAGAGGCTTGCTATATGAAAGGGGTCACCAGTACAAAAGTTTGAGAACCACTGCCATATATTATTAGCTTGGGACTCTCTTCACTCTCTTCTAAGTAATTAATTTCTTCTCATCTTGGATACATTTGCAGCATTGTCTGTGATCAATGTGCTAGACATTTGAATTTTTTTCCACAGTTAGTTATAGCTTTTACTGCTACTTCTTGTAAGTATTCTGCTGTATGTGCATTTCCTGATGTATCAATTGTTTCTGTAAGGAAGACATTCCCTTCTTCTGTTGTCACACAAGCACATACAACAGGATCATCGTGGACATTGCTCCACCCATCAAAACTCAGCTTCCTGCAGCTCCCAGTGGCCAGGAATGGCGAACCGCAGCCACTCGGAGCTGTGAGTGGCCATACCTGCAGATACTCAGGTAAACAAAGCGTCGTGCGGCCCGCCAGGAGCTTACCCTGAATAAGCAGTGAACCAAGTTTGGGAACCCCTCCTCTAGACCTTTTGCCCACTGTTCAATTTCTCTTTCATACACTTTAAGCCAAAGGCCAGCATCTGCAGCCAAAATCCAGGGCTGGACCTTGAAGCCCCATGACTGAAGCCTGCTGCCTGCCACTCTAGGGCTGAAGCCTGAAGCCAGAGCCTCACCACACCCAGGAAGATGAGGAACTCACTAGCTGCCTGCTTCTATGACGTTTGTGGCTCCAGAGGGAGACAGAGCCCAACACCTGCTGGTGGCCCTGAAGGAGGGGCCATTGCTTCCTCCCTTCCCCACCCCCAGTCACTGCCCAGGAAGCGGTGGCCACAAGAAAAGCCCCTGGTGGCTGCATGCGGCCACAGTGGCCGCATTTGAGAAATGATGATATAAAATAACCCAAGCAAATATTTCTATTCTTATGGAACTTAGTGAGAAAAAACTGACTTACCCATTTCCTTAAATGTTTTAGTTTTTAAACTAAATCTCACTGAAACAGTCTCATCCCTGAAGGAAAAACATTACAAAATGAAAAAAACAACATTTATAAGTCACCACGTAAAAAGTGCCAACTATAATCTCCAGATACACATCTCCTCTTTAGTGCTCTAATACAGATGTCTACCTTGCATGTGACCCCTCTAAATTCTACCTTAATCCCTACTTAAAGGCATTCCTACACCCAAATCAGTTTTTTCAGTTCAAAAAAGAGTTTCAACTGTAATGGGTACAACTCAATAAGGCTACTTTTATACCCCATGTTTTGTAAAGTGGCTTACAATTTAACAGAAGTCAGTTAAGAATAAACAGGTGTAGGAAATCTAAACAAACAAGTGCAAAACGGAACGAATAAAAATCCCCAATCCATTTAGTGTCCACTTGTTTAAAAAAAATGCTGGGAAGTTGGCGCACACAGGTCTTGAAAAAAATCTACTCAACATCTATTATCCTGAGGTTAAGACTACTGGGCTGGGGCAAAGGACACCCGTGACACTATGCCCCAAAACCGCACCATCTGCAAGTCAAAGGAATAAACAGCTGTGTTACTGTATTTAATGTAACACTATTAATCAACTTTCTTTTAAACCTCTCTTTTAAAAAGTAATTTGCTGTGCTGCATTTTTATAGCACTTTCACCCACCACTTCCAGGTTCCCAATTATGACAGTAAATGTCAATGTTTAACTACTTCACTGCTTACTAAAATATGTTTTAAAAAAGAAACAGCATATTATCAAGATCTCACCAGCAATTCCCGAAGAGTGGGACATACCTGGACTACTGAGGGGGGGGGGGAAGAGTGGCATCATGGATGATGTAAATTAAAATGGGTAGATCTTTTACAAGGCATGGTGAGAATGAAGGGTGTGTGACTGGTTTCTTTCTCCTGAAAGGAGAAAATGGTGAACTAGGAGAACCCTGTTGAAACTCTACAGCCCCTTTATACATTTCTTTTTCCTCTTGTAATTCAATAGGTTTCCACTGGCTTGCAGGAATGACATGGGAGCCCTCCAATGGCTAGTTTAACACATTTAGGTTTGCATGGATATTAGGCAAAAATCATGTTGCCTAGTGAATAAAGTATGTGCCCTTATATTTGAGAAGTATTGATTGAGCCTACCATAAATTGTGTAAGACTGTATATTTATTGCAATTTTTAACTGCTAGTGAAGACTGCACAGGGAAAAAGTAGGAGTAGTTTAGAGGAGGGTATGAATGACCCATTTCTAGTGTAGCTGTTTTTATAGACATCACACCTTCATATGGCTAAACTTTTTTTTTTCCCCTACCTTGGCTATTTCCACATGTGAAGGATTTGGTTAAGGTATCACCTTTTTATATTTTTATTTTAGAAAAGGAGTAAGAATTCATCTATAATAGCATTGATGGGGGAAAAAATTATTAAAAAGCTACAGGATTTGAGCTCAATACCTTTAAAATATAAAAAGCGTGCATGCACACACACATACTTTATCCACTACATTACACAGTGCTTTTGCTCAACAGCCACACAAATGTAAAGGTGTTAAATTAGCCACCGGAGGGCTCTCATATCATCCCCTGAATCCAACAAAAACAAACCAGCGTCCGATGTGGCAGCAAGGGAGATTGGTGCCAGCCAAGAAAAAGCGATGGCAATTCTAGCCCAGAACACTGGCACCACAGACGGCCAGCAGCAGGAAAAGTCCACTGCTGGCACACGAGGGCAAGGTTTTGGCAGCTGTCTTTGGCCAAGAAGATGCCTGATCCACTGATGCCACATAGGTTTTAATTTCCTGTAAAGGTGGTACATTTTTGTGCCTAAACAGGATGACAGTGTATCATAAAACAACCTTAAAACCAGGTTCTTTAAAAGCATGTTTCATACTGAGCCAGAATAGGCAAGCCTTAATACTTTTTTTAATTTTAAATCCAAAATGGCACTAAAAATCTTGCTATTAATATACAGGAGATGTAGAAGCTATACAAAATTCTATCATCCTCATCCCTTTTGCACGTTATTAGAGTAAAGTACTATCCAAGTCTATAATACCTTCCACTGAAGTATTGTACAATACTTCATACACAATATAAATTTAGCTCACAGCCATCATAAAAAGGTAAAAAGGTAAAAGGTAAAAGCATTGCTATATCCCTGACCCTCACTTTATAAAAGAACAAGGGTCAGACACAATAACAACTTCATGACCACAGCAGGTGGTAAGCAGCAAGAAGCATCAGGACAGCTGATTAGCAGAGGAAGGAAGAAAAAATAGAGGCCCTCTTCAGTTAGTCTGGAGGTAAAAAGATCTGAATCAAGCACCCTTAACTCTAAGGAACAGTAAGAGGGGACAGGCTAGGCCACCTGTGACCTCCCCACTCCATAGAAATTTCTGTGGAATGGAGGAGGGAAAGTCACTCTTGCCATCTGTTTCTCTGTGGAAGGAAGTACTGGCAAGTAAAGTGAGAGCAGCCACCTTTTACTTGCCCAGTGAGAGACAGTAAGGCTGTTCCAAAGCTGTGAATATATCTCAAATCTCCTGGCTCCTGTTTGTGAGGCAAAGGCCTACCTCTCTCTCTCTAATCAAATAATCACGCATTAAAAGATAACTGCTGGACTGATTTTAATGCTGCCATCCTTCCTCCTATTGTATGAGGTTTAAGGAGTGGATGAAGAAGGCCCACTGTACCCAATGTTAGGAGCCCCAATCCCTCTTTCCCCAATTTCCTTTGGGGATATTTGCCCCCAAATCCTCTTCCAACTCCTGTTTATCCATGAACCATACCCTTTCTGTAATGAGTTCCTGCACAAGACACCTGCCGCACCTGTTACCTATTAAGATGTAAGATTTCTGACCTAACCCCTTTCTCTATCTCCACCACGTCCCCCCAACCAGCTGGGGAGAAGGCCAAAAAAAAACAAAAACAAAACCCACCCAACCTGGCAGAGTGGGAAAAATTCCTTCCCTGCTCCACAGGAACAAGGCAACTAGGACAGTGCTCACTGCTGATCATCAAAACCCAGTCCTAATCTGATCCCATGGGTGGGCAGGTGGGTGTTGCCAGCCCAAAGTAGAAAGAGAATTCTTACCGAAGGATATGGGATATAAATACTCCCCACCAATGGGTACATGTTGTACTAATATGACACCCCCACCCCCGCATCTGGTCCTGCCACTTTCCTTTATTCCCACCACTCCCCAGCTTTGTTCAGGTCAGTACCCTTTACCCCTCTCTCACAATTCCTTTAAGTGCAGCTCCTTAATGTATACAAGAAAAGGGTTCTTATCCTACCTCTTCCTTTCCAGTGTACTAATGAGAAATACCTAACATTTGAAAAAAGACCAAACATGAAAAATGTATTAAGAGGCAAAATAAATTAACAAATTCATGGCATATTAAGCCGTTAATGTTTAGACAGAGAAATATAAGTACTAGAAGGGCTAATTTTTTAAGTTGGAGAAGTACACTGGTTTTATAATGTCTGGAACACTATGAATTTTCTAAACAGAAAATATGCCACTGCCATTAAAATGAAGGCACAGAAGAGATAACACAGCACCATCCAGCCTTGTAAGGTGTATTTTGCCTTACTTTTCTCCCTCAGCTACATTAGAACAGTCTGGAAGCAATCTTCTTGGCAGCTGCTCTCATCAACAAACTGTTTATTGTAAGAAAGTGGCTAGGTCAAAGGCTAAACGTCATCCTGAACTGAAAGCATACCTTAAAAAAATTAATACCGTACATGCATAATAAAACAGCATGTTATGTATAAAAGAGAACCATACTCAATTCTGAAAGGCCAAAAGTCTATTTAAACAAGAACTCCTGTATCTGAATGAGCGAAATTTGCTAATTTGTTCTTATGATGATTTTGAGGACTACCCAAAAATAGCTGCTTTTATCAAAAAATATTTGTATTAAAAGGCAATATACAATCTATGTTTTACACTCTAACAGGCAACAGAATTTTATTTAGATATTTTAGGATATTATATAGTTAATTAATACTGAATGAGAAGTCAATTTCTCATTTACATGTAATGAAGGGATTTTCAGGCATATAATATGAAGTCAACATCAATGTTGTTATTTATGGAGTTCTAAATACAGTTTTAAGTCCAACATAGCTTTTATATGGAAAAAATAATCTTAATGCAGAGTTAACTGAATAAGATATTATACATTGACAAAGTATGGATATTAAATCTTTTGTCAAGCAAGCAAAGTCAGTTTCAAATCTTGTTTGAGAAGTTTTAATTACAGCTGCACAAGTTCATCTCCTTTTCTCCCAGCATTCATAAATCTCTTGTAAAGAGATATCCTAGGCTTGAACGTGATATGCAAAGTTTTAGACCAAGAGCAATTTTTTTTTAAACAAATTGCAAACATATTTTTCATTTGGACCATCTTAAAATATCTGAACAAAAAATAAGTGAGAGAAGAACAAGATATTGCATGTCCAGGTAACTCTGTTTAGTGCCTTAGACAAGTAACACATTCATACTACTACTTTAACTGAAAGAAAAGATAATTAAAGGAATTTAAGAATTAATGCTCAAACCTCATTCAGCAGTTCCCATCTATGTATTTCAGGAATTAACTAGTAGAGGATCATCTATACTGCATACTCTACAAGTGCTGTGATACCACAGAGCACAATGTGATAAATAAAGGTAAATCTATTGCAGTAGATTTTAAAACTTATTTTTATTGGCAAGATATGAAGGATAAGAACAACTATAGTCTACCTTGCAAAGAATTCCACTACCTGGCATCTAATAATCCAAAAATAAGGAATTAATGGAAATAACGACAGATCCTTAACTACAGAGGGGCTAGCAGAGATTACTATACCATCAAAACAAGAAGCCCGTTTACAAGAAGCTCTGTAACTTATAATTATTTTTTTTTGTTTAGTATTAACCAACTCTTTAGCAGTGAC
Source organism: Chrysemys picta bellii (assembly GCF_011386835.1). Taxonomy (NCBI): domain Eukaryota; kingdom Metazoa; phylum Chordata; order Testudines; family Emydidae; genus Chrysemys; species Chrysemys picta. The sequence continues at coordinate 193,640,070 of NC_088791.1, forward strand.
ACCTATTTAGAAGTAAGAGTGAAGCTGTTATTTTCTGAAGAGTAACTATACTGCAAAACAAATATATGTGCATACACACATCACAACCCAAAAATGTGTGACAAATACATAGGGAATTAAGAAAAAAGCACAAACTTTCCAAACTTGTAATTTAATCATTAAGTGTTTTTGCTACACTTTAAAAGTAAAGAATTGTGGAAGAATTTGATTAGTATGCTTTTTTAAAAAGAACAAATAGTTAAGATAAAAATATAAAGCAATTAATACAGCATACAGATACCTTAAATATCTCACTTAAACTAAGCAGTATTGCATAAAAATACAGAATGGGAATTTTGTTCCCTAATTAATAGGCCAATAAATTAGATATATGATATGATCAGCCCTGTTAAAATAAATGTATAGTATTATGGTCTTTTTATTTATAGCAAGAATGAGCAAAAAAGTTTCTTATTACAGATAAAATAGTTCGTTGAAAGTCTGGGAAACAGTGACAGAATTAGTAAAACAACCAAAAGCCTAGTAAAATATATTGTTGTTAGCATTGATAATATACAGTTCTTAGTTTTAGATTTTCCATCACATTTATTTTACTTTCAATGCTTTTTTTAATATAATGTGAGCGAATTTAGTGTTCATGAATATGAAATATTAATACAGAATTGGCTAGAACCAAAAGGTATGTCTACACTGCAAAGAAAAACCCACAGCATGAGTCTCAGAGCCAGGGTCAATTGATCTCAGGCTGCAAGACTTAAACAAACAAACAAACAAAAACAAAAAAAGCAGTGTAGACCTTCCCCCTGGGGGTGGGTTTCAGAGCCTGAAAAATTCAAGACAATAGACAAGGTAAACTCCCACGTACAGAGATATATTGTAAGAGATTCAAGTGAGAGACCAAAAACATCCTCCAAATATTGTAAACAGAAAAAAAAAAAAAAACAATCCATATATTCAGTGTATCACAAATGGGTCTGCCTTTCCCACAAAAAGATAGAGAAAAATACAGTGCTCATGTATCACAATGCTGAGTTATAGATAGGAATGAATAAGACAGGCAGTTAATGTACATAAGAGCACAAGAATGGCCATACTGGGTCAAACCTATGGTCCATCTAGCCCAGTATCCTGTTTTCCAACAGTAGTCTGTAACAAATGTTTCAGAGGGAATGAACAGAACAGGGCAATTATCGATTAAACCATCCCATCATCCAGTCCCAGATTCTGGCAGTCAATGTAGTTCTAAATGCAGGAATAATTCAAGTTGCATATTATCCAACATGTCCAATGCCCTTGTTCCTCCTCCACCCTTTCTGCTTCAGCCCTTCTTGCTTTAAATTCATTTACTTTTTCTGGGAAAAAGAATATGTCATCCTCAAAACTTGGTCTCATTTCAAAATTAATGATGCAATTTTTAAGTTTGTATATTCTCTTTTCTTTCTCAAAAATTTCTCCTGACTGTCCTGCCCCCTTTTCTTAAAGATAGGTACCTACTCTGTACCTATTAAGCTCCGAGTTTCCCAATAGACTTGCAACATCAAAAATCATCTTTAGAGCTAAAACCTCAGACAGTACCACCTACCTGACTGAAAGCATTCTCTCAGTTTTCAAAGAATAAAGGAAAAACAGTAGTATAGAATTCCAAAAGTTTCATAAGTCACGTTTTAAAATAATAGACATGCATCACAATGGATTTAGTCCTCTCAAGGACTCAATCTATAAATTGGGAGCTTGGGGATTAATTTTTCAAAAGAACCCATTCACGTGGGATTGCCTGCTCCCTCTCCTCCAGCCAATATCCTCCTGTTTTGCTCATCTCCCAGTTTCCCTCTCACCACGTCTATAGCAGACACTCCTTTCTTCCCTTCACACAGGAAATACCCAGTGGATCAGAGCAGCAGTCATCAACAGTGGCCAGTACCAGAGGCTTCAGAGGAAGAAACTCTGCAGTAGGCAGTTATGGGATACCTTTCTCACCCACATACATGTTCCTCCAAGGTAGGGCACCATTGCAGCAGCATGTCTTCTTTAGCCAAAGTTCACTGGTAGATTTGTTTTATGCTGGTACTGCACAGGAGTAAGAGGCGGCAGCAGAAGCTACAAAGCTGCCAGCTACCACAAACTCTCCCAGATCAAAGGGTTTGCAAAGTGCGATGAGCACTGCAGACCCTTTATTTTAGGGTAGGCTGAACCCAGGTCAGCATTTACTAATCCTCAGATTTGCCCCTGGTCTTTTTGTAGGAAAAGTGTCTTATGCTTAGGTATTTCTATACTCATTTATTCGCTGGTCTCTTAAACACAATAGTTAAAGCCAGAACAGTAGCCAAAACAAACACCAAAGGAGTTGAGTGAGAGCAGAGGCAACAGCATCCAACTCACATATGCCCCTGAAATATCCATTTCAAATATATCTGTATGATTCATTAAACATACTTGCTACAACTGAAAAATCCTTTCAACAGAAACTCAAAAAAGCCAAGTAAGTATCATACAGTAATACAATTTTGCCAACTTATGCATTTTATTACATAATATTTGATGCATTTCTTAAACCTCTGACTCCTGGATTTAACTAATTAGTGAGATTTCAGATTTCATTTAAAAAAAATAATTTTCTCCATAACCCTGAGCATTAGAAAAGCTTGAAAACATAACCCAGGTGCATCCTAAAGGCTCAAATACCAGAAGGCATAGAAAAATAACACCAAATGTATTATTTTAGAAAAGTTTCATGTGGTTTTGACCCACTCCTGATTTTGGGAGGCTTGACTCATGATTTTTGAATACTCCAGGTTGGCAATGCCAGTCATCATCATAGAAAATTCCAAATGGATGTGGCCTCCTTGCAAATCAAGCACCACCCAGATTGATCTCATGGAGGGTGCTTAAGATGGTCTGATTGTCTATTCAGTTTATGTTTATCACTTGCAATCCTGTTGCTTCACTGAAGCTTTTTATTCTCACATCACCGTCAACCATGTAGCAGCATTCCTTGGTACACATGCTTCAGAATTCATTGGTCTTCTGTTCTTACAAAGCTTCCACACCAAAAAAGCTGCCAAAACTGAACGAGTGCAGAGGGAGGGGAGCTTCAGTGTTAGTAAGTGGGAATGCTAGAATAGACAGGGCTCAAGCCAGTCACTGGGATTAGGTACCAGGTCACTTAATCCTGTAAAAAGCAGGTCTATACAATACAGTAATAAGAATGTTTGTGTCCACTGTACCTTACCTAATTTAGCACTTTCACAGGGGCTACCAGTATCAGCCCCTGTGAAAGATGAACTGGTGTTATCAATGGTGGGAAATGGATTTGAAAGCCTCACAAAGACAAAGCCTTGTACAATAAAAAAAAGTATTCAATGCTATTTTGTGTTAACTTCCTTGTTAATTTTCTTATAATGTTGTCACAGTTAGAGTTATCCTTAGTTCAGTACCTGATAATTGAGTATTCCAGTTTATATTAAGAAAACCAAATACAACAAAAGCTAAAAAAAAGCTAAAAGACACTTACAAATATTCATAGTTGTAAAAACTGTACCCAGGCTTTTCAACATTTACTTTAATCTAACAGCTGCTATTTAGTTAGCCCTTCGTTGTAAGATCTGCACCATGCCAACAAGACAACCATATGCCAGATTCCATTCACAGTGCATCTGGAACTTCAGGATTTTCTTAATTTGTAGGGATCTCAAATTACTTCAAGTGATTGATACAATAGAATCCAAAACAGTTATTGATCTCTTCTTAGCAACTACTACTATAAAGTATTATGCTGTATAAAACTTTAGATTTAATCTGAAATCTCCACCACCACCTACACACACACACACACACGCACACAAATGAAAGAATATTGCTAACATTTCCTAAGTTATGCAAGGTTTTTATTAACCTTGATCATAATTTTCCCAGATAGGTTCAATTTTTTTTAAGAGAGATTAAAATGATAGACAAATTCTTGCCACAGTCTAAAACCTGATATTTTTCTTCAAAGAATCAAATCAAATCAACTCCTCATTATGGTATGGAAAAATCAATTACCAAAGAATTGGTAGGTGTCATCAAAGAGAGAAGTGCATTCATTGTGATCAGCAAATCCACACAGTCATAAATGTTGGTTTAAAATAAAGACAATGCCTAAGGTACATCTCCTTCTGGGAGCAATATATTTCCACTATATAGGGACAATAGAATTGGATTTTCTAATTTTAATTTGGTATATATTTTATAATCTTGTTTTGTTTAAATTCTATACAATATCTTAGTTAGAGGCAAAATGTACGCAATCATTTATATATTTAAAGAACTGAAATACTGATCTTTCTTGTGACAGGACTGTACCTTTATTTCTAAGCAATGGCAATATGATAGCATTTCACAAGACTCCAGATGATGCCAACCCTGTTCTCATTTTCCAGGTCTTTCAGGCATAAATTAGATACAGGTCACACTTAACGCCCGGGAATCTTAAGCTTAGTAGGTTTGGAAATACTCCATTTTTGCCAGATCTTTACTAGTGATGTCATAGTTAAATGAACCATTGCCAAATTGCTATGGATCTCCAGAGAGTTCTTCACAAGTCATGGAGCCTACCTATCTAAAGCCACCCATATGTTCTAGGGCAATACCATAAAACTCTGAGTCAAAAGGATATTTTTCAGTTATGACTTTTTGAATGTTGTAAACTGACTATTTTGGATTCTATTACTTACTCTCTTTACATTACACTAGAACCATGTGCATGTATGTGACACAGAACCACAGACTGTATAGATCAGATTATTAATTGTCACTGTGGATTATTTTTTATTATTTAGATCCCCACTGCAACCGCAACAAAGATAAGCTGAATGCAAGAAGACTTAGCCCAACATAAGGCTCACAACAGAGGTCACTATCTGAGAGATCCAAGCTCAGGAGCAGAGAGCATTCACTCTCTGAACGGTAGTTATATATTGTGGATGTGATGGACTAATAGAAATCTGAGCATGACACTCACATTTCCTTATTTTAAGACACCCTTGTGAGCTACTAGTAGAACTATATTAATATTTTCTGTCCTCCAATTTAAAATTAAGTGTAAAGAACAGGGCTACCAAAGGAGAATGAGGACTGTGAAACTGTATACTGTACATGGTTACCTGGAGCAAGCTTTTAAATGCAATAAGAGTATAGAATGTCTCACTTTGGTCAGGTGTCAGCATGTAGCAATTTAACATCAGAGATAAATCTATAAGAATATTTGGGGCTAACTTTGGATAAAATGTATTATTAACTTGTTAATTCTTACAGTATCATGAACAGCATTTTTGGAAATTGCTACATATAATGTAGATATGCTCCAATAAGATCTCCTTACTTTTTCCAAATTATTCAAACATATACCAAAGTAACGTGTCTCCAAAATGTTCTATATATTTTTACAAGTATTGTCCAACACATGGCATACAAACAACCATGAATATCTAATACTACGTGAATTCAAGGTGCAGCTTCTCTCACTTGTTTAATATACAACAAAAGTTTATTACTGCCATTTAAAAAGAAACGAGCACTTGCTTTTTTCCTAGCTACAAAATCATAAGAGCTTTTCCCAATTCTCTTATTAATTATAATAACTCTCTCTCAACTGAACACTAATTAGACCAACAAAAATAGTTTAATAAAAGTAGTCTTCTTGAGTACAATCCAGTTCCACATTTGCAATAAACTCTTAAGACAGGAGGATGCTTAATAAAGATGGCCTCTCCTATAGGTGTCTCTGTATTTTGATATTACACACCCTCTGAATTCTTGCGATATTTCAATAGTTTTACAATTGGAGAAAGTCAAATATGATTAAATGTTTCAGCCACTGTGAACATGTGTAAGCCTATGCACAATGCATCATGAAAGAATCCTATTCTCCCTCCTTATTTTACAAGGCTGTTACTAACTACTCTGTAAATCCAGCTCAGAAGTGACACCTTGTGGTAAGAAAACTTCAGTTAAAACATCTAAATGAACACGTCACAACTGCCTCCAGTTTTTCCAAATTACAGAGATTTCTAGCTATTTTAATGTGATGCCTTCAGCAGTGCCCAGAGGTTCTGATAAATATTGGACTCACACTGTGCTGGACACTGCACAAACAAGAGTAAACTAAATGCACGTCTATACTGTCCCACACTTTGAACTAAGGGGTCATGAAAAGTTGCACACATCAAAGTGCTGCGCTGTAAATCCCGTGTCGATGCTGTGGGCACAACTTAAAGGCCCCTAGTTCACATTACAGTAGAATGAAGAGGACTACATGAGAGCAAACTCAGGACCTTTAGGTTCATATCCACAGAGAGGAGTTATAGAGCAGTACTTCGATGCACATTGCTATGCATGCCCCCTTAGTCCAAACTGCGAGGCAGCGTAGACACGCCCACAGTCTCTGCCTTGAGAAATTCACTATCAAACAGAATTTGCAATGTTGTAAACTATTTTTTTTTTAATTGTTAGCTATTATTTTGGTTAGTCATTAAAGCAGATCCAACTAGAAGCCTGAAACACAACATGTTTGGACAGATAACTGAGAACAGAATTTGGCCTTCTGATACTATAGGAGCCAGAAAGAGGTACAGTTCAGCTATCAGATCCAAAGTTAAGTCTGGAGCACTGGCAACTAGAAAAATCATCTCTGCTTGTAAACTTAGCGAATTTCTATTGGAAGTCAGAAAGTAAACCTGGAACTTCATGATACTGTTTTTGTAATCACGTTTTGTACTAGAACTGCAATTTAAATAAAAATGCATCCAGAATGACATCAAGACTGGTAGATCAGAAGTTTGCACTTTGACACCTGGTAGCATACACATAAATAGTAAGCACAGGCATCCTCCTACACTCGTGTATGCAGGCAATCAAGTTTACAAGGATTCAGTTCACTGACACACTCTGAAAACCAAGAGTCCTGTAAAATGTTTCACTCTACTGCAAGAATAGAAGAGATGGGCCCAGCAGGAAAAAACAGTTAGTGCTTAAGTGCTTCCCATTATGCTTGTATCCTCACCCTCCATCTTATAAACAATTGTTAGATTGCCAATGCAATTAGGTGTGATATTACCTCTACAGTCTCTTTAAAAAGAGTATCTGGAATATGAGACTCCTTGAATTTTGCATGATCTTTTGACCTTTTATATCTTAAAAAAGCAATAATGGGTTTGGGGTTGGGTTGGGGTATTTTTTGTTTTTAAGACCTTTTAAATTTAACTACTTTTGGTGCCCTGTCTAAATTTTCCACTCCTGTCTTAAAATGAACTCAAAACACTCCCCCCAAAAAACTTGATCACGGTTCTTTATTATTATTTTTAATTTATTTATTTATTTTAAAGAAGGCCACCTCCATTTAGCAACGCGTATCTGTTCATTCTTGAAGTGGTTAAAAACAGTTTTCATTTAACAAATCAAGCAACATAATGCCTCTAAGAAACCAAAAGGTTGACAGGATGCTGTTCTGGTCACATGTATACATTTTGAGTAGAATCATACTAAATCCATTAATCTGTACAAATCACAAAGGGCAATCAGGCCATCAAGAGAACGGATTTAAACATCTGTTTTATTTGCTAGTCAAAGACCTATCCAAGCCTAAGAAATAGACAAGAAAAGCAGGTGTAACAAAAGCAGGAGATTGCTATTGCTCAACTTTTCCCTCAAACATCAGTATCAAAAACTATCGTGTTCATGTTCATTTGAAACCAAGTCTATACTTCAGAAAACATGTAAATCATTGCAACAATCTGTCAGAGATTGGGAGGTTACCCTACTGGACTGAAGTATGTGGAGAAAAAAGAAATGAATCCAAAGGTTTCAATTGCAACCCAAGCTTTCCTCACACCCACCCACCCACACCCCAATGGATGGGGAAGTGCCACAGGAGTTGTAGGTACGACATAAAAAGGCAGTGGAAGGTGGGGGAGTCAGGCCCAGTCTCTGCTCTTTCCCCCTAGCTCTATTTAAGATTTATTCTGCTGTTACTGCAGCTCCTACCTGAAACAGCCTACTGGCTTGTTCCTTATCCATCATTCTTATCACAGCTCTCAGGCTGTCTGCTGCTACTGAATCCCACCCAGAGATGGAAGTGGGTGGAAAATGGTTTTCCCATCCCACAAAAAAACTTTGAAGTTTTAAAAATGTTCCCATTCTGCTTTGGGATGAAATCAAGTCCTTTTTCTTTGTGTGGAAAAACCCAGGAGAGAGATCCAGAGAAGGTACTTAAACCCAGGTCTCCTACATTTGAGGTGAGCACCCTAACCACCAAGCCATAAAGTCACTGTTAGTTTTTCCACTTTCTCCCCTGTAGGAGCTGTTCTACTTTCTATAAGTAATTCAATATTCATTGAGTCCCAGTAACTAGGGAACTCACCTAGGATGTAGGAAGCCTGGCTTCAAGTCCCAGGTCTCCAAGTCAGGCAGAGTAGGGATGTGAACTTGAGTCTCCCACATGCCTGGTGACAGCCCTGACCACCAGTTTATTGGCTAGTCTGAGATGACTTGATATATAATCTCCCCTCACACACACACACAAATTTCATCCCAGCGCTGAGAAACTTCCTGACAAAGGATTCATCAAAACTAACCATTTCCTATGAAAAGTTTCAGTTTTGACCGAAATGGCATTTTCCACCGAAAAAAAAAGTTTTATAAAAAAATCTGAGCACCTCTACCCAGAAAGCATGTTCCCTTCCTGGAACAGGCACTTCTAAAGGGCTGCTGCTTTTTGTCATATTGGCTGGGAGTGGAAGGGGGAGAGGGAAGAAGAGACTGAGGTGTACTTTCCTCTTCTTGCCTACATATGACACTTTGGGGGTGATAGGAGAAGAGTAGTAAACCTCTACTTAGATTATGGTTATATAAATATGTTGTGATTACACATACACAGATTTTTTAAATGTTTGGAAAAGGGCTTGGACAACATTAAACAACACACTTGTGTTTGGGTTTTTTTTTTAATAAAAGTACCATCATGAATTAGAGGAGGAGAACACTAAAGGTCTTATACCAAGTAGGCATAAAGCACATGGCAAGAGGCAAGTATAATGTATGAAGAAACTAAGACTTAAAATGAACTGTCCAGATTTCACAGAAAACTAAATATCCATTGGTGTCATGTCAGAAAGACTACATGTTTTGCATAACACTGCTCTACAGCCAAAATGCTTCTGAAATAAATGTAGTCAAATTTTACTAATTCTGGGTCACTGAGAATGAAAACAATGCTTAAAATTGTTGATTGGCTCTAGTTTTCAAGATATGCTATTGGGTCACTATATATGACCTTTGACTTGGGAACGGCGGAGGATAAGTGAGTTATAAAGGGAAGGGATCTCAATTTAAACCAGAAATGATTAAAATACATCTTTGACTGGATCTATGAATAAATCTATGACTGGATTTGGACAGTACTTGCTTTTTAGGCAAAACAATGAATGATGCAATCTGAAGCTGGTATTGCATCATACTACGTGATATGAATTGCATCATGTTATTCCTAGAAGTCATGGATGATGCAATCATAACGAAGCTTACATCACTCTGCTGAACAAACTGCCCTATATCAGTTCTAGAAATCATACAGTGTCGTGCTCTCTTATTTCTCAGTGTTTGATTTTGCAAGGGGACACATTTCTGTTTAGCCAAAGTGAGCAGAGATGCCTCATACTTGTGTGAACAGTGCAGATAACTTCTGCTATGTTTGTGGCGAAGTGACTTTTGCATCACAAAAGCGTAGTATAACCACTATGGTTAAGAAAGCCTATCACCTTTATTTTGGCTACAAAATTGGAGATCTGGACAAGAGGTAGGCCCCACACATATGCTGCAACACTTGTGCAACAAATCTTCGCCAGTGGTTGAACAGGAAAAGGAAATCTATGCCTTTTGCAGTGCAAATGATTTGGAGAGGGCCAACAGATCATACCAGCAATTGTTACTTCTGCATGGTGCTTCCAGTTGGGAAAGGTGTGTCAAAGAAGAAAAAGTGGACTGTGCATTATCCAAACATTCCATCAGCTACACGCCAGTACCCCACGGAGAAGGACTGCCGGTTCCTGATGCACCAGAATCATTCTCACTTGAGGAGGACGAGGAAGAGGAAGAGGATGAAACTTCTGGTCCTGAACCATCAATGTCACAGGACCCACATTTTCTCCCATCCTCCTCCTCTGTACCACACCTCATAACACAAGGTGAACTGAATGACCTTGTCAGGGATTTGGAACTACCCAAGAGTAAGGCAGAGCTGTTGGGCTCCAGACTACAGCAGTGGAATCTCCTGGCAGTGATGTTAGGGTTTCCATGTTCCGTGACCGTCAAAAGGATCTTGTCCCATTCTTCTTCATGGAAGGTGATCTTGTAGCCTGCAACAACATCGATGGTGTGATGGTAGCCCTCAACATCGTTCACAATCCAGATGAGTGGAGACTGTTCACTGATTCATTGAATAAGGCCTTGGCTACACTTACCCGCTAGTTCGACGGCTGGAAATCGAACTTCTGGGTTCGACTTATCGCGTCTAGTGTGGACGCGATAAGTCGAACCCGGAAGTGCTTGCCGTCCACTGCGGTACTCCAGCTCGGCGAGAGGAGTACCGCGGAGTCGACGGGGGAGCCTGCCTGCCGAGTGTGGACCAGGGTAAGTTCAAACTAAGGTACTTCGACTTCAGCTACGTTATTCACGTAGCTGAAGTTGCGTACCTTAGTTCGAATTAGGGGGGTAGTGTAGACCAAGCCTAGGAGTCTTAAAGCTGTTTTACTGCATAATGGCAATGTTTTGCCATCAATTCCAGTTGGTCATACAGTCCATCTGAAGGAAACCTATGACAACTTGAAACAACTTTTGAGGTGCATAAACTATGACCAACATCAGTGGCAGCTTTGTGGCGATTTGAAGGTTGTTGCTCTCTTGCTTGGTCTGCAGACTGGATACACAAAGTACTGATGATTTCTCTGCGAATGGGATAGTCATGCAAGAGATTCCTACTACATCAAGAAAGATTGGCCACTCCGACAGTCATTGGAGCCTGGGAGGAAAAGTGTTCAGCATCCACCACTTGTTGAATCAAGGAAGATTTCGTTACCACCCTTACACATCAAGCTGGGTCTGATGAAGAACTGTGTCAAGGCCATTGACAAAACACAAGCAACTTTCAAGTACCTCCATGGAAAATTTCCAAGGTTAAGTGAAGCTAAGATAAAGGAAGGTGTCTTTGTTGGTCCTCAGATTCATGAACTTCTTCGAGATGATGCATTTGACCATGCACTGCGTGGCAAGGAAAAGACAGCATGGAAAGCCTTCCAGTTAGTGGCAATAAATTTTCTTGGAAACAACAAGGCAGACAACTACAGGTTGTTGGTGGAAAACCTCCTCAAGGCATACAAAAGCCTTGGTTGCAACGGTCACTAAAGATACATTTTTTGCACTCTCATCTAGATTTTTTTTCCACCGAACTACGGAGCAGCGAGCGACGAGCACGGCGAGTGATTTCACCAGGACATTGCAACAATGGAGAAACGCTATCAGGGCAAATGGAGCCCATCAATGCTTGCAGACTACTGCTGGACAGTGACAAGAGATGCTCCATTTAATGAATACAAGAGACAAACCAAGAAGCGCTGAGTAGACACTGAATAGGACTAAACTATGTACATAATAGTTTTTTGCCTTTTGTTTCATAATAAATTTTATTTATATAACCCTTTTGCTGATTTTTAAAGTGTTACATAAACAGGACAGGTGAAATATTATCATGTAACGCAACCATAAACACATGAAAAGACCTAGGTTTACAATTTATGATTAAAACTCTACTATCTACAAAATATACATAGACATAAAATGTAAAAACTTAAATATCTTAGAAACAGTAGCCAATCAGTTGTTTTAATGGTCATATTTGAATTCAGCACATCAAAATACATAATAAATAGCACATTTTATCTCTGAAGCAGATGACTTCTCAAAAATTGTAGACCAGTGTAATTATCAAAATGTGCAAAAAGTTTACTGATAAGGACAGTCCCTTGTAAGTGTGTTCAAGACCATTAGAATCTACTCCTTGCATGTATTACTCTGCTGTTCATGTGAAATGCATGATCTGAAAAAGGGGTAAATAGGGAGGTTGAAAAGTTTGCAGATGACACAAAACTGCACATGATAGTTAAGTCCAAATCTGACTGCAAAGAGTTACAAAGAGATCTCACAAAACTGGATGATTGGTTAACAAAATGGCAGATAAAATTCAAGGTTGATAAATGCAAAGTAGTAAACAAACATAATACCAACTATACATACAAAATGATGGGCTCTAAATCAGTCATTACCACCCAAGAAAGAGGACTTGGAGTCACTGTGGATAGTTCTCTGAAAACATCCACTCAATGTGCAGTCACAGTTAAAAAAACCTAACAATGTTAGGAACCATAAGGCAAGTAATAGATAATGAGCCAGAAAATATTATAATGCCTCTGTATAAATCCACAGTAAACTCATTTTTGATGACTGCCCTATTCTGTTCATTCCCTTTTGAAGCATCTGGCATTGGCCAGTGCCAGAAGACAGGATACTGAGCTAGATGTGCCATTGATCTGACCCAGCCTGGCCATTCTTATGTTCTTGTTACTCTACTATTACCAGATTTTTTTGTAAAATGCAATATGAGGAGATAAAACATTTGCAACCTTCTTTAGCACAGCTAGTACTCACTAAATATTTTAGTTTTAGAGTTTTTTTTTAAATACTCCACAACTTGCAGATCTCATGTTCTATAATCTATACTATTATCTATGAGGTAAAAAGACTTTATAGAGGCTACTGTCTCAAAAATGTATACAGAAAGCTAGGTTTATTACAATGCCTGCTGAGTGTATAAGTTTCCCAATACAGAATTTAGATTTGCTTAGGATGGGAAGCCTCATGTTCCTTTGGCTGACAAAAAAGACTTAGAATCTGAGAGAGCCGATAGCATCACAAGAACAAAAATATTTGGAATTGAGGCTCCAGGCAGAAAAACTCAAGACAAAACTGGTTGGCCTGAATTTAGATTGTACTACATCATATATATTGGGTTCCTGTAGGCTATGATTAAATATTGTCATTTGGCTGTCACCCATTTGGAACATATTGCAAAACCTGACTCGGGCTGAGGGAGCCTGAGTTAGGGAGCATTTTTAAGAAGTTTAGTTGTGGACATATTGTATTTCAAGATGGACTTAAATCACCATTGTGACTGAAGTCTCTCTAATCTTTTCAAGGAGAATATTCTTGTTGTAAGGCTTTGCACAAGCTAGAAAATGTTATGCTGGAATCCACAGCAATGAAAGACAATCCTAGTCTTTATAGCTGAAATATCTTTTACAATGGCAAATGGGTTAGCCATTTCTGTCTCTTTAGAGGCAAAGTTGCCAAACAAAAAAAACAAAGAAAAAAAAATCTACATACATGAAGCTGAAACTGAACATATGGGTGCCAGATTCAACAGCTATAGCAACTACCATTCACTTTATTTCAATGCTTTGATCCCACACAGCTGCCTAGTGACAAAGAATTTGCTCATTGTAGCAACATTAAAACTGACAATTTTCCATTTCATTTTATACATTTTTGAAGGAAAAGGTTTTAATGGCCGTCTCTAAAATGACATTTAAAATTACCAAGTCAATAAACAGTGGGCACACACACATTTAACTTTTAGCTATCAAGTAACCTGCCTTTCATAATATATTGTTCTTGCTGCAAATATTGCTTTCACTGTCCTAAAGCAAGGCAATGGTAGAATATGGGTTGTCCAAAATTAATTTAATTAAAAATAGCCCATGCGTCTATGTGTATGAAGCAAAGCACACTTCACAACTTAATAAGGAGTCTGATTTGTGAGGAGCAAGTGGCCCTAGTGCTGATATTCTCCAGTAGTCCCCATAACCTTATTCTTTACTGAGAAAAAAGAAAGAGAAGAGATAAAATGCATTTGTGGACACAGTTATAGTTATCACTCAGCAGCTAGCAGCACTAGTGGCGGACTATGTTCGCTCTAGTCCATGTGATCAGATTGACATTATCCATAATATTTAGGTATTAGAACTCGTATGTAAATTTAAAATAAATTTTAGAAGGGAGATGTCATCTCGCAGTCTTGGACTAGTAGTGGCAGTGGCATTTTAATTTGTATTAAAACAAGGACAACGCTAATACATAAGGCCAAATGCAACACACAGACTAAGAACAAGAGTGAAACTAGCAACCGCTGGGGCACACTAGTCTAAAACAGAGGCAGAATAAACAAATGCTTCTAGACAATCACAGCAGCAAAAGTAGCTCATTTTCCTTTACCTGACAGAACAAGACAACATGAAAAATACAACCAACGTGTTTTCTTGTCAGACACCTAACTCTGAATCTTAGCTGCCCACGGACAAATGACCAAAGAATGTTGCCCCCAGTCTTGTGAATAATTTGATCTAATTTTCAGAATGTAAAATTATTACTCTTAACAATATAAAATGTATTGTTCGTTTAGGAGAGCCTCCAATTCATCGGATCTTAAACTTGAATACGGGACAGCTGAATCCTCTGGCTTTGTTTTGGAAGAATATCAGTGCATAAATCTAGAGTGTCTGAACCAATGAGCAATTCCACGTCGTAATATACTGACCTCATCACTTAACATTTTTTTCTTAAACTTGGTCATCCTATGCCTAGTGTATTTTCTTGGAGTGATAAAATTTAAATTGTGCAAGTTTCAATGTCATCACTTTTAATATTTAGATATTTCTTCCCCAAATCTTCCCATTTTCTATACTGCTCTTCTACATACAGTGCTTTAATTGACATAGGCAACTTCTAGCAACGTCATAGGTATACACAGATTTCTCCTAATATAGTTTCCCTCACATGTTGAATCAATTCAGCTTTTGCATATGCAAAAGGCAATAAATGCATGTACTGTCTTTTTCAAGTCTCAGTTCAGAGGATGGGTGCTCCATTCAAACTATGTAGCTTATTTGAATTGTGTACAAGTGTACATCTCATTGGTTTCTTCATCCATTCAAAAAAACTTAGCTGTTTTGTTTCCCCTGTGCATAACACATTTAAAGCTAATCCCTCCAGTTTGATTACATCTATGGACGCCTGACCATCTAACTGAACTCCAAATTTAAGTCTAGTGATTCATATAAAAACTAACAGGTCCTCTGTTGTTAGCAAGACTCAACTACCACACATGCCAAGGTTTGCTGAAGTGACTAGCAATTCTGTGCCCCCAACTTGGGCTCTTTTAATGTGTCCTGATTTTCAGAAGGAAAGTGCCAATATTTGTGATATTTGGTGTTTTTCTTGAAGCCCCAGTGATGCATTTATGTGAGAAAGATAGGTTACTCGCTTTGTGCAATAACTGGAGTTCTTAGAGACATGTCCCCCTAAGGATGCTCCACTTCAGGTGCACATACGTCCCTTCCACCTTTGATCACAGATTTTTGGTAGCAATGTCTGTTCGGCCCCCATGTGCTCCACACATCCGCATGCCCCAGAGCAAAGATATATATGTCTGTGGAGGCAAACAGCCTTCAGTTCCTGCTCTACTGCAAAGTCTCACAGAGGAAACTCTAAAACAGAAAGCAAGATAGTGGAACTCCCATAGGATATCCTCTCCTTCTTCAAGTAGTGTCCCTATAGGTGCTCAACTTCAGGTAACTCCCAAGCAGTAACCCCACAGGGAGAAGGGAAATTTGGAACAGACTCTAATACTAATTGCACTGCCCACGGCAGTCTCTGATCTAGAGGCATGCACAAAGGCATAGTGCTTGGAAAATGTATGTATTGAAGTCCAGGTTGCCACTTTGCAAATTTCAACTACTGGAACATTCCTAAGTAATGCCACAGAAGTAGACTGCTACCTTGTAAAATGGGTTAACACTCGATAAGGGGGTTGAATGGTGACAGAGTCATAATATGAAATGATACAACCAGAGATCCAGCTTAAAGCCACTGCGTGAAGATTGTGGATCTGTCTGCAATTGAAACAAACAGACTTGGTGACTTTCTGAATGGTTTAGTTCTGTCCAAATAGGAGGCTAACACCCTTATAAACATCCAGGATACAGAAGGCAGCTTCCCGCCAAGTGTGACGTGGTTTGGGGGGAAAAAACTGGGAGATGAATGGTCTAGTTAACATGAAACTCAGAAGGCACTTAAGGTAAAAATTTAGTATTTGGTCATAAAGAAGCCATTTCCCAGAAGAACACTGTAAATCGGAGGTCCAGCATTAAAACCCCCAGTTCTCTAACCCTTCAGGCAGAAGAGATGGCCACCAAGAAAGCTGTTTTCATCAATAGGTGAACCAATGAACATGTGGCTAGTAGATCAAAAGAGTGTTTTATAAGATAATTAAGGATAAGATTCAAATCCCACATTGAAGTGGGTTCTAGAATTTGTAGGAAAAGGTTCATCAGATGGCTCAGGAATCTCAACCTAGTGGGATGAGCAAAAACTGAAAAACCTTTTTATCAGTAAATGAAAGACTGTTATAGCTGCCAAGTGAACATTGACCAAAGACCAGGTCTTTCTAATTCTAGCAGGTAGTCTGCGACAGCAGAAAGAGAAGAGCAGACAGGAGAAACTTCTTGATGGGTACACCAGAGATGATATCTCCGCCGTTTCTGTAGGTAAGTGTGATGTGTGGCCTGCTTTCTACTATTTATCACCACCTCTTGGAGGGAAGGACCGGCCGCTGAATTGCCGCCGAAGAATGAAGCGGCACGGTAGAGCTGTCGCCAAAGTGCCACCGATCGCACCTTTTTTTTTTCTTTTTTTTTTTTTTTTCTTCTTTTTTTCCTTCGCCGCTTGGGGCGGCATAAAAGCTGGAGCCAGCCCTGATCAAGACAGATTTTGCGAGATTGATCTAGAGGCCTAAAGTGTGACACAAAGACCTTGTCATTGTACTCAGGGATCAGTAACTGATTAAAAGATAAGAAACAAAGGGTAGGAATAAATGGTCAGGTTTTCACAATGGAGAGAGGTAAACAGTGGGGTCCCCCCAAGAATCTGTACTGGAACCAGTGCTGTTCAACATATTCACAAATTATCTGGAAAAAGGAATAAACAATGACTTGGCAAAGTTTGCAGACAATACAAAATTACTCAAGATAGTGAAGTCCAAAAGAGACTGCGAAGAGTTACAAAGGCATCTCACAAAAACTGGATGATGGAGCAACAAAATGGCAGATGAAATTCACTGTTGACAAATGCAAAATAATGCACATTGGAAAACATAATCCCAACTATACATGCAAAATGACAGGGTCTACAGTAGCTGTTATCACTCAAAAAAGATCTGATCATTTTCAGAGAACTACCCAACTCTGCTCAACATGCAGCAGAAGTCAAAAAAGCTAACAGAATGTTAGGAACCATAAGGCAAGGGATAGATAAGCCAGAAAATATCAATGCCTCTATATAAATCCATGGTACACCCACACCTTGAATATTGCGTGCAACTCTGGTTGTCCCATCTCAATAAAAGATAGATTAAAACTGGAAAAAGGATAGAGAAGAGCAACAAAATAATGGTATGGAACAGCTTCCATATGACGGGAGATTAATAAACTATTCATCTTAGAAAAGAAATGACTAAGGGGTGATATGATAGAGGTCTATAAAATCATGAATGGTGTGGAGAAAGTGAACAAGAAAGTATTATTCACCCCTTCATGTAATACAAAAAAAGGATCACCTGATGAAACAGGTTAGCAGGTTTAAAACAAACAAAAAGGAAGTACTTCTTCACAAAACCTACAGTCAACTATTGGAACTTGTTGCCAGGGGATGCTGTGAAGGCCAAAAGTATAACTGGATTAAAAAATGAACTGGATAAGTTCATGGAGGACAGATCCATCAATGGCATTAGCCAAGATGGCCAAGGACAAAACCCCATGCTCCGGGTATCCTTAAATCTGCAAATGCCGGAAGCTGGGACTGAAGACAGTCACTCTATAACTGGCCTGTTCTGTTTATTCCCTCTGAAGAATCTGGCAATCACCAGTGTCAGAAGACAGAATGCTGGGCTACAGAGACCATTGGTCTGACCCAGTATGGGCATTTTTATGTTTTTAAATACTGTTCCCACGACATCCTGACATAATTGACCCAAGTAGCTAATCATTGAGATAAGGAAAGACAATTATGCCTAGATGTAGATGAGAGACTATGACTGCCATGACCTTTGAGAATACTACTGAGGCAGAGGAGAGGCCAAAAGGGAGCACTTGGTATTGGAAGTGGCTGTGGTTAACTGTAAATTGAAGAAACCTCTTGTGAGAGAGCTGAATCACACCATGGAAATACAAGTTCTGAAGATCAAGAGTCACAAACCAAATCTCCGG
Organism: Chrysemys picta bellii; assembly: GCF_011386835.1. Classification (NCBI taxonomy): domain Eukaryota; kingdom Metazoa; phylum Chordata; order Testudines; family Emydidae; genus Chrysemys; species Chrysemys picta. The sequence goes on from NC_088791.1 coordinate 193,658,471, forward strand.
AATCTAGAGAAGGAATTATAGCTGCAAGGTTATATTATTAAGGTTATAATAAGGTCATTATTCTGAATCTCACGTAGTTGTTAGATACCTGAGATCTAACATTGGCCTCCATCCCTCGTTCTATGGGGGACGAGAAAGTATCTGGAATAGAACCCTTTCCCCTGTGCTGAAGTGGAACTGCTTCTGTGGCCAAGAGCTGACCTTCATTTATGATGACCTTAAATTGTTCCTGATGTTCCTCTGGAAAATAGTCAATAAAGGTGTTAAGTAAAATAAAATAAAAATAAATTTAGTTTCGATCAGGAGTCGGCAACCTTTCAGAAGCAGAGGCAACAGCAAGGAAAGTAACAAATGCCCGGGCGAGGTGTTAAACAACCCATCAACAGCCATTGTCCAGCAAGAGAGATACAATGCGATGACTCACCTGCATGAGGCCACATCAGGGGAATTGCTCAACCTTGCTTGGAGAGACTCAGGCTTTGTCTACACTGCGATTGTTGACAAAACTTTGGTCTTTCACAGGTACATTAAAAAGCCCCGCCCCGCGAAAGACAAAAAGGATGGAGTTAGTACCCAAGTACCCACTGGGACCTGGGCTCAAATCTTCAACCCCATGGAGTCCTGGGGCCTGGACCTGAGTCAGACAGAATTGTGTGTGGATGAAAGGGGGTCTGGCTCAAGCCTTTGTCTGGGCTTACACTGCAGTGCAGACATACCCATCGAGACGGTATTCTCTCCTTTCTTACAGAACTCCTTTATTCAATAGGCCAATGAAAAATCATTGATCTACATTTGCCCTCATCTCCCAACTACAAAATATCACCCTCATTTCCCCCCATTCCCACGTGCCCAAAAACCCATAGATCGTGGTTTTACTGAGGTCATCGTTTGCCTTTGTATCTTAAAGAATTCCCCATTGGTTCCCATTTTCCAAAGAGATCATAAAGAGAACTCAGTCAGAGTTTCCCATCTGTTGGCTGTTTCCTGCTTTCGCCCCACAGTACTTGCTGGTACAAACAGAATCTCCCCTGCTGATGTGATACTTGATCACAGCAAGGGATAAAATTGCCTGCAGCCAGCATTTCTATATAGCAAATTAAAAGGCTTCCTGGTCTGGCTGTAGGAAGGTCTGAAAACTTTCCCCCACCCCAAAACACCCCGCGCTTCCTGCACCCATTGCTCCTCAGCTGCAGGAGGAGTGGTCACTGTACAGGAAGCTGCTCTCCGATCCACCCAATCCCCATGCATCCAGACCTCCTCATACCGAGACACCCCCCGATGAACCTCACCCACCCCCCGCACCCAGAACCCTCTGACAAGCCCCACTCCCCCCGCACCTGGACCACCCCACGAAGAGCCACCTGCACCTGGATCCCCATCTTACCAAGGCCCAACCAACTGCACCTGGACCTCCACCCCACTGACCCCCACTCTCCCAGCATCTCGACTCCCCACTCAGCCCCCCATATCCAGGCCCCACCACTGAGCTCTATCCCTCCACATACACAGACCCCATCCCGCTGAGCCCCAACGACCCTCACCTGGACTCTCCTGCAGAGTCGCATTACCATTGCACCCAGAACTCCCCAACAAGCCCCTGGATCCCCTACTGAGCCACCCAAACTCAGATTGCCACACACAAAACTCTCACAACTCACACCTGGATCCCCTCACACTAAGCCCCTTCACACTTGGATCCTGCCTTGCTGAGCCTGCCTGCGAACACCTGGTACAGAGGGCCAGGGCACTGGGGTGTTTCTGGGCAGGCCTGGTCCTTGCGCTGTGTCAGGTTTGGGTACAGCCTCACCACTCAATCCGTGTCTCAGGGGACTAAAAGGGGGGGGAGCTGCACAGTGATCTCCCACCTCTGTGCAGCCAGTGGCCTGTGCTCCCCAATGCCATGCTTGTGCCTCCACATTTATTTGACAAATAAAATGTGCAGAATTATAAAATATTGTGCACAGAATTTTTTTCTTTTTTTGGCACAGAATACCCTCGGGAGTAATTCCCAGTACAGGCCATGAGTACATGTAGGGCACATGCATAGGCCAAACAGGCACTGCTACCAAAAATCTCCCATCACAGGCGTAGATGGCACATGCGCACCTGAAGTGGAGCACCTATAGGGACACTTCTCAAAGAACCTCAGCTTACTTTAAAAGAACATAAGTTTTTCATCCTCATGGGTACAGAATAAAGTTTGAAAACGTGAACCCTAAAACCTCAAACAGCAGAAAGAAAACCAAGAGTAGCTACAGTTTTTAAATATCCACGACAAACTACAACTCATGATTATTTTGGGGCCTGGCTCATGACTTAAATGCTTGAGGTTGGCAACGTTGCAAATGCCTGGGAGTCAGGACTCCTACATTTCTCGTTCCATTGACTCACTGTGTGACTTTAAACTATTAACTTAACTATTCTTCAGATTACACATATGTACTCCAAAGTGCTGAATCTTAATCAGAAATTATTTTAAAGGATTTGAATACCTCAAATGAAAAGCTCTATGTAAGTGAAAGCCACAATACATCTAGAGAAATGAATAACCTGTCAGAAAGCTCTTAAGTGATTATGTATTCTTAATTTATTCTAATACTTAGATGTTTAATTGCTTCTTAAATGTAAGTTTTATTCAATACTTGCAAGTTCCTTTCAGATACTATTCTAGAAATGTGCTAAATTATCAGCTTGAAAATGTATATTAAAAACATTAAGAATGATGTTGCACATGCAAAGATTATAGCATTATGAAACCTAACATTACGGCAAAACCAATAACCCTCAAATGACCCTTCATTTCCCACTAGCTTTTTGTAAACTTCGTTTAAATCATCTAACTGTCCAATGTGTTTCACAAAAATCTATTTAATGGAACTGCAAATGTAAAATATGCCACTAGCTGGCAAGCATTGGCAAAAATTAATTAGCATCACTGTTGGATTCTTAAGTAGTACAGTTTGAAAGCTGGGTGTGAATGGAGAAAGATATAGAGATCGGGGAAACAATATTAGAGAAAATTCTATCAACTTGATCCTCTCCATACAGTTCTCCTCCTGGGACATTTTAGATATTAAATTACAATTAATATTGGGCAAATGAACAGAATGTAAGTTATAGTTTTGTTTGCTTGTGAACCAGGGACTCTTACTAGTTTAAACTTTGTTCATTTTACTTTTAGCCATTTCATCTTGTGGTGTCAGATTTCAATGTTTTCATAAAGCTGTCTACAATAAAATTATTACTTGATACATTCTTCACAATCAGTCCTATGCATAACAATGCTCTAAATTTTAGGAGACCACGGCAATAGGCAGATTGTTCTCTCACTGCACGAAGTATATCAACCTGCAGCACCTTCACTGGTTTCCTAGCCTATCTAACACAAATAATTAAAATGCCGTCAGGATTATTAAAGATCTCCTCCTCACTTTTCTGACTACATACTCCTCATATTGCCTTCCCCATACACTATGGTCCGTCAGTATTGACTTCCTCACTGCCCAATCAGCTCTCCATAATTTGGGGTTGCTCTTTCATTTGTGTTGCCCCGTTTATGCAGAATTCTCTATCTCCAGTAAAAATAAAGTTAAAAGACATAATTAAATCTCTTAAAAACATTTTCTTACTATAGCTTAGCACAGTTTTGCTCTGTAGAGCATTTCGATACTGTGTAAGGATACAAATGAAGTACAATGCATGTCTTATTAACAAAGGGCTAAAATGTTCCAGCAGCAATAAGCCAAATTCTTCTTAAAAGGTTCAAGTCCCACAGTTTCCCCAATGTAAATCTCAAAAGTGTGTTTAGCAGCTAAAGAACCATAAAAGAGCAGTAGTCATTTAGACATTTTTATTACTTGCTATGTAAGGAGTAAACCTCAATATTGACAATAGCTAATACAATTATTTTAAATTTATTATGTTAGATTACTATAAATTCACTTGGACTTTTATTAAATTTGAAAAAATATTTCTAAGTACTTTTGTATACATGGCTGTTGGACAATAGCAGTTTACATATTGGTTTGTAATTATTTGTTTTATTAAATTAAGTATTCAGGGTAATTAAAGAAACTTAGGAAATTTCTGCTTTCCTAATAAATGACAAACACAAAATGCTTCAAAGTGAATACCTCCTTCTGGCCCATACATGTTATTACCACCAGGTCCAATCACAGTTTTTAAGGTCTACTTGGTTGTAATATTCTATAGCCTTTATTTTATATAATGTTAGAAAAACATTTAATTGTTAGTCATGATTTTTTTTTAATTCGTACAGTTTTTAATTGTGAACTACAGGTGAAACGACTGTCGACTGAAATCTTGGTAACGGTGTGATTAAAAGGCAAAACACCCAACAGGAGTGTCAGCTCAAAGAGTCTCTCCCTTGTTAATCAATGTGAAGTGGAGATATTTTTTTCTAGGATCTCAAGGTAAGCAATATATAGCACCTGGTTTGCCAAGGCCATAAAAGGCTGAGCCAGAAGACTCATCTCTGCCCTCACACCCTTTTCTCTCTTCATAAAGAAAAACTTCAGTTTTAAATTCTAACAAAATAGTCTAGGAATAGTTTTATCAAAAATTTTATAAACACTCTAAGGCCTTCATATAGGTTTAAGGAAAATATGTGAAGTTGGGAAATGTTTTGTATAAGTCCTTTGTTTATTCCTTAAATGCTTAGAAATGGTACAAGCACCTTTGAGATGTTTATTTGCAAATGATTTGTATTTAAAAGTAAGCTTCATAATAACGGCCTGATGCCACTGCCATATAACTAGTAAAATATTTGTTATATTTTTACAAATATAAAATGGTCATTTATCATCATCACTGGTTAATACAATAAAAAGACATTTAAGTACAGAATATTTATGCTAATTGGGGAATTAGTATCTGATAGTGTTTAAGCAACTTTCTAGTTTAACTCAAACACACACAAGAACCACTACTCCAAGAATTTGTAAGAAGAGCCAATGCATTCTTTGAGGACTATTTAAATTGAAGACTCTTCTTAAGAATCATCTAAGTTTAGAAAAGCCATTTTAAAGCTAAAAGACATGTAAAAGTAAGGATGTTTGACTTATTTAAAACAGAATTTAACTCTTATTAAACCCGAATAAAACTAAAGGACTAAACACAAGAGTTAAAACAAAGGATATTTGAATTCCCTCCACAAGAACAATATACAGTTACTACCCTGTTCCATAGCAAACAAATTTCATATTCATGAGCTGAAGATGCTACCTGAACCATCCCATGAGGGTCTTAAGCCAATGAAAAGGTGACAGCAGCCAATATTTAAATCCAGATGAGCCCTAAAAGGGGTGTGCCTTGCACCTCCAGCGAAACTGTAAAACGTGAAGACTATACATCTCTCTGAATTAAGCAAGCAGCATACTCTGCTTCTGTTTCTTAACCTCTATGGCATTCCGGTCTTACTCATGCCATCTCTTTCAAGCAAGCAAATGTCAGCAGTATGACAAAGAAGCAGTTAACATACAGCATCAAGAAGCAGTCACCTTCCAACACAACAGTGCTTCTGCAACATAATGATATCACAAAGAATGAGAAAAAGTTTACCAAAGCACTTCCAAGGAATCAAATTTATTTTTTTCTTATAATGATTTTAATAAAAGATATTGAAATGCTAATTGTAATTTAAGACCATAACAGCTTCTCCCATTAAGCAGCAAAGTGGTTTAAACTATTATTCTTGGAGAGGAAACAAATTAATCTCAGTAAAAAGAGAAATAGATTTAATTTAAATATTAAGATTCTTAATATACATTCATTTGCCTGACTCAAGACAGCTCCTTGAATGGCTTCTAAAGTAACTGAATTTAAATATTTACTTAAGTTTCATAAGGCTTAGTTAAGATCATTCACCTTTGCCTATTTTTGAACAGTTTAGGTTACCCATGATAAACCACACAGGACTCACCTACCCTTAAATGAAATTTCCTTGCCCATATATAAACTGTTTTAGTTATGTATGATACACTAAAAGAGGACTCAAATACTAGTTTTGAAAATATCTCTTTGGTATTGACTTATCTAGAGAAGAATGCCCCCACCAAAAACCGGCCCACTCTCTAAAACATAATCTCTGTTAAAAGCTCTTCATGGAGAGATAGATAAAAGAGACTGTAACTGAAGTCACCATGGTTTATTGTTTTTTCTTTTTTTTTTTTTTCTTTTTTTTTTTTAAAAACAGGTAAAGTTAGTAATTTGATGGTTTTGTTTTTAATCATGGTGTCTCATAAGACATGGTGAAGACCCCCTTGTGACTAAAACAGTGGAAGTCACATCCCTAAATTGGCACTCAGAAACAATTAAGATCTGGCCTACACTTTCTCATCTCTCTAGAGAAACTTTTAGTAATTTTTGGTACATATTAAAATTACTTGGCCTAACAACTTGGCAGCCCTTCCTACCCCAGAACTATAAAAAGATTATTTTGTTTTTTTAAAATCATGCATCAAGCTATTTAGTTTAAATCTCTTATATCTGTAATATAAGTAGAAAGCTCACCTCATCAGAAGAGAGCAAATAAATAGGAGTTAGTGAAGGAACTTCACTTAATTCACAACTCAGTCCAAGTAATGTCAGGATCTCCTTAAGAACTTCATATCTCTTGGCGTTGCTCGTTTTGAGTAAATTAAAATCTTCTTGGGTTTGTGTAGTCAGAGAGGCGATATCCATCTCCAAGTATATCTGGGAAGATGGGAAAAGAAAAAGAAAGGAGTCACTAATACGAAAGACAGCAGCGGAGGTAATATAAAAGCAAAGCAGACCTAAAAATGGCTTGGTATCTATTCATTTACTAGTAGCTGAATTTAGTACAAGAGCCGTGTAAAATTCAGTGTGACTTGTGCGTTAAAAGTAAGGTTATATTTTATATGATGAAGAAACAAGACATATTAATGAATAGGGCTTTGACATCTTAAAAGCCGGTCAAGCAGATACAAATCCAAGGTGTAGCAAATATTAGTACAGACCAATGAATCCTTAACTTCCAAGGAGGAGACTAAAGCTACTGGTAAACTACGGTTCTTCTCTTAAAAGTGTGTAAAAATGCCCCTTTCTTAATCAGTTGGTCTGTCTCCCGCATGTATTTGGAGACCATATCTACTTACTGTCTAAAAGAAGTTTTTGCTACTTTTTTCTTCTGTTAGCACTACATAGACGAGGCTGCTCTGGATTCCATTCTGGCTCGTGAACCAGTGGAATTCAGTTCTGATTGCAGAATTTTTGTTGGTAGTGATGCACAAAGTAGAAAGAACCCAGCCTGACTAATTCCAAGATGAATCACAGCACTGAAATTAGAAAAACATCTTTTTATTTTTGAACTGCACTGATTATATCTGGAACACTAACACAGAAAACTACAATGCCATTTTATACAGAATCACTTTTCAAAGTAGAGGTGAACTTTGGGGGCTTGTCTACACCAGAGGTTCTCAAACTTTTGTACTGGTGACCCCTTTCACACAGCAAGCCTCTGAGTGCGACCCCCCTTATAAATTAAACACACTTTTTTATATATTTAACACCATTATAAATGCTGGAGACAAAGCGGGATTTGGGGTGGAGGCTGACAGCTCGCGACCCCGCACATAATAACCTCATGACCCCTTGAGGGGTCCCGACCCCCAGTTTGAGAACCCCTGGTCTACACAATCAGCAAGCCAAGCTGCATCTATACAGCACTCCAGCATGCTGCTCACTAATTGGCCATGTGGACCCTGCTACCACACGCTAAAAGTTCTGTGTGTAGTACACTTTGGAAATACTATTTAGCAGTAAAGTAACTCCCCACTTACCATCCTCTCGCTTAACGTTGTTTCGATGTTACGTCCCTGCTCCATTACAGAACATGCTCGTTTAAAGTTGTGCAATGCTCCCCTATAACGTCGTTTGGCCGCCTGCTCCGTGTCCATGGATGGCAGCCCCCCTATCAGTTCCCCTATGCCCCCCCCAAAGCGCCTCCTGCCCGCCGGCGGACCCCGTGAACCGCGTCCTCGCTCCTCCCCCCAGCCTCCTGAATGCCGCAAGACAGCGGATTGCCACGGGCAGGAGGCGGGGGGGGAGCAGGGGGAAGGCGCTGATCAGCAGGGTCCGCCAGTGAGCGGGAGGCACTGGAGGGGGGAGTGCGCATAGGAGAGCTGATAGAGGGCTGCCAGCCTGTTTAATATCTGCATTAAATTGCTTGTTTAAAATTGTTTAAAATTTGTATAATGTCTTTTGTCTGGCAAAAAAAAAATTCCCTGGAACCTAACCCCTCCTTATTTACATTAATTCTTATGGGGAAATTGGATTCGCTTAATGTCGTTTTGCTTAAAAATCGCATTTTTCAGGAACAATTACAATGTTAAGTAAGGAGTTACTGTACTTCAAAGAGCAATAAATGAAAGCTAATCACAAAACTTTTAGTGCACGGTAGCAGGATCCACAGAGATTTAGTACGTGGCAAACTAGAGTGTTGTATATTCACATCCTGCCTTCCTGAGCACTAACTCTCCATGTGTACAAGCCCTAAGAAGCAGAGCTGAAATGCAAAGTCCAACCTAGCCGTCCTAAAATTATATATTGTATCTCACAGAAGTTCCAAGATGTTTAATACATTTAGTAGAATACAAAATGTACAATTGTTTTATTCTACTATATGCAAATACACTTAAATGAAAGTGGCATAAAAATTACTTGTTCTGTGCTTTCCTACATTTTTGCACATTTTATTTTCTCTATCTATAGTATGCATTACCCACTCTTCTATAATTCAGCCACACAAATTTATTGAATTAAAGAGGGAATGTTATGAAACTAGACCAGTGCAGAAGAGGGAAATAACTACCCTGTGAATTTGAATATTTACTGGCTGATGTCACTGTCAATACTCTTATCAATATAACCATAAAGAGATCAACAATACGCCTTTCCAGATGCAGACTGGAACCCATGTAAAAATCATAAATGACATTCTAATCCTTTTAATCTGATTTCTGAACCTGCCCCACATTGGCCTTTTTCTTGGGAAACTCACTGCCGTATTAAATTTTATTAGATGAGAGGGGTCAATTTAAATGCTACAGCAAAACGGGTTTTACCATGCAACTTAAAGAAATGGATAGCGACAGTGCCTAATCAATTTTCTACTTCAAGTACCCAACACATGGGTGGCAGAAATTGTTATACAAAACTATAACATTTGATCTACATAACCTGGTTTTCTCAAGATGCCATAGTTTTTGGCAGTGACACTCAAGAGTAATACTGGCAAATGTGTACAGCTTTAAAAAGGAATATTCTAATACTGGGAAACATGCAGTAAAGCTGATCACTGGATACCTAAGACACTAGAAATGCCCCAAAATGCCCTTTTCCATACACTGAGGTAGGAAAGTTACAAAAAAAAGACATATGGGAAGGTGACAGATTAAAAACTGTTAAGGGTGAATCTGAGCTACCATAAACAAGGAATTTGGGATTTGCCTTTGGCAAAGTGAGTTCAAAAGGAATTTGTCATCTGTACATCCTGTGGAGCACTGGTGAGGGGAAAGCACCTTGGAGAAGCCCTGATGAAGTTTTCTGAAGCGAGCAATTGGAAGATGACTCATATTACCAGAAGAATAAACATCTATACGTAAGTCTTGAATCCTGGAAAAAAAAGTCTATCCTATAATTAAAATAAGGGTAAAGGTTGCCTAAGGTTTATATTCCTGTATTTCTGTTCCATCTGGTTCTCTGCACCAGAACTCAACAAGATGAGCCCAGTAAACTATATTATTATCTCCCTCCTTCTTTTCTTTTGCTACAAATGGACAAAATGTTATTTTCCTACTCTAATGACCTGAGTCCCATAATTCAGGAATCCTTTGTACAAATAACTTCAAACTAGGTAGAAAAATTCTGCCTCAGTCCTTTGTCTAACCTATCAAATTTGAGGCAGGTATTCCTGTCTGTGGACTTTAGAGAGGCATCAAAAATGAACTTATAATTGAAGTCAGTTGCAATCTAGGAGCACACCATAATAAGCATATTATACTATGGCAATAAACAACTTAAGTCTTCTTACACACAGTACCTGACACAGAATGGATTCTCCTCCACGATCTCCATATGGCAGGTGAACAATGATCATATCTTTATCTGTATTATTTAAGTGACTCAACGACTTCACTGGGCTGAGATTTTCTTTAACCTCTTGCTCAAAAACACTGCCACTCGTCAGAAGGTTTAATTTAACTTCACTGTTATCTGCTTTATAGAACACTAATTCTTGGATGGTCTTCTTCAGTTCACTTTTGCTCCTTATCTGTATACTGCCAAATGTAAAAGAGGCAGAAAGCCCTAAAATCTTCCCACCTTTTGACAAGTAGGTCAGGAACTGTTTGTGATTATCCTTAGAAATGGGTTCCTCTGTGGCAATAACCAACAACAACGAGTTATCAAGCCAGGGAGCTTTCAGAACTTGTTCCTCAACCAGCTGGTAGATGGCGTAGTGGTTTGTATCGATGCACTCCTTGAGCACTGATTTTATCTTCTCAAATTTGATTTTCATAGGGTCAGAGCCCACATAAATTAAGACATTGGGAGGCTTCCCAGTGAGGTTTATCCTTCTTAGTTCTCTTGCCAGACAGTCATCAGTAACTTCTTCCATGCTAGCACTGCAATCATCAGGAAGTTCAGGAATGTTTTCTGATGAAGCATATTTGACTGACTCAATGGTGCTGTTTTCAAGTTCAAAGCATTCGTGGCAGCTGGAAAGGTGCAGGTGGTGATGTTTACCAGTACTTGTCTCCCTTTCAGATAGGCTGTTAGGCTCATCATGAGGCTCACTTCTTTTCTCCAGCCTGGATTTCTCTTCTCTCACCTCCTGATCACCTCCTCCTGTAGAATCAGCTGACACTGATCCTTGTTGAGTTGCAGTTGCAAATGGAGGAGCAGGGGTCAATTCATCCATGTGTGCGCTATTAGTGCTATTCTTCTCTTCTGTAGGTGCAGCCATCCGCTCTAGCTCCTTAAGAGCAGACTCCTGTAAATGGACAGCTGAGAGATTTCAAAAGAAAAGTTAAAAGCTGTATAAAAATAGCAATGTTGAATGTCACTACCCCTTGTATGCAATTTGGCATTAGATTTAGTTTACTGATAAATCACTTAAACCAGTCGTTCTCAACCAGAGGTACGCATACCTCTGGGGGTACACGGTCTTTTAGGGAGTACATCAACTCATCTAGATATTTGACTAGTTTTACAACAGGCTACATGAAAATCACTAAAACTCAGTACAAACTAAAATTTCATACAGACAATGATGTGTTTATACTGTTCTATATACTTCACACGGAAATGTAAATATAATATTTATATTCCAGTTGATGTAGTTTATAATTATATGGTAAAAATGAGAAAGTAAGCAATTTTTCAGTAATAGTGTGCTGTGACACTTTTGTATTTTGATGTCTGATTTTGTAAGCAAATAGTTTTTAAGTGAGGTGAAACTTGGGGGTATGCAAGACAAATCAGACTCCTGAAAGGGGTACAGAAGTCTGGAAAGGTTGAGAGCCACTGACTTACACTACTAAAAAGTTTCCTCTTTTTAGACACTAAGATCTACTTCTCCTGAAACAAAGAGTAAGTTTATTTTGTAAATCCCTAGGAGAGCGTATCTAGCAGTTAGAGAGCACTTAAGGCTCTTAAGCAAAGTAGGCAGTCATGGGATGAGAGGTCCTCTCATTGACCCCTAACTGGTCAAAGGATAGGAAACAAAAGGTAGGAATAAATAGTCAGGTTTCACAGTGGAGAGAAGTAAACAGTAGGGTGCCTGGGGATCTGTACTGGGAACTGTACTGTTCAACATTTTCATAAATGATCTGAAAAAGGGCATAAAAAAATGAGGTGACGAAGTTTGCAGACAATACAAAATTATTCAAAATAGTTAAATCCAAAGGTGACAGCAAAGAGATACAAAGGGATCTGTGACACGCCAGGGTACAATCCAGACTAATGAGTAGCTGTGTCACCCCTGCCCTGTAACCTGTGATGCCCTTTACTATGCCTTGCTGCTCACAAACAGTCTCCAGCAGGTAGGCACTCCTAGCTATGTCTGCGGGTGCTGCAGCCAGCCATCCACATCTTGGCACTTAGCAGCCTTAAAGTTTACCACCAGGTGACCACCACACACTCCCAGTCTCAGATTTCCCCCCAGAAATGTATGTCCCTTGCCTCCCAGCCCTCTCCTGGACAGGACAAATATATTGAGCCCATTATTCCTTTAAGGGAATAACATGCACACACAACTTGTTACCTCACATGGAGTTACCCAGCTACTTTAATCTGAACAAACTGGATTAGATAAAGCAATAAAACCAGTTTATTAACTACAAGTAATGAGGCATAAAAGTCAGAAATGATTACAAGAAAAATAAAGATAAAATGCTTACTGGTATCTACTTAAGAAACTCTCTTACTTTGAAAGCAAACTTTTTCACCACATGCTCCAGCAGATTACTGACCAAACTCTCAAGAGAGGACCTCTTCCTCAGAGTCCAACCACTGTTCCTTTGTCTTCAGGTGCAGCAAATGCGAAGAACAGGGAGAGAGAAGGGAGTACCTTGGGGCGTTTTTCCCTTCCTTTTATAGTTTCAGTCCCCCTCTTGAAAAACATTTCCAGCTAAGTACCTGGAGCCAAAGAGTCTATGTGGAAGGATATTCCCTGCTGGCTTTTTCACCTGTTTGAACTTCCTTTGTCTTCCTTTCCTGCCTGATAACGCAGTTTACTGCTAAATGCAAATTAAGAAGAGTACACATTCCTATGTTTAGGAAAGACATGTTTTCTAAATTCTGTTTGGGCAGAGCAGTGGGACTTGGAACATGTGTTACCACCACCATGTAGGGAAATCTTATAACTTCCCATACAATATTGTCACACATATTTTACCAGGACAGTAATGACCAGAAAATGATGAGTTCTCAAATGATACCTTAACAAGGCATACTTTCTACAAAGACAATTACAGCAGAGTGTAGGGTCTGAATACAGGGGTGTATTTTGTCACAGGATCTCACAAAACTGGATGACTGGGCAAAAAAATGACAGATGAAATTCAATGTTGATAAATGCAAAGTAATGCATGCTGGAAAACACAATTCCAATTATACATACAAAATGATGGGGTCTATATTAGTTGTTACCACTCAAGAAAGGTCTTGGAATTATAGTTTTCAGAGAACTATCTACATCTGCTCCATGTGCAGATGGCAGCCAAAAAAACTAATGGTTAGGAACCATTAGGAAGGGATATATAATCAGACAAAATATCATAATGCCTCTATAAAAGTCCTTGGTATGCCCACACCTTGATTATTGTATGCAGTTCTGATCACACCATCTCAAAAAAAGATATATTAAAATTGGAAAAGGTGCAGAGAAGGGCAACTAAAATGATTAGGCATATGGAACAGGTTCCATATGAGGAGAGATTTAAAAAACTGGAATTGTTCAGTTTAGAAAAGAAACAACTAAGGGGGGAAATGATAGAGGTCTATAAAATCATGCATGGTGTGGAGTGAATAGGGAACTGTTATTCACACGTTCACATAACACAAGAACCTGAAATAATTAATAGGCAGAGGTTTAAAACAAACATCAGGAAGTATTTCTTCAAACAATATACAGTCAACCTGGGGAACTCATTGCCAGGGGATGTTGTGAAGGCCAAAAGTATAATTGAGTTAAAAAACAAATTGGAAGATAGGTCAATCAGTGACCATTAGCCAAGATGGTCAGGAACATAACTGCATACTTTGAGTGTCCCTAAACCTCTGACTGACAGAAGCTAGGACTGGACAACAGAGGACAGATCACTTGATAAATTGCCCTGTTCTGTTTATTCCTTCTGATGTATCTGGCCACTGTTGGAAGACAGATTATTGCATTAGATCAGGGGTGGTCAAACTACGGCCAACAGCCTGGATCCGGACCCTCAGGGCTTTGGATCCGGCCCGCGGGATTGCCCCCCGTAGCACCGTGGGCCCCGCGCTGCTCTCAGAAGTGTCCGGCACCACGTCCCTGCAGTCCCCGGGCTGAGGGGGACAGAGGGCTCCGTGCGTTGCCCTTGCCTCCAGGCACCACCCCCTGCAGCTCCCATTGGCCGGGAACGGGGAACCACGGCCAATGGAAGCTTCGGGGGAGGTACCTGGAAGTGCGGCAAGGGCAGAGCACACGGAGCCCTCCGTCCTCCCTCCCCCAGGGGCCGCAGTGCTTCCTGGAGCAGCACAGGGACAGGGACAGGGCAGGCATGCAGGGAGCCTGCCCTGGCCCTGATGCGCGCCGCTGCCACCCCGGAGCCACTTTAGGTAAGCGGTGCCGGGCTGGAGCCCAAAACTCTCCTGCACCCCGCCCCCCAACTCCCTGCCCTGAGCCCCCTGCCGCACTCCACACCTCTTCTGCACCCCAACCCCCTGCCCTGAGCCTCCTCCCGCAGTCTGCACCCCTCCTGCACCCCGATCTCCTTTTCTGAGCCCTCTCATACACCCTGCACCCCTCCTCTGCCCCAATCCCTTGCCCTGAGCCCCTTCCTGCACACCGCACCCTAACCCCCTGCCCCAGCCCTGCATACAATTTCCCCACCCAGATGTGGCCCTCAGCCCAAAAGGTTTGCCCACCCCTGGGCTAGATGGACCATTGGTCTGACTCAGTAAGGCCATTCTTATGTTCTTACCACAACCAGGAGTCAAATCTTCTGTTTCCAGCTCTGTCAGTGGTTTATTGTAACTTTTGATAAGTCATACAGGACGAATTTTCACAAGTGTCTGCTAGTTTCAAAAATCTTAGATTTTTGGTGCCTAACTTGAAACACTTACGATGTGGTTTTCAGAGAGAACAAACCACCATAACGCCCACAAAAGACAGCGTTAACTGTGGGTGCTCAGGATTTCAAGAATGTAATGTGAAGGTTTCAGAAAGCCATCCAGGCTTTGGACCCTTTTCTTGACAAAACAAGGGTTCACAGGTTGAGAGCAGCTGTAGCATGGTATCCCTTCTGCTACTCCTGAGTGGGTCTCCTCTCAGAGGCATAATCTTTTCAGCTGTTACACCATAATTGGGGAAGGTGAAAAGTGAGAGAAGTAGCCCTAAAAAAATATCAGTCCCCTGAGAGAGAAAGGAGACAGAGACATTGCTCACTGCTGTTCAAAACTGAGCTACAAAATCTAGGATTATATTGGATAAGATGGAAGCACTGAATCACACCTTTCTTTATGCCAATGGAGGCAAAAAAAATCTGACACAAGGGAAGAAGGGGATGGAAAAGTCTGAACTGCCTCTAATCTGCATGAAGAGCAGCATAGCCCAAATGTCTTGGACTGGAAGAGAGAGGTCGGGACCCAGAAAGCAGGAATAAAAAAGCAACAGAAGTTGGTTTAAATAACAAAACTAAAACAAAAACAAACAAACACACACCTATGAAAAGTGGAAGTGCAAAGAAAGTAAATACATTTCTGAGCAGATGAAATGGGAAGAACAGGGCAGAGGCGTTACCATAAAATGTACAGGGCAACAAAGAAGAGGAAGAAAAATTACTATCTTCTCATGCTCCTATACATCTGTTGGTCTATAAGGTGCCACAGGACTCTCTGCTGCTTTTACAGATCCAGACTAACATGGCTACCCCTTTGATACTATCTTTGTGATGTTTACATTAACCTTTCTAGAGATTTATATAGTAGCACCTGGGATACTCTGGGACTTTGCAAAAATTTAAGCTTATTACAGTAATGGTGGCATTAACTATCTGTTTATGAAGCAGTAATAACTAGAATAAGAAAAAAAATTTACATACAGTTTCAATTAAAGACATTCAACTACTTTTTTCCGCTGTCATTCTGACAACACATATTACAAATGCGAAATAAAAAAACCTCAGAAACAGCAGTCTAAATACATTTTTAAAGATTCGTATATTTGGCATTAAATTTAAAATACAGCTGCCCTTTAAAATGAGACTGCCTCTGATGACAGTGAAACGATTATTCCTATGCCAAAGTAAAAGCATATATTTTTGTGTATAGATGCACTGACCTCATTAGGAGACTTAGAATAAGTGAAACACTAAGATACTTCACTAAAACTGAAGTGTTCTGTGAAGATACTTACAAACAATCTTCCGAGGCACCATTCCATTATCCATTTGAAGTCTGTCTTCCATGAATGCTATTCCAAGGTTACTGAAGTTATCCACACTTGCTTCAGCAATTAGTTTATAAGGTTCTCCAGGTTTATAGGCCAATGGTGAACAATAGTCTGACCACTTTACAACCTAAGAAGATAAAAAACAACATATTTTCCCGTTCTAAAGAGAGATCAATTAAAAAATACAATTCCATGAACATGCATTACTAAACAAAGGTGACATTTCTACCCTGAAGAGTTTACAGTCTAAAAAGAGACAAACAGGCAGAACCAACACAGAGAATATTACCTTAAACATAAATAATAAAGTTAGCACAATTCAAACACTGGGTGACAAACATCAGTTCAAAAAGGACTGATCTTTAAAAAAAAATTCTGTATCCCAAGGGAGATCACTAAATATATCATTTTCAAAACCAGTTTCCTTAAAACCATGTTGTCTTTAAAAAAACAAAAGTAATCACTGCAATTAATTTTACCCTGGAATAATACATCCCAGATAGAGTTCCCAATTCCAATTGACATTTCTGCACATAGTGCATCCTCTGTGGCTAAGAATGTCAGTACATAAACTCAAGTACACCCAAAACAACCTTATCAAAGAAGGGTCATGTTTTGTACGAAGTATCAGGTGCTACATAACTTCCATTCAGTCTTGACAAAGGTAAACAAGAGCACTTCTAAACAGTTTTGAGAAGAAAGAAGAGTGCAACAAATATTTCTTTCCCAGAGATCAAAGCTTCGGAAATCCTGGCTAGCACACACTAAAGGATTTCCTATAGTAAGCAGCATGGAAAGCATTGTATTCTACAACTGAAGCTCTTCACTTGCTCTAACACTTAAATACACCACTGACATGCCTTTCAAATACAAAAATTACATAAAGGATTCAGGGGCAAGAAGCAAAAGTAAGCCACTTAGATTAAATTAGTCAGCAAGTCATTTTATAAACTTTTGAAAAATCTACCTATCAAGAGCAGAAAAATTCTAACACACAAAAGACACAAGATCTACATCAGTTTCAAGCCTATTTTATTCTTAAGATAAAAGCACTACAGAGAAAACATATTAAAGCCAGTAAGAGACCCTACATACATGCTAATAAGTTTACCAGAGTTCACTCCAACCCTAACATGGGCTCTGGCAGGAGCAGTCCTTCAAACCCCTACGCATCAGGTTTCCTTGTGTTTTCAAGTTCATCACTGCTTAAGCTCAGCACCAGTATAGAGTTTTAGGGGGCCTCAGTAGGCCCATTCTTTCCAAACTCTTCCCTAAAGAGTGAGGCCCTCCATAGACCAGGGGTCCTGTCTGTTTGCTGGATCAGGAAAAAGGTCCTGAACCTGTTTAGGCTATTTATCCAAAAATCTGTTTTTTGCCTGTTGGTCCCTGTAGAATCCAGTTTGAACTAATATATGCAAATCTCCCCGGAGTTTGGCTTCAAAGGGCTGATAACCAGCAGAATTATATTAACATTCCCCTCCCCCTAAAAGAGTTACATAAAACTCTAAAGTAACACATATGCAATTGCATTTTTAACACAATGGACCCCAAAGATATTTAACCTAATTCAATAAAGTTTATCTTAATTCCATAAGGTTTGTCTTTATCACAGGATATTGTCTGTCACATTTCTAATACTACTACTTTATATTTTAGTGTCTTCTATCCCTGGAGGACCTCAAAGCACGTTATAAACATTACAAATTTAGCTTCAATACTTTACTCATCTATCTCACAAAGGGCATTAGGGTGGAAGCCTGACTGGAGACAGGAGCCCTGGTGTGTGGTAGCCTGCCTTAAACCATTGAGTAAGAGAAGGCATGTGCCAGATCCTAGGGTTGATTGAGGCCCAGAAGCCACTAGTTAGGAGGATGGGAAGTGAAGTGAACCCACCCATTACTGATGAGCTCACCGTCAGGAAGGAGGAGCTGCCCATAGGGGTAAAGGGAGAGCAGCATCTGAGGGGCCCAGACCACACAGGCAGGAAGTAGTGGAGAAGCTTCTGGGAATCTGTGCTGCTCTGAGTGAATAAGCAGAAGCTTCCTCAATGCAGTAATAATGCTCTGTAACCTTGGGGAGTCTGGAGATTTGGAATGGCAAAAGTAATGAACCTTGGAGTTTGAATCTACTTTTTTTGCATGACGTGAAGACTGTGGAGATAAGAGTTTCAGTGAGGAATCTCCCTCCCTGGGAGCTCTGCAGGTAGTAATATCATCTATGTTGGACTGAGGTGTGATTGGTATGGAGTCTCTCTTTCCTAGTGGAAGTTCATGAAGTTTCAACAGAACTTTGAAGTTGAGAGTTGGTTGGCATTGATGGATCTGGAGAGCAGCTCACCCTGTCCGCTTTGTAGACAGCTGCAATATCACAGCAGTGATCGCTTAGCGGCAAACGAGATGGAGTGAGCTGGGAAGGAGTCCTGTCTCCCACTTTTTTGAGAATAGCAGGATGGCCCCAATTTGAAGACTGAGAGCTCTACTCCACCCTTCCCTCAGTTGTGTGTGGTCCTGCAGTGCGTAGACATTTGCCTTGAAGATTGTTTGAGGAACCCCATATTAACGATAAAGCCTGGACAGCACATTTTGGCCTTTAATGACTCCCCTCAACCAGATTTTTTTTTTAAACCTAATTCTACTATAGTAGATGAAATGAGGAATCCTCTCTCTGATTTACTACTCTGGCCTTCAGTAGCAGACAGTGAAATCCAGTCTTTTATTTTAGCCCAATGACAGAAAACAGCTCCAGAGGAAGATGATCTCCCCACTGAAGTCCTTCAGCAGACTCCTGATTGGTGGTCTTCAGTCTCAGCTGAATTATTGATTATCATTAATCACACTGGAAGGATTCTGGCTGGCTGGCAGTTTAGTATCATAGTTCCTATTTTTTTAAAAAGAGAACAGAAAGAATCCTGCTTCATATAGACCTATTGATCTGTTAGATGTGCAGGGAAAACTTATTCTAGATATTTACTATCCAAACATGAAAATATGGGCTATAGAGTCCGGCTTCAGGGCTGGTAGAGCCAGAATTGATAATTGTTTTAGTCTAGCCTATATTATTTATAGCTATACTGTGGTTGAGGGCACTAACTTGCCACTTTCATAGATCTAAAGATGGCATTTGATTCTATTAACCAAGACAATCTTTCGGTGAAATTAAGAATGATGGTGTCACCTGGCTGTTCACTTCTCCCAAGCGCCAAAGCATGCACTGCTACGCCCAGTCTTTTCAAGGAGGTTTATTTCTTAAATGCAGGTTATCAAACAAACAGAAAATAGTCTTAACTCAGTCCTTGGCCCCAGGCTTCAGGGATACCCTGCCAGGGATCTTTGGCACGCCAGCTCCTGACAGTCTCCGAGTCGGCTCTGCTCCCTTCCTGGAACAGAAGCCAGAGGACTGCTACCCTGAGCTCCTGGCCCATTGCTCCAGGGACCCATCACAGGAGCTAGCTCCACTCCACTGTGGCTTTCCCTCACAAGGCTCAACCTGTCTCAGGCCTTTCTCCTTCCAGCTGTCTATTAGTAGCCCTTTATAGACCCAGGTGTAGCCTAGCCCTCTAATTAGCTAGATTGGACTCACCAGATCCAGTCCAGGGGTTCAGTCTATTCACAGAGACCAGATACCTGTGATAGATGGGTATCAATCTAAAACTTCAGTATATTTTGGAGAATCTACATGAAGGCAATATGGCTAGGGTAAGAACTAAAGTCAAAGTTGAACATATTAATATTTTCCATACTTCTCAGGGAGTATGTCAAGGATGCCTTCTAGCACCTCTTCTCTTCAAATGTATATATTAACGATGTGATGTATGTTTTAAAGGAAGATAATTTATCTCCATCACAAATAAAGGGTAGATCTATCCCAGCGTTATCATATACCAATGACAAGGCTGTTTTATTGCGAACTCTAAAAGGCCTTTACCAGTTATCTCGTTTTTCTTCTTATTGTAATTCTCAAAACATGGTTCTCAATTATAAGAAGGCCAAGGTCATGATTTTTGGGATGACCCCTCCACATATTGGGTTGAAGATAGAAAACCACCTTGCAGAAAGTCTTTGCTTTTACTTATTTAGAAATAAAGTTTCATCATTCGGGCTGTTGGTCCCCTTATCATAAAGGCTTAAATAAAAGATCCTTAGCTCTGCTCAAGGTGTGCTCTGTTTTACACACTCATATGGTGGGAACAGAACAGCCCTGGTGCTAAGAATTTGTAATGCTAAAGTAATATCACAGATATTTATGGGGCCGAAGTCTGGTTCAGAGGTCAAATTTCAGCACTAGAAATTGTTTCAATAAAAGGTAGATATGGAAAAGTTCCTTCACATCTTTGTTTTTGGCCACGTAAATCTGGAGTGCTGGAAAATCTACCTAATCTTTTGGATTTTAGAATTTTCCAGCTTCTGAGAACAGGCTGGATTTTACCTCTTTTTTACAAAAAATAATCTTTATCACCATCTCAAAAAAGATAATGTTTTTAGTATTTTCTCAGTCCTTGGAAGTAATTTAATCAGTGGCAATTTTTGTCCTTTTAGCATTGCGCTGAAGAAGAGAGAGTTTTAATTAGGTTCTGATTGACAATTTAATGTATCATATGGGTATTGCTGCTGTTTTAGATTATGTATGTTTCTCTGTTTGTATTCACAAAAGACATGTCAGATGCAAGCTAATAAAACTGACTGATTGAGTTAAGTATTACCCCTATTTTACAGAAAGATGAATTGAGGGACAGATTAAGAGCCTGGTTTTGGCCTGAATTCAGCATGACTTCAATGGGACTTTTCACAGGCTCAATGTTTGGCACGTGCTTAAGTATCTGAATGAATAGGGGTCTTTAAGAGTTACCAAGCACTGCAGTTCATTTACAACAACTAGCATTGTAGCTGCTCAGCACATCTGAAAATCAAGCCCTAACTGACTTGCCCAAGGTCATGCTGGAAGTCTGTTGCAGTCCAGAGCAAAACCTCAATCTCCTGATTCCTAGTCCTGTGCTTTAATCACAACACCATCCTTCTTTCCTAATAGAACTGAGGGAGGGCACACAGACCAAAAGGCACCACCAATGAAGTGCAAGTGGGGCCATTCATGTTACATGGCTTCACCATACCTGGAGGGAAACAAATTTCTCCCAAAATCTAGTACTGAAGTGTTTAGCTCCCTTACAACTTTAACAGACCACAATAACCAGATGGCCAGCTTTATCAGGCTGTTTGTTACCTACTCTCTCTCTTCCTATTTTAAAACTATTGCTTTTACAATTACCATCCACCAGCCCATTTAAGAGCATTGCTGAGAACTAATGGTCTTAGTAAAATGCCTCTGATTTTTATCCTGAAATATAATACAGTGCTGCTCCAGACACACACAGTAGTGGTGGGCTATAAATCCAATGAATAAGAATAGGTATGATAATCTGGATGGAAGTTATATTTTGTCCCTTATCACACTATTTCTATATCCACCTATCATGTGATAAAACTTTTTTTAATTTCAAAATGTATTAAATAGTTTAAACTACTAAACACACTTTGTCAGAACTACTTTGTTTAAAAAATGAACAGAACTACTCACCTTTTTTGAGAAGCTAGTCTGTAAATCATCTGCCTTGGCAGAAACACTTTCAGTCACAAATGCTATATGGTCTGCATCAAGTATTTTATCAGAATAAATAAAAGGAGATATGAGAAGTAGAGTCCATTTGTTTAAGTCATCCAGGGACTAAAAGAAATAGGAAACAAAGAAGCATCAATATATTTTGGAAATTGCTTTGAAGTATCTTTATATTCCTTAATAAGCAAGTATTTCGCTTTTAAGATTTCATCAGTTACAGTAATTTTCCAGTAACTTACCTATTTAACAGCTAACCCACTGCTTATATGGCTGGCTCTTTTTGTATCAACACATCCTTAAAGCCAAACTATTATTTTCCTGTTACGTAGGGAGGTAGTAACAAAAAGTAAGCAGGGCAAGGCAAGCCAGGTAATGAAACCAAGAGGTCAAGGTTGGCTAGACCATGGGAAAATTGGGAAGCTTCCTTTTTAATTTATGCAGGTGTTGTTGCAGATGCAGAATCCAGCTTTAATCAAATATATGTATATAATCATGTAGGCATATCATATAATGGTTTAATTACAATGAACTGTTTAGGTTGAAGGCTGCAGCGCAAGGTAGGATTAGGTGGGACATACTTACTGCATCATATGCTGTGGTTAGAGTAGATAACACCGGGGGGCCTGTGTTCAAACTGAAAGCAGTCTGTTCATTCCTCAGCAATCCTGGCAGAAGCCAGATGCACGTAATGACATTTGCTGGGCATTGAACAAAGGTGGGTGTTTTTGGAGTATCTGAAAATGTAGACATGCTTGCAAAGTGTGCTATATGTCACATTAGCAATTTGTGTGCTGTCAGTGGTTGGGGAAGACTGTAGTATGATAGATTGCGGGAGGTGGTAAATCAGGTCTCTCCCACAGGCCCCTAGGTACAGAAACAGGGTCTGGGGTTAAAGGTGCAGAAATGGGGGAGCAAGCTGAAAGTGGAGGACTGGCCAAAAGCCTCATCTCTGGTTAAGCTTGGGGTTTTAAGGGTTCTCCTTTGGAATTAACCAAACAAGACAGATAGGACATATTTATGGGAAGGGTTTACTTCAGGGTTCAGAATCCCCTATATAGCGGAAAGAAATCATGTTGTCCAAAAATTTGAAATCCTTAGTGTGGTTAGGTCATGTTGTAAAGAAAAAGATTGCACAAGAACAGAAGACTAGTAGAATAGCCGGGCCATTCAAGCATTTACCTATAAAGAACTTGTGGGTGTCTCCCCTGGGCTTGGTCCCTAAGAAAGCCCCAGATGAGTATCGATTGATACCATGCCATACTCACAGGGCAGCTTAGTTAATGATGCAAAAGACCCAAACGGACGCTGCTAGCACTCCGGAACCTTGATATCTGATGCCATTCAGTATATTGCAGAGATTGGTGGCATCATGAACATTTAAGAACTATGAGGGAAGTTTTAATGATTTTGTGCAATTTAGAAGAGGGTGCGCCTGTCCATGATGTGGCTGATTCCAGAGGACCAGGTGTTTCAATACACAGTGGCGTTGGCAACACAGAGACTGCCATCATCAACCATCTCCCCGTTGCCTATTGGTTCTTACAGTAGTCAGTAGGCCTCATGGTTTCCCTGATCCCTGCAGCGGGTTTTTAGTTCGGAGGTATATAATGGGGCAGTCACAAAGCATAGTCCTTACAGATGACACACATTGTTCCATCACTGTTAATAGGCTTAGGGATTTGGTGCAAATTCTGGAGCACAGGTCATTGTGGACAAGAGGTGGCCTTGTTCAGGACTGCATTCCTCATAGCATATTTGGGGCTTTTAGGATCAGCAAACTAGGGGTTGGGTCACAGAGGGATACTTCAGGAAGGGCTTTGGAGTTGATAGATTGAGCCTTGAGGCTGTCAAAGACAGATCAGGGAGGTTGGGGTAAATACATTATGCTTCAAGAAGGCAGTGATGTCAGGATCTGCCCTGTGAGGGTATATATGAAATAAGACCAGTTTATTCATGGAGACACAAGCCTCCTAACAATGTATCAGTTTGTTACAATTTTCAGATCGGAGCTGATGAGGTTGGGGCTTCCAGTCCTCCATGAATTTGGTTCCCACTCATTCTGGATCAGGGCAGCAACACAGCTGGGTCTGGGGCAATTCAAGCAATTGGGCATCGGCACTCTAATGCATATAGGTTGTACATGAGACTACAGGTTGGGAATCAGGTATAATTTTCTCATGTTTCCTTTCAGACACATGCAGTCAGGCTAAGTAGAGGGTGGTGTGGATCTGAGGGCACAGTATTGTCTAATGGGCACATACGCAGATTTCCGGGTTGCCTGGATGTTCACAGATGAGCCTCAATGACAAAGCAATCCAGAGCTGGCTGGCAGGATGGGCATGCTATGGGACCAGCTGATGCCCGTTTTATACTCCGTGGTGGCCCACAAGCAGGCACTGGATGCGACTGAGGTTCATCTTGGGGACAATAATTTGGGAATGTGCAAAGGGGTAGACTTGATGCTCAAAGCCAAGAGGGACTTGGGGACGATGGCTAGAACTTTTCCCAGGAGTCCAACTTATTTGGTCTGATATGTTGCAACACAAAGGATGGTGGGGAGCCTTGGAGCCCCCAAAGGTCAACAAGAGTAGGACGTATGTTAACAGGGAGGTGGCCAAGTTTATATGTAATCAATGGTGGTTGGCAGTTCCTCATCCAGACATAGCCTATGGGGCACCAGAGTTATTCAGAGAGATTGGGATACCTCTTTCCAACTGGGGAGTGGAGATATTTTTGGCTGATATTAAAGAAGGCACCAGTAAATGTCTGGGAACTTGACTAGGTATGGCGTGGAGGCAACCAAGCTAATTGCTGGCGCCTCCTTGTGGCAGATGTCCAGTGTAGGTACACCAGTGGGAATGGACATCGATTAGATAAAAAACTGATAGGTAAAGGTTTTAAAGGAGGTGTACTTTAAAGGAGAGGGGAAAAGGGGAGTTCAGGGCTCCTACAACGGGGAGTCAAACCCCTCCCCTCTTCTTGGTACTCTTAACCATCACATGAAGAGTCCCATCATCAAGATGGCTGGAACCAGAATGGAACAGGAAGAGGTATGACGGTAGCCCTAAAGTATAGGGAAATCATCATGAAATTACCTGTAGTGTACAATTTTATCTGCCAGGTACTCCCAGATATTTTAAGAACAAAGTTGCAGCCTAATTAAAAGCACATCCAGTCTCCCCATCCTTCTTCTTGCATAGCCAGACTGGCTCTTTTTATATCAACACATCTTTAAAAATAGCCAAACGTGATTTTCCTGATGTGTCAATACTATGCTGTATCCTCTCTCCTTTCTACATCACATGATTTCAGGTGCAACAATATTTAAAAATCCTACAACTTATTGAGGGCATGTTTATAAATATTGTAACTACATCCAGTAGCAGCAGCAAGCAATGTCGAAAAATGATTTGAAAGATCAGAACACTTAAGCAAACCATCTAATATTTGTTATTATTTTACCAAAAAAACGTGTTTAAAATTTATTTGTGGCTGAATTAACTTTATTTTTCAGTTGTATTTTACAGAAACTATCATTAATATTTCAAAACTACACAGACCTTTTTTGGCACTGAACTATACCGGGAGCAAATCAGGTCAAACAAGGTGCTGTGAATCTTCATTAATTTCACACAATAGAGTAAGTGTGAATTTCCCTGACTCAGGCCTTAAGGGTGTACAATCGATCTGTATTCAAATGAAAATATGTCAACATTTTTAATTATTTGTCTAATGAAGAATTAACTGAAGGGACTGGTAATGGGTTACATCACCAAAGCCTGCCTGCTTTACTAAAGCAAGGTGCAGAGTCAATACAACTACTCTTTAAAGTCAACAGGAATCGGCTCATAAAGCTTTTCATTATCTTAAGCACCTGGTTTGATAAAGGTCAGAAGTAATCTTGAGAAGCTGCCATTTATGACCTTATGGTACCTTGTATTAAGGAAGCTACTGATCACAGTCCAGAGCCCAGTAGACAATCAACCCCATCACTGAAAGCCTCAGAGGAGTCAAAGGCAGGAGGATTGAACTACCCTCACCATAAGGTTCAGGACTATGTGGAGAATTCTGTATTGCTTCTGCCTATGATGTAACTATTGGAGAGAGGATAGAGACCAATATGTCACATCACCAGCACTTAAAAATCATGTAGAAAAAAACCAAGTGATTAGATTACAAAAAGCTCTCTCTTTAAGAGTGTTAAGTAATATTTGAATCCATTCTAAAGAGTACATTTAGAAATATTCATTTGTACTGTTGTAGCCCTCAAATTTTCAATCAGGTTTGAGGGCCCACTGTACAGACATGGATAGAAACAGTTCCGTGTCCTGAAGATTGACAAGCTAATTAAAAGTCATAACTCTTTTGGAACTCTTAAAACTCAAAAATGGCCAGTAACTTTTAAAAACATTTTATATAAGAAAAGCACTTCTCTGGAAGGGTGAGACCAAATTTCTGAACCTCTTAAAAAATTATAAATGCAAAACCGACATGCTTATAACACAGCCTGCTTGAACAATACTATAGACACAAAAGCTATCTTTAATATTTAAGTACAGAAGAGCATCTGTGTTTCCAAAAACCAAACCAAAGAGGACAAAAATGACATTGTTTAAGAGAAGCTTAATGTATGGTGCAAGTAAATCCAGAGTAAACCACACAGGACTTTTGTAAATCAATAGGCATAACTCCCATCACCTCTAGTCAAGTGGAGAATACGCTTTCTTGGAACCTGAACCAACTATATAACTTTCCTTAGATTCTGTCGCCATGGTTTTTGAAAGAGAAAAACAAGCATTAAGGCATCTGTTCACAAGCAAGGGAGCAGAGAAACAGACTGTTCTATGGACCAACTCAGTCAATATTTGGCAGCCTTTTCGTGGCTTACTGAAAACATTTCCTCTTTACCCATGTAATTTGAGGAAAGCTTTTCTGCTTCCTGAGAAGAGTACTTCATGCTGGAAGGGCATAACGAGTGGGGTCCCACAGGGATCGGTCCTGGGTCCGGTTCTGTTCAATATTCTCATCAATGATTTAGATAATGGCATAGAGAGTACACTTATAAAGTTTGTAGACGATACCAAGGTGGGAGGGGTTGCAAGTGCTTTGGAAGATAGGATTAAAATTCAAAATGATCTGGAAAAACTGGAGAAATGGTCTGAAGTAAATAGGTTGAAATTCAATAAGGACAAATGCAATGTACTCCATTTAGGAAGGAACAATCAGTTGCACACATACAAAACGGGAACTGACTGCCCAGGAAGGAGAACTGCAGAAAGGGATCTGGGGGGTCATAGTGGATCACAAGCTAAACATGAGTCAACAGTGTAACGCTGTTGCAAAAAAAGCAAACATCATTCTGGGATGTATTAGCAGGAGTATTGTAAGCAAGACACGAGAAGTAATTCTTCCGCTCTACTCCGCGCTGATTAGGCCTCAACTGGAGTATTGTGTCCAGTTCTGGGCCACATTTCAGGAAAGATGTGGACAAATTGGAGAGAGTCCAGAGAAGAGCGACAAAAATGATTAAAGGTCTAGAAAACATTACCTATTAGGGAAGATTGAAAAAATTGGGTTTGTTTAGTCTGGAGAAGAGAAGACTGAGAGGGGACATGATAACGTAAAAGATTGTTACAAGGAGGAGGGAGAAAAATTGTTCTTCTTAACCTCTGAGGATAGGACAAGAAGCAATGGGCTTAAATTGCAGCACGGGAGCTTTAGGTTGGACATTAGGAAAAACTTCCTAACTGTCAGAGCAGTTAAGCACTGGAATAAATTGCCTAGGGAGGTTGTGGAATCTCCATTATTGGGGATTTTTAAGAGCAGGTTGGACAAACACCTGTCAGGGATGGTCACTCTAGATAATACTTAGACCTGCCTTGAGTGCAGGGGACTGGACTAGATGACCTCTCAATGTCCCTTCCAGTTCTATGAATTTTTGATTCTACCTGATCAACAGTATGCTTCATAAACATTTCAATTACATTCCTTTTTAAATGGTTGGTGACAACTGCAGCCACAGTACCTGAAGCGAACATCCACGTACAGAGAACCATTTGAATGCTAGCAAAAAGGAGAGATTAAGAAACATTCCTTTCCACATACATAGATAATATTCAGATATATAACCACTACAAAAACTATTTTAAATATTTTTATATATCTATATCAAAGCAGACAACCATCACTGATGGCTAAAGGGACACTTTACATTTTGATATGCAATACAGAAATAGATTTGTTTACAAATAAAAATTTTAGAAACCCAATTTTAAAACTTTTAAAATCAATTTTCTGTTTGCAATTCTCAGCTTGTTCAGTGAATATCAAAAATTTACTTTCAGTATTTTTTATAAATAAGTTTCATATAAGTTTCTTAGTGCTACACTATTTGCATTTCAAATAAAAGCTCTTTGTCTTCACTTTCAACACCGTTCATGACCTATCCCTCCCTCAACCTATCATTCATAGATTATGAACCTCCCTATCTTCTCATTTACTATTGTTGTCAACTCCCACCTCTGATCAGCCCATGATGCCAGCCTCCATTGTCCGCTTGTTAAATTTTCAAACAAGCACCTTCACGCTTTCTCCCATGTTCCCCGCACACTATGGAGAAGCTGTGCATAAATATCTGCAAAGCTACATCATTATCCTCCTTTAAACTCTCTATTTATGCAATGCCTACAAAAAACTTAATAATTAGGCTGCTGGTGTGGTAAGACCATTGCCTGTTAGGCTGACCTGTAGCATCAAATTATTTGCCTGTACTTTCCTGTCATCTTTTGTCTGATACTTAAATTGTAAACTCTTTGTGGCAGGGATACACTTTTTATTCTGTATTTGTGCTGCATCTAGCACAAAAATGGGGTCTGGTCCTCCACTGGGACTCCTAGGCCCTAAGACAAAACAAAAAACTAGCAGATATGTTTTAAAATAACTTTTCACTGACATTCAAAAGGCTTATGGCAAACATTTCTATTAGCTTTTAAATTTATAAAAACTTGTTTTGACCAAATTTAAATATGGGCCCAAATTTAAGTCAACAGTGTTCCTTTAAGGCTGAGACAAATCCATAAAAGCAAAGAATATCAAAGACAGACCTAAAGCTTAACTACTGTGAGGTAAGGTAACAGGCAATCTCTGATTGTTCTTGGTATATTACATTTCCTCCTTAATTAAGCTTTTTCCTTATTTTGTTGCTTTGAGTGTTCAATATTTTTCTTTGGATTAGTTTTTGTTGTATAAATTCTCTGAATTTTAAAAGTGATTTCTAATCTAACACTGTATACAGTAATTTTATCTAATTGTAACATCAGGACATATTTAATCATGCAATTAAAAAATTTTACACAACCATTTCACCAGCCTAACCCAGCCTACTAGATGAATTTTTGTACGTATAGTGCATGGACAGATTCTGCAGAATCTAACTTTCATTTAAAAACACAAAATATTCAAACTCTTATGCTGCAAAGATAACATCTCCAAAACTGAACTGAGCTAAAACCAAGGCACTACCATCGTTTTGAATCTGCAAACTAAGGCTGTGTCTACATTTACGAGCTTACAGTAATACAGCTGTGCCGCTATAAGGCTATGTCTACTCTGCGCACCTTATGTCTCCAGCCAACAGAGCACTGCCCACCTCAGCACTTTTCATCAATAAAACTTTTTTCACACCCTTGACTGACAAAAATTTTACCGACAAAAATGCAGTGTAGATACAGCCTAAGAGCGCCCATGTAGTCGCCTTATGCCGACAGGAAAGAGTCTCCTGCCAACATTGTGCTGTGCACACGAGCGTTTATGCTCGCAAAATTTATGTCGCTCGGGGGGTGTTTTTTTCACACCCCGTGTGACAAAATTTTTGCCAACATAAGTGCTCATGTAGACATGGCCTAAAACTATGGCTCAGAAATGCAATCTCTCCCTTCTCCCATTTATGTTAATGAGAGGTGAACCCTTAAGCCCACTGAGGGCATTTAAATATGGGTATCAACTCTTTCATTGCTGATCATTTTAGGAAATGGATCAGGAGTGAAGCTACTGCAGGAAATAAATTGCAGAGGCAAAAACATTAGAGGAAGCAAAACAGAGAAAGGCAGATAGAGTGAGAAAAAGGGCAGAAATAATGCTGGTTCTAAAGGTGAGCATATTTTCCCGTGTGATGCTGAATGTGACAATAAGGCAGTGAACGAATGAATGCTTAAGTTTAGTTACTACATAAAAGCCATATTCTACTCCTCAGTTTTTGTGAAAACCTCCCGTTGTCATGAGCTGGAGCAGCACATTGGATTGAGAGTAGCACATAGTCCTAAATTTACAGGATGACCAACCACAGACCACAACTCAAAGTGGAAATCAGACCTCTTCACCGAATGAATTAGACACACTTAACTTCAAGTCTTAAACCTCTTAACACTTAGCAAGCACAAGTATAACAGACACTTTTAAACTAAGAAGGCACCATCTGCCTAAGTAACTGCTCCCTTCATATCCTTCACCCACTTGTCTGTGGCTTCTTCCATTATGGCCCACCTATACCAAGAGTCCCGCTCTGACCTAGTTCACCATGCCTCCACCCTCTCCTAACAACATACTTCTGTTAGGCCTATAGCCTCCCAAGTACCTACCTGAAAGGAAAGCAGCACAAAAAACAGCAAAACACCTCTCAACATTCAAAAGAGTAGTATTAATAACATAGAGACTAAAATTGACCACTTAAATGGCTTTAAGTTCCAGCCCCATCCATCTTCTCCATAATTTATTAAACAAAGGTCCTTACTGCATGGATCTTGCCTGCCTACCTGTCTTCAAAGTGCCTAGAGCACACTTTTAGCACTGTATAAATAAGGCTAAGATTTTGTCACAGGCAAAAAAAGAAAAATTAATGGAAGCTGTGACCTGCTCATGACTTTTAATAAAAATATCCCTGACAAAATGGGGATATACATGTCCCCACACCACCTGAAGCAGGGCAGCCACGCAGAGGCTAGGAGCCGCCTGCAGCAGCTAGGGGCTGTGGGATACCCCTTCCACCTGCAGCTCCAGGGGTCCCCTGCTGCCCGTGGGGGCCAGGAGCTGTGGGATGCCCCCGTCTCCTGTGTCAGCTGGGAGCTGCGGGGTACCCCCACCACCCACAGCTTCAGGGGTCCACAGAGGCAGGAACTCCAGGGTTTCCCCACGGCCACAGCAGCTGGGAGCTGTGGGGTGCCCCCACTGCCCACAGGGCCAGGAGCTATGGGGTACCCCTGCCGCCCACAGCTCCGGGGGCCCATGGAAGCCGGGAGCTCAGGGGTTTCCCTGCTGCCCCCAATGGCTGGGAACTTCCCCCACTACCAGCAACTCCACTGCCCGTGGCGGCCGGGAGCTCAAGAGGTTCTCCCGGCACTCACAGCGGCTGGGAGCTCCCTGCCCCCGCAGGCGGCAGGAGGACCCTGCCCCTCCCTGCCCCTGAAGGCTGAAGTCACGGAGGTCACTGGAAGTCACAGATGCCGTGACTTCCGCAACCTCCCTGTCTAAATCGTAGCCTTATGTAGAAATAATTAAACAACATAACTTTGTAAAATGCAACAATTCAATTTTTCCATCAAAATTTCAGGCTAACAACTCCTATTGTAAACTCACTATCAACGTTTAGCAGTTAAAACATTAAAAATATGTCTGAAGTGAACTGATCTCAGTCCAATTCCCAATGAACAAGTGTCCATGTCACATTTCATCACCAAAAGCCATTGTTTGGCTCCACAGACTCCACAAACAAGTACACTTTGAAAAGACATGGAAACAACTGCCACTAAAGGTAGCCACCACCAGATTAAAATTGGGGCAGTCTAGGAAAATTTGTTTTGTTGACACCTGCCCTGTAGTTACAGAGGTCTTCAACCCTTATGGATATCAAGCCAGCATCTTTCAAGGATAATTAATTTAATTTAGAAACATAACATGTCAAAAATGTCATTTAAACCCTAAAGATTTCTTCTTAATATGACTAACACAAAACTATCTAAATTTGTCACAGGAAGTTTTCCCTTTCAATATACAGACATTTCCCTGAAATGTTAGAAAACAAGAATCAAATAAAGGAAAAATTTATTGTGTTCAACACTTTGGAATAGGAGGATGCACTGAAGATGCCAGGTATACTTATTCCACATCACCAGAGTTCAGGGAGAGAAATAGGATATTTATAAATAAAATTTAGCACTTATATACAGCGCTGAAAAAACATTAACTGAGCCTCACAAAACCTAGCCCAATATGGGCTAGTTAAGTATTCTTTCAGTTTTACAAATAGAGGGATCCCAGAACTTGACCAAATTCAAACTAAGAATCAGCATTAGAGCCAGGAACAGATCTCAGGAGTTCCCGGCTCTCAAACTCATGCTCAAAATATGCTTTGCACACCATCTTTGCTACTTACAATTCTAAAAATAAGGGAGAGAGAGGGCATCCCATCTCCCCTGTGTCTATCTACCCTGTTTCCCCGAAAATAAGACATCCTCCGAAAATAAGGCCTACTTACAGTTTTGCCTCTCGTTGTAATATAAGGCATCCCCCCGATAATAAGACCTCCCCGATAATAAGGCATCCACCGATAATAAGGCATTTTTCATTTCTGAAAAATAAGACATCCCCTGAAAATAAGACCTAGCGCATCTTTGGGAGCAAAAATTAATATAAGACACTGTCTTATTTTCGGGGAAACAGGGTATATATAGTGAGTCGGTGTGGCTCCCCTCCTGCCCAGCAGAGGGAGTGCCCTTACAGACACCCAAGTGGGCGGAGCCACCGAAGCATGTCCGCTCCCGTCATTGCGTGGAGCCCTTGGAACTTCCCCACACCAACCCTGAAGGTGAGATGCCACCCGAGCCCCTCTGTCCCTGCTGTTACCCGGAGGAGCCGCCTGAGTGCAATTGGCCAGATTTCCCCGAGGAGCTGCCGGACCTGCCACCAAGCCCTGGCCGAGAGAAACCCATGCTGGTGGACTGGACTGGGCCCGGTGCCACGGATGAGGTAGGCCCTGAGGGGGAACCTGGAAGTAGCCCGGGGGTAGCCGACCCCAGTCAGGCTGCAGACGCATATGAGCTGATGTCAGTGTGTTTCGGTCATGACACCCCACTGACCCGCAGCGGCAGTGGCCGCTGCTAGGGCCCCGGGCTGGAACGCAGTGGAGTGGGTGGGCCTGCGTCCCCCCCTGCCACCCCGCTCACGGGTGGCAGACTTCCCCCTCACCCAACGCTCAGGTATAGGATCCTGAGCTCCCTGTTATACTGTTGCTCAGCCCCTGCACCAGAGGGCCTGAGCTCCCTAACTGTTGTATTGTGGCTCAGTCCTGTGCCAAAGGGCCTGAGCCCTGACCCCGCCAACTATACCGCTGTTCCACTGGTAGTGAGTCGGTGTAGCTCCCCTCCTGCCCAGGATGGTCAAGCCCCGGCACGAACCTTCTACACTATAAAACATAGTAAAGACAAAGATTCACATGTTCTTAGAGTATGTTAGCCATTATTTCCTAAAAGGGTGGTGTAGACAAGGCAGTGTATTTCTGACCTTGCCTTCACTAGGGGAAAAAAGGTGTGATTTGAACACATAGAATCATAGGGCTAGAAGGGATCTCAAGAGGTCCGAGTCCATTCCTGCATGCTTACTCATAACCAAGTATACCAAGGCCGTACCTTGGAGGTGTTTGTCTAACTCGTTCTTTTAAAACTGCAGTGATGGAGATTCCACAATCTCAACTTGTAACCTATCCGGTACATCACTATCTTTGTTAGATTAAGAAAAAAATAACCATAAAACACCCATGCAGCAGATTAATCCCATTACTTCTTGTCTTATTTTCAGTGGACATTGAGAATAATTTACCCACGTCCTCTATAAAAGCACTTAACATACAGTATTTGAAAACTTAGTCTCCCCGCTAATTCTTCCTTTCTCAAGAATAAAAACAGACCAGTTTTGTTAACCTTTCCTCATATATCACGTTTTCTAAATTTATCATTTTTTGTTGTTCCTCTCTGGACTCTCTCCAATTTGGCTAAATATTTTCTAAAGTGTGGCTCCCAGAACAGCACACTGTACTCCACTAAGACCGCACCAATGCTGCAGAGTGGAACAATTACCATTCATATCTTAACATACAACACTCCTGTTAATGCACCCAACAATATTTGCCTTTTTCACAACTGTATCACACTGCTGAATTATAAGTCTCTTCGTGATATACTATAACCCCCAGATCCTTTTCAGCAGTACTACCATCTAGCCAGTTACATTCCATTTTGTAGTTATGCTTGATTTTTCCTTCCTAAGCACAGCATTTTTGTGACCCAGGAACCAGTTGGTGCCAACTGGGAGAGGGCACAGAAGGTGCATAGTATTTTGCAGGGATCCCCTGGATCGGATATATGCAAGATAGTTCACTGAAGGATGACATGTAGGGTCTACCAAGAGCCAGTAGCCCACTAGTCATCATAATCATTGCAAAATATATGTATAGATAATATTTAAGGAGTTACATATCTACACTAAAAATTATACTTTTATGGTCTTGGAGTTAAGGCAGGTAACCAGGTGACATTCCTTGGAAATGTTCCTTTCAGGCAGCAAACACCTATGACCCTGTCTGGCTATTTGTGTATTATATCCCTAATAATGTATGCCTATTTGCAGACTAAGCCAGAAGCAAATTAAGAGATTGTGAAATCAACAAAAGCAAAAGTCTACAAGAAGAAACAAAACAGTAGAGGGGGAATCCTGTTTATGAATAAAGACAAAGGATTGTTCTGGTCTATCTTGGAGTGCAAGGGGACAGGTGGGATCCTTCACCTAGGAGGCAAACTGACAGTGTGCTTGTCTCAAGGAGGGTCATAGCTAAACCCAGCTGTAAAGCACTGCAAGGATTTGGGGTGAGCATTATTCTACAAGACATAAAAGTATTTGCCCATTAAATCTAGGCTCTAGAATGCATGGTATTTTATCTGATATGTGATCATTTGTTTCCAATACATCTACTTGCTACTAGTGGAATCTTTATGCTTTGTTAAATAAACTTATACTTATTTGACTATACACATATCTAAACACTACGTGTTAAGCAGAGCAGTGATCTGAGGTGGAAATTGTAAGATGGGGCGTACCTTTTTTTGGAAATAGCAAATCTCTGAACATTGCAAGTGACCAGTCAACAGGGCACTGAAGGGAGATGCTTAGAAGGGTTCAGGGTTGAAGTGTGCCAATTGCTATCCTGCAGAGCAACAGCAGGACCTGTGAAGCATCGAGGGGAGCACTTGTGCTGGCTAGAGCCACTGGCATTGGGGAGCTGAACCACAGTTCAGAGAAAGCTCTCTCACACTAAAGGCAAGCGGTAGCAAGGTGCCTCACAACCCTGAGAAGTATCAAGCTTTGCACTTGTCTTTACTGAATTTCAGTTTATTGATTCAGACCAATACCCCAATTTTTCAAGATTACAGCACAACCTCCTTTATCCAATCTAACTGGGACCGAGGCCAGATTGGATTATCAAAAATTGAGGTAATCCGGAGAATGGGAAAGTGCGAGGCTGCAGCACCATCTAGCAGCCACAGGAGAGATCATCCGCTTCTGGACGTGTGCAGGCTGGTTGTTCAGTTAATACAGAGAGGCAGATAATGGATGCTTGGATAAATGGTTTTTTACTGTATTTGAATTTTAACCCTGTGCTCTAAAGTGCTTGCAACAACCCCTTCCCCCAAGATTGGTATCATCTGCAGTTTTGTAAGCATATTCTCCATTACATTAGAACTTTAATGAAAATATTGACTAATAGCAGGGATTTATCCTGGCTCTGGATTAACCCACTAGATCAGGGGTGGGCAAACTACGGCCCCCGCGACCGTCCTGCCCGGCCCCCGAGCTCCTGGCCCGGGAGGCTTACCCCTCCCCTCCCCTGCTGTCCTCCCTTCCCCGCAGCCTCAGCTCGCTCTCTCCGCCACTGGCGCAACGCTCTGGGCCGTGGGGCTGTGAACTCCTGGGGCAGCACAGCTGCAGAGCCCAGCCTGACACGGTCTCTGTGCTGTGTGCGGGTGGTGGCGGCAGCAGCATGGCCCGGCTCCAGCACCGCCAGCCACCAGTGCTCCAGGCAGCAGGGTAAGGGGGCAGGGAGCAGGGGTGGTTGGATAAAGGGCAGGGGAGTTCGGGGTGGTGGTCAGGGGGCGGGGGTGTGGATGGGGTCAGGGTGGTCGGGGGGGGGGGGGGGGGGGAGAACAGGAGGTTGAATGGGGGCAGGGGTCCTGGGAGGTAGTCAGGAAGGAGGGTGGGTTGGATAGGGCGGCAGGGGTTCCAGGGGCAGTCAGGGGACAGGGAGCAGGGTGTGTGTGTGTGTGGGGGGGGGGGCATGGGTCCCAGAGGGGCTGTCAAGGAACAGGGGGGGTTGCATGGGGCAGGAGGGCAGATAGGAGGTGGAGGCCAGGCCACAACCCCCTCCCCTAACCGGCCCTCCATGCAATTTACAAAACACAATGTGGGCCTCAGGCCAAAAAGTTTGCCTGGCTCTGCACTAGATATATCCTCCCAGTGTGACAGCAAACTATTGATAACTACTTTGAGTACAGTTTTTCAACCAGTTGTCCACCCACTTTGTGGTAATTTCATTTAGGTCACATTTCCCTAATGTGCTTATGAGAATGTTATCTGGACTTTATTGACAGCACATCTACACTAGGATTTTAACACACTAACACACAAGACAAGTTATGTTTTAACATATGTTAATTTGTTGAAGTAACCCTTAATCTTGTGGATTACCTTAACCAATTAACAGTTTGCCTGGTCTAAACTAAAATGTTAACACATTCAATACACAGATTAAAAACACATCTTTTTCCCTAGCATAGATATGACCTAACATGGACTAAACTGGTCTGGTTAAAACCCAGGCTCCCCACTATGCTTTAACTCAACGCAGTAGTAGATGTTCAGGTGTATACACTAGACTGTAGTCACGAATGTGTTCTAATGGTTACATCTTGATGAGGGACTGCAAGGTCTTTGAAACAGAGATAGTCTTTAACCTTTTGTTTTTACAGCACCAAACTTATTGATGACTCTTAGTTACACTGTTGTATGCAGCTTAGTTGTAGCCCCATTGGTCCCAGAATATTAGAAAGACAAGGTGTGTGATGTAATATTGTTTATCGGACAAACATCTGTTGGAGAGAGAGACCGGAGGAAGAGGTCAGAGTGGCTTGAAAGCTTGTCTGTCTAACCAACAGAAGTTGGTGCGATAACAGATATTACCTCACTCACCTTGTCTCTGTTGGAATTACAGCAGCTGCTGCTATGAGACTGATGACCTATCGTGGATATTTATGGCCCTATGTCCTATTTCTGAGAAGCCCTGGGACAGGGATATTATCTTTGGATTCAGATGACTGGAAAGTTAACACAGGGCTTCCCTTCATGCCATTATCGGCTTGAGCTTAACTCCAGTTTTGTCCCTGACCTGACTCCCCTCCACACACAAAAATCCCCAGCTCGAGTGAAGTGGTGCTTTACAATAGCCAGGGGAGGGCGTGAGGCAGAGGGATTAGTACTGCAGTGGGGTGTAGCTGTTCAATTTACAGTTTCTCAACAGCTAATCCAATGACTGTGCTCCTGGGCAGCGGGGCTGTTCTCACCCGAGCTGGGCTGGCCAAGCGGAGTTATCTACTGCACCGACCTCCCTGTCGCAGCCAGGACAAGCCTTTCCTGCTGCTAAGCGGGTGACCCCCTCGCTCTCCCCAAACACCCACCCACAGGCCCCCCAACCCCACCCACAACACGCCCCGCCTGCCCATCCCGGGCCTGCCCTCAGGCCAAACCGCCACGGACGCCCACGCAGGAGGCCGGCGCGGCGGGTACCTGCGGGGTCTCCTCCGTGAAGAAGACCTTGTCCCCCAGCCGGAGGCAGACGGGCTCCTCGCCCAGCCCGGGCGACCCCTGCCTGCGCCGCCGCCGCTGGGGAGGGGGGCAGCCCGCGCCGCCGCTGCAGCAGTGACCGAACACGAAGGCGCAGCGCGCGCGGTGCAGGCGGCGCACGGTGCGTCGGATGAGCGCGGCCCAGCCGGCCCCCCAGCGCGCCCAGAGGTACAGGTAGCACAGCGTGATCAGCATGGCCCGGCCGGCGCCCCGCCCCCCGCGGCCGGAGCGTGGCGGGGTGTCCGCTGCGCCCCACTCTGGCTCGTTCCCGATTGGCTGCCCTGTCCCCTCCCACCCTCGGCAAAGAGAAAGGAGTTCGCCGGTTGGCTAATCTAACTGCGGCTCTGAGTGGCTGCCCCAAAGGAAGCGGCTCCTGATTGGTTGGTGCCTTCACGCCCGCTCCCCTTCTGCGCACAGAGCGGCAGCGAAACAGCTGGTTCGGGCGCCGCTTGTGGTGCCGCTGCTGCTGTCCCGCCCCGCGGCACAATCTTTTCCAAGGCGCCAGCCACTTCCGCTCCCACGGGAGGCGGAGGAGAGCGAGAGCTGTTGTCCACCCCCCCCACCACCTGTAGGAACTGTTTTAATCCTCAAGGTGATTTAAGGCACATTTGTGCTGCTGTGTAAGTAGGGTGACCAGTCCCGATTTTTGGGTCTTTTTCTTATATGGACTCCTATTACCCCCCACCCCCGTCCCGATTTTTCATTTTTGCTGTCTGGTCACCCTATTGTAAGCACAGATATTGTCGTGCCATTTTTGTTTCATAGCTGGAAAAAAAAATCTTGCAAAAAATGCAAAGTGAAAGTGCGGGTCTAGCATGCCCGAGGGGGGCCTTAATAATAGCCATTCATTTGGGGGCGCTAGGAGAAGGAATTAAATTCCAGAGTTTCTCAAACTTCATTGCACTGTGATCCCATTCTGAGAATAAAAATTACTACATGACCCCAGGATTGGGGGACCAAAGCTTGAGCCCATCCAAGCCCTGCTGCTCGGGGGGAGGGGGGGGGAGAGAGTGTATAAAGCCCAAGCTTGGGGGAACCAGAGCTGAAGCCCAAGGGCTTCAGCCCCAGGTGAGGGGCCTCTAGCCTGAGCCCCACCATCCAGGGCTGAAGCACTTGGGCTTCAGCTTTGGCCTCTTGCAGTGGGGCTCAGGCTTCAGCCCCAACCCCAACAAGTTAACGCCAATCCTGGTGACTCCTAGGGTTGTGAGCCACTTTGGGGTCCTAACCCACAGTTTGAGAACCCTTGACCTATTCTAATATGACTGTTTATTTTGACTATTTTGTGTATTTGACTCTGACTTAAAGCAAACAAACCCAGAAATAAATATAAACATTATTGGGAGACCAATGGGAAAAATATTCTGGGGAAAATATTCAAGCCTCCTTCCAATACAAAAAGCTACTATAGTGTTTTAAAAGCAAATCCTAAAAAAAATGTCTTTGTTTAGGATTTAAGCTTTACCAGAGGTCTATGCATGAAGTTCTGATTGCAGAATCTGGGTTTTAAGACCCAACCTGATTCTACAAGGAGATCCATATGAATGGACCACTACACTTCTGTGGAACCCCACTGGCTTCAATAGAGCTCTGAGAGGATGTAGGGGTTTGTCCACATGGAGTTTATTGCAGGACTGAAATGATAGGCCCAGATCCTGTGACCACTTGTGCATATACTCAACTTTATGCTTGTAAGAAGTCCTGTTCAATTCAATGGGACATGAAGGTTACAGGCATGAAGTTACACATGAGTGCAACTGTTTGTGGGGTCAAGGCCTTAGTTTGCAAGTTCTACAGCCCAGATGGATGGTGACTATGTCTTTACTTGTTTTATGAGGCACCAACCACATCTCTGGCCACTTTACTTAAGTTTATTTTTAATGTATCAAGGAAATTTTAACAGGTCAATAATAGTGATTTGTTTCAGTCCTGTCTTTATTCAGTGATTTCCTCCCCAGATCATAGGAAAAAAGAGGAACAAAAGCAATATACATGGAAAATAAACTGATAAATCTTACAGGGAATAAAGACTATGAGTGGCAACGTGAGTAACTCCCATCATGCTAAATGCCACATCACTGATGCTATTGATAGTTGATACTGAAGTGAGGACACAAAGTATAGGACAAAATTAACATGAACCTAGGTGCACAAGTGTAATGGGGTTCCATTCACTACTTGGGCACCTCTTCCTAGTTGTTCTGGGGATTAGCTCTTTCCAGGTCCAACACCCCCTTCTGCCACTTGTTGTGTGTCCTGCTGCCTCTCTGTGAGACCCTGGGTGCTCTCCATGGCTTGGCCCTCTACCCAGGTCACTATTTGGTTTACCCCTTCCAGGGTATTAATGTCTTTCCATAGAAATTGTCTCCACCACTCTTCTCATTCACTGCCCAGATGGTGCCATTTCCACAATGGCTAGTAGGGGAACCCAGGCCCACCCTCTACTCCAGGTTCCATCTCAGGGACCTTCTAATCAGCAGTCAAGGTCTGAAGTATCTTAAACCTTACTACCCTTTCCCCCAAGCTTTTCCCCTACATCTTCTCCTCTAGGTTTCCTTCCTTCCCTCTCTTTCTCATGTCCAGAAAGCAACTGCAGCCTTTTTCTGTTGCCATCTTCCTGGCTTTATACCAGCCTCACTGGTTTCTTCTCAGCTGGGCTCCATCATCAATCCAGGGTTACTTAAGCCACAGCTGAGGGGAAATGTGTGGCCTACCTGGTTAATTGGCCCCTTCTCAGCTTCATTAACCTTTCCTAAGCTAGTGTGGGGGTGAACTCCCAATCACAACAAGCCAAGTGATGGTTCCTGACTACTAGTTTGCTCCTTCCATATAAAGTAAACATAAGGGGCATCTCAGAGCTGTTCCTTCTCAGTCCCTTCATCGTTGAAACCATGGAGGTTGGAGAAGGTACTATCATATGGATCACTGCAGCTACCTGGATAACCCCATTACTATAAGAATGGCATTTTATGTTAACCATAAACACTAACACATCTCCAGAAAGTGGATTCTATTTTACAAACATTCCTTCTCCCAGGCAACTGAGGGAAAGATAAAGGAATGATTTGACTTCTACTTTCAGTAAGAATGTGTTATCACTATTCTGATATACAATATTTTGTGTGGATATGCGGGATTGAATGGCTCAGCACACTGATAGATAGATTAAAGAGTCTCACCTTTAGGTCAGTGCATCACAGATGTAAATAAAACACTAGTAATACTAGTAAAACATAATAATATACATGTAGGCAAGATTTAGAATAGAAGATTGAGTTCTATTCTCTAAGTCAGTTTTAACTCAAGTCTTATTTACTATCAGTGGTGTTATATAGCAACTTATATACTCAAGCACAATAAAATAATGTATTCTGTATTTTATAGCTAAAGTACTTACCAAGTATGAGATCTCACATGGTACTCAGGATTGAATCTTATCTTGCTAAAAATGGATACGATGACACTTGGCCCTATCCCAGTATGCATCATTATTCCTTAAAAGAACAGCATCTCCATCATCATAGACTTTATATCTACCTAAAGATCCAATATTCTTTTTTAGGCCAACCACTAGAGGGCAAAACAATCAAACTGATAAGCCTGATTTCACATACCAGAGGGTTGCAATATATATAAGTCAGTTTGCTACACTGAATGAAAGTGCAGGATGGCTGTTGTGGGAGGATAGCATGGGTGAGGAAAGCTGCATGACCCCAAGTTTTCCTGTACATATGCTACAAATAAGCTCCTGTAGCTGCAGGTGAAGCAACAGAGGGGTTCATAGAAAGCCCTCCTTATTCCTGTGGTAGATTCTAATATGCTAGTTACTACAGGAGTAGCTCATGTGTACAGGAATTACTTCTGAGGGAATTCTGTACATCTGCATATGTGCAGAATTGATGTCCACCACAGATTTATTTGCTTCCCCGCAGAAAAATTTCTTTCTGACAGGCAAGCAAAGAGAAGCCACAAGAGCGGTCATGCAACCCTCCCCAGCAGTATCTTTGGGTGCCCAGGGCAGCTGGCAGAGGTAAATCACCGTGGGGCAGAGGGTGGGACTGGGGAAGACCCAGCTGGTGGCTCCTACCCAGCGCTGGTCTCAGCTGCTAGTCCTGGCTGGGCTGGGGAGGACAGGACTTCCTCTTCCCCTGCACAACATCTAAGGCCCTGTCAGACCCACCCAGAGATTTCTTCCCTGGTTGTAGGAAGCTCTGCAAACTCTTCCACACCCCCACACTACCTGCATCCATCGCTTCTCAGCTGCAGAAGAAGGGGTTACTGTACAGGAAGCTGCTCCCCCATCCACCCAACCCCTGTGCATCCAGACCCCCTCATACCGAGACCCCCCCCCCAACAAGCCCCACTCTCCCTGCACCTGGACCACCCCGATGAGCCACGTGTACCCAGATCCCCACCCTACTGAACCCCAACCAACTGCACCTTGATCCCCACCCCACTGAGCCCCACTCCTCCAGTGTCTGGACTCTCCACTGAGCCCCGCCAGACCCACGCTACCTTGCCAAGCTCTATTCCCCCCCGACACACATCCAGATCCCCCTGGCTGAGCTCCAACCACATTCATCTGGACCCCCCTGCAGATTCCCATTACCGTTGCACCAAGAATGCGCCCCCCAACAAGCCCCTGTGCATCCAGATCCCCCACTGAGCCACCTGAACCCAGATTGCCCCACACAAAACCCTCTCAACCCACATGTGGATCCCCCACACACACACTAAGCCCCTTCACACTTGGATCCTGCCTTGCTGAGCCTGCCTGCCCAGACCTGGTGCACCTGGCACGGAGGCGCAGGTCCCTGGGGTGTTTCTGGGGCAGACCCAGTCCTTGCGCTGTGTCAGGGCTGGGTGCAGCCTCACCACTGAATCTGTGTCCCGGGGGGAGCTGCACAGTGATCTCCCACCTCTGTGCAGCCAGTGCCCTGTGATCCCCAATGCCATGCTGGAGCCTCCACATTTATTTGACAAATAACATTTGCAGAATTTTAAAATATTGTGCACAGAATTTTTTTTTGGCACAGAATTTTTAATTTTTTGGTGCAGAATGCCCTCAGGAGTAAGGGATATAGTTTCAGGCATCATCAAACTAGCTCAGGCTTCTCTGGTCTGCTGTCACAGCACTCAGCTCAGTCAAGCGCATACACCTTGACCTTTCAGTACCACAAATGGACAGCTTGATCCTAACAATCTAATAGTGAGTGTTCGAATGAAGAGTAAGGAGCTAAAAAAAGCACCTTTGACATAACTTTAGACTACCACAACAAACTGTTGAAACCATTGTATGCTGTGTTGTTGTAGCCATGCTGGTCCCAAGATATTAAGGAGACATGGTGAGTGACGTAATATTAGGGTGAGCCTATAGCAAGTGTGAAAAATCGGGACACTTTGGGGATGGGGGGGAGTGTGACGGGGCAGAGCGGCCGCAAACTGGTGCAGCAGGGGTTAACCCTTCCCTCCTGGCAGAGGAAGCCCCGTCCCAGAAGCCCTGCTGGGCATGCTCCAACTGGAGGCTAGGTATAAAAGCCTGCAAAGCTGCTCAGTTGGGGCTGACCACTGGAGGAGAAGGATGCACACAGCCAGCTCCTGAGGAAGAACAGCCCACGCTCCAGGCTCCAGGAGCCAGCCTAGCCGGCCCGCACCCTGCATCTCAGACGGAGGACCTGCCAGAGGGGAACAGACCGAAACCCATGTCTCCGGAGGAGACCGCGACCTTGAGGGTAGGAAGTGACCCAGGGGAACTTTAGGGACAAGCCGCATTTGAGCAACACTGACGCTCGGCGTGTTGCGGCCGGATCCCCGCCGAGCCAATGGCAAGGGGAACCCCGCCATTAGGAAAGCCCTGGGTCGGGACCTGGTGGAGTGGGAGGGCCCGGGTCCCCCTACGCCTCTGGCCGTGGGGCCACGCTACCCTGCTACTGAGGGGAATTATATGGACTCTGGCCATTGGGCCATACTATCCTGCTACTGAGGGAGAGACGACGGACGGGACACCACCAGGAGGGGGCGCTCCACTGGACAGAGCTAATTCCCAGAGACAACCAGTAGGCGGTGCCAGGTGTTGAGTCCCCTACCCCGTTACAGGGGGTTATAGTTGCCTATATAAGGCAAAGCCCCTAATATTGGGACCATCTCAACAACATCGGGCTGTCTGGTCATCCTAGGTAATATCTTTCATTGGACCAACTTCCATTGGTGAGAGAGAGAAACTTTCGAGCTTACACAGAGCAGCTCACTCACCTTGTCTCTCTCTTTTGAAACTGTTGGCAATTTCAGCAAAAAGGCCAAGACATGAATACTGAACTATTCTCTCCCCACCGGGTCAAACTGGAGGAACATGTGGGCTTGCAGTGCCACAGCCCATTCCGTTCTTGTT
Source organism: Chrysemys picta bellii (assembly GCF_011386835.1). Classification (NCBI taxonomy): domain Eukaryota; kingdom Metazoa; phylum Chordata; order Testudines; family Emydidae; genus Chrysemys; species Chrysemys picta. The sequence continues at coordinate 193,702,597 of NC_088791.1, forward strand.
CTGTGAATAGAGGTCTACACTAATTCTGAAACTGAGATTTTACTTTATGCAGAATGTGCTACACAAGTCAAAACACTTACATAAGCATATCAAAAGAGAGTAAAACAAGCAAAGCATACATTCTCCGGGGAAAGCCCTGAACTCTGGAATTCACTTCCTCCACACTAGTCCAACAGAGCGGTATCTGCTGACCTTCAGAGCACATTGCGAAACCCCATCTGTTTATTTAATCTTTGCTTGATGGGACAGGTACTTTTGTTTAACCATGAGGTTAATCCTTCAATGACATTGAATGAGATCAGCTATGTTTTGATAACTAAATTTTTTTTTTCCTGGGAGAGTCAAGAATGGCATTTTTATTCATTATAAATAAAAATACATATTAAAAGCAGAACATGGAACCAAATCAAAACACAAATACAATAGAGATTAAAGCAAAACCAACCAGTTCCCTATCTATGTATGTGTTTTGTTTCCATCAGTATGGCATACCTGAAATGTCCAGGAAGTACAAATTGTTTGATTTTTCTTTGTTGGCTTCATTTCTAAGGGAGGGTGCACAAATAAAATGTCTCCTAGCTGAACGCTGTTTGCTTATTTGTGATATCCTATGTATCAAACAGAGTGAACAAACCCTCTCCCCCTTCAAAAAAAATAAGGAAAGGATATTCATATCAGACATTTAGCAATCAGGCATGAGGATACCTGTGATAGAGTAGCAAAAGAGGTTTAAGAGAGAAAGAAGAAACAACAAACAAACAAAAAATACAAAATAAGAATGGGGGGGGGGTATCAATACCATTTTAAAGCAGCCTGGAAGCTTTGGTTTCTAGAATACTTTCCTTTTAGGAAAGAAATGGGTAGAATCAGATCTAAATTCTGCTCACTTACACCAATGTGAAACCAGACTAGCTCCTGTGACTTCACAGCATTATTATAGTGCAGTTTAGATTTTGTCAAGACAAAGCAGGGAAGTATTGATCAGTTAAAGCAGGGGTGTCAAACTCAATTGCACAGGGGGCCAAAACTCAAAACTCGCGGGCCGAACAGTATAACCATTTATTTAACAGACTAAATATTTATGTTTTTTAACCATTAATATGAACCAAAATACAGGATATCATTCCAAAATAAATACATTTCAACTTAAAATATTTTGCTCTTCATAAAAAATATCCTGTCTATACAATACATTCAAAATCTGTACATGCTGGAATATTAAAAAATCTGAAAATATAAATAAAAAATTGAATTTAAAGCAAAAGTATAATCATAACAAATCATAACATTCCATTTTCTTGTCCTATTTAGTCAGAGCCTGATACTTGGAGTCTTTTCTTTGCAACAAGTTCGTTTATGTTTGGGGTTAGGTTCTGTGTTGTGAAGATTCTCAGGATCGATTGCAGGTGTTCATCAGTGAGGCGACTCCTGTGTGACGTTTTGTTAATTTTCATCACAGAGAACAGCTGCTCGCACAGATATGTGCTGCCAAACATGGACAGGATTCGAGCCGCATGTTGGCGGAGCTGCGGCATCGCTTCAGGAATGAAGCGAGTGAACTGTGCTGGCCCCGCAGTGTCGTACTTTGCCTTCAGTGTCCCGTTACATTGCAGTTCTATCAGCTCCATCTGCATTTCTACAGGTGCGGTTTCCACATCGACTGCAAATGGGTTGCGAAGCAGCTCGAAGTTACTTTTCTGTGCCTCAAAGTCACTGAAGCGCCGTGCGAACTCAGTGCGCAGCGCGCTGAGTTTTTCAGCAAAGGTGGCATTTGGGAAAACTGTGGCACTTTCTTGGTTCCGTATTACTTGGCAACAGGGAAAGTGAGACAAGTTGCATTGGTGCATTTGTGTCTCCCATAAGCGCAGCTTCACTTGAAATGCCTTCACTGCATCATGCATATCGGTTATTATGTGCTCCCGTCCCTGGAGTTGAAGGTTTAAAGCGCTAAGATGCGACGTTATGTCAGCCAGGAACGCCAACTCACATTTCCACTTTTCATCCCGCAGAACTGTGCAGTCTTTCCCCTTACTGTCCATGAACTGGCAGATTTCCTCTCGCAGCTCAAAGTGTCTTTTGAGAACTTTTCCCCGACTTAGCCACCGGACCTCCGTATGATATGGCATATCGCCAAACTCGCTATCTATTTCCCGCAGAAAAGACTGGAATTGGCGGTGATTTAAACCGTGGGCTCTGATAAAGTTGACGGTTTGTGTTACAGTGTTCATCACATGATCCATTTTTAGGACTTTAGCACTCAGCGATTCCTGGTGTATGATGCAGTGATACACTGTCAACTCACCGGCACAGTTCTCCTCCCGCATCTTTGAGCGCATCCTTCCCACCAGTCCATTTTTTTCACCACACATAGCAGGTGCGCCATCTGTTGTAAGTCCAACGAGTTTTTCCCACAGCAGTTTCATGTCGGTTACACTTTGAAATACATTTCCAAAGATGTCTTCTCCTTTCGTTGTCCCGTGCATCGATTTAATGTCCAGTATTTCCTCTGTTACGCACAAATTGGAATCCACACCACGGATAAATATCGCCAGCTGTGCAGTGTCAGTCGCGTCAGTAGTTTCATCCACGGCAAGGGAGTATGCAACAAAATCTTTTGCTCTTTCAGTCAACTGTGTTTTCAAATCAGTCGCCATCTCACAAACCCGATTAGCAACAGTGTTTCTGCTGAGGCTTACATTTGCAAACGCTCGCGTTTTATCTGGACAAAGGACGTCGCACACTTTCATCATACAATTCTTTACGAATTCCCCCTCGGTAAACGGCCGTCCTGATTTGGCGATCTCTTCGGCCACAATGAAACTTGCTTTCACAGCAGCTTCACTTTGTGATTTTGCTTTGGTGAAAAACGTCTGCTGGGATGTCAAATTCTTCTTCAACTCCTCTACCTTTTGTAGCTTCTGTCCTGCGCTCAGGTTTTTGAATTTGTTCTCATGTTTCGTCTCGTAGTGCCGTCTTAGGTTATACTCCTTCATTACAGCGATATTACTCCCACAAAGGAGACACACTGGTTTACCTGCAATTTCAGTAAACATATACTCATTCTCCCACCGGCTTTGAAAGCCTCGGTTTTCAGAATCAATTTTTCTCTTGGCCATTGTTGGGGTCTAGCTTTGATTTGATATTAGCGTTGTATACATCAACAGACCGCGAACTTGAACCGCGGCTTGCCGTTGGCGGCAATTGCACTGCATCATGGGATTTGTAGTGTGTGTTATTGGGGCGTCATATCACAGGGCCATTAAAAACAGATATATAAAACGATTTCGCGGGCCGGATATAATTGTATGGCGGGCCGGATGTGGCCCGCGGGCCTTGAGTTTGACACATGTGAGTTAAAGTTATGAACAATAAATTAGACTGGCTTCCCTTTTTATTGTATAGCAATTAAGAACTTGTCTACAACTTGGAAATTTATCAAAATAGCTATTCTATAATAATTAGTCCAAAATAGTTATTTCAGTATAAGCTCCCGTGTGCACACACTTATGTTCCTTGATGTTGTGTATGTGTGTCTTATACACACACACATAGTGTCCACACTGGAGCTTGTACCAAAATAATTATTCTGGAATAGCTAGTTCAGTAAATTTCCAAGTGTAGACAAGCCTTAAGAGGGACTTGGAAGCCAGCAGTGAGTAATCCACTGGCTCTCCCTTCTGCAGAGAACAATGAAGGCCATGTGATTATGGGACAATTAGGACACAGAGCACCGAAGAGTATTTAAAGATAAGTTGTTACAAACTGATGGAGTTGAACAGGACTGATACTTTAAGTTCTGTGGGTGGGCTAGCAGACACACACCAAAAGCTGTCCCTGAGATGTTTTTTGTCTGAAATTTATGACTATAAAGGCTTGTTCTGTGCTGTCTTCTGTTTAATATATGATGGTCTTCAAAACTATATCTTTATTTAAAACTTTTACAATTCTTGTTGGACTAGGACAACACATTAGGATTATATTCTGTTCTCAGTTGCACCTGTTTAAATCCAGAGTATTTTTTTCAATCCTGCAAACATTTATGCATGTAAGTAGTCATCCCACAATGGGACTACTCACTTGCATAAAGATGAACACATGCATAAGCTTTTGCAGGATCAGAGCCCTAACGAACAATTATAGCTACAGTACAGCTACTATCAATGCCAGGTGCAAAAATTATTCTAATTCTTTTATGAGAAACTGAAGCCAAAGGATTACCCCCATCCACCTACCTCACAGCAAATATGTATTTTGAAGGCAGTAAGAATCTGCAGCTTGAAACTGAACAATACTGCTCCCAAGAGATACATGGGTAGTAGCAGATGCTCCCAAATCAAATCCAGTGCTTTTTTGTCCTTGAGGTCATGATTTGAAGGAAAGGCATTCTTTTCCCCAGTGAAATATTTTTTTCACTAGAAAGGATACTGAGTAGTGAGGATTTATGCAAAGATGTGGCTAGTAACATAATCATCAATTAAATTCAAAAGAATGTAGATAAATTTACGTTTTTCTCCTCAAAGGCAATAAAGCCACATACTGAAGCAAAGTCTCCAAATACCAATAAAACAGAGTTAGGGTCTGATCCTGACAAGTACAGAGCACCTGTAAATCTCAGTGAAGTCAAAATCAGGACCTTCTATCAAAGTTACATTCAGACAATATCAAAAGTATGGGAAATGCCCCATCCTCACCCCACTGCACGGAATAGCATATGAACAGATAAACATTAACTGTAACAATCAAAATGCTTTGGATGGGGATTGCACATCCTTACCTTCATTAGACTTCACCAAAATTTAACACTTGTATAAAACACAGTTACATTGTAATCATATTCCCTTCTTAAAAATGTGAAAACTGCAAATGGATTAATGCGGACTTTAAAAAAAAGCCAACTCAAGCATTTTTACAGCTAGTACCATTTTACAGGAATAAGCTATTTTCCTCAGTCCACACATTCCACTCTTGGAATCACTCCCCGCCCTCTCCCCCCACAAATTATTAGGAATTAAATAAAATATTGGTATTAAGGAAGTGATGTATATACAAGACAATTCAGAGGGGTAGATTACTTTGTGATGTGAGTAACAGGATATACTATCTGCCTAAACAGAGGTAAAGGAAATGATCATTTCTCTACAGGTCTTCAGCACTGTTTATGTAACAATAGTCTAGTCCCTCAATGTTTGGGCTTTAGTGGTGCTTTCCTGGATAGTCAGGAAACCCTAGGGGTTAACCTCTTTACTGTTTGTGTCTAAGCAACAAATGGTAGATGTATATCAACAAAACACAACGTATTTCTAAAATAAAATTACAGTTTCTAAAGAGATACAGTATTTCAGATTACAAATTCTTCTGATTTTGTTTGCCTTGTTTCAACGATTCTTGCACTTGCAGAACTCTACTTGCCTTTTATCTGTGAGAACAGAGTACGTACTTTTAAAAAACTATGCAGCCAATTAGAGTTCAAGAGTCCCCGTAGTTATCCCTCCACAATCATCCTGTGCAGCCTGACTTTCTTTTGAAGATTAATAAATTAGGGTTAGGAAACAGCACTAACAAAAGTTCTGAATTACCAAAACTATTAAAATCCATACTAAAAATGCAGTAAGATTATGGCTACATAAGTAAGCACTCAAAAGTCAGGAAATGCAAAGTTAAGGCTGCAAAATGCAAATACAATCTTAACTAAGCATGTCAACAGTCCACTGAAGCCAATGAAACAAACCATGCAATTGAAGTTCAACGCATAATTAAGTGCTTTGCTGAACCACTGCTATAAGGCAATGTTACCTCACATTTTTCTACAACCTTAAATACAGATGTGTAGCACAGAGTAATAGGTTTGTTAAAAATTTATACTTGCACTGTAATCAAAGCAGTCCTGTATATCTTTGGGAGATTTGTTTTATGGTAACATTTCTTCATGCTAAGGACTGTATTTTAATAATTTGGGCCTTGATCCTGCAGTAAGATCCACATTCGGAGACTCTTGCTACCAGCTAAAGCAGAGGTAAGCAAACTACGGCCCGCGGGCTGGATTTGGCCCGCCAGCTGGATTTGGCCCGCCAGCTGTTTTAATCCACCCTTGAGCTTCCGCTGGGGAGCAGGGTCCAAGGCCACTCCACAAGGCTTCTGGAAGCAGCTGCACGGCCCCCACTCCGGCTCCTAAGTGTAGGGGCAGCCAGGGGCTTCTGCTCTGCACGCTGCCCCGACCCCAAGCGCTGCACCTGCAGTTCCCATTGTCCGGGAACCATAGCCAATGGGAGCTGCAGGGGCGGTGCCTGTGGATGAGGCAGTGTGCAGAGCTGCCTGGCCGTGCCTCCATGTAGGAGCCAGAGAAGGGACATTCCACTGCTTCCAGGAGCCACTTGAGGTAAGCACTGCCCGGATCCTGCACCCGTGGACCTCTCCCCATGCCCCAACCCCCTACTCCAGCCCTGATCCCCCTCCTGCCCTCTGAATGCCTTGGTCCCAACCTAGAGCACCTCCTACACCCCAAACTCCTCATCCCCAGCCCCACCCCAGAGCCCACACCCCCAGCCAGAGCCCTCACCCCCACACAACCCCACTCCTCCGACCCAGCCCACACCCCCCGCCTGCACCCTGGACTCCTTATTTCTTGCCCCACCCCGAAGCCCAAACCCCCAACCAGAGTCCTCACCCCAACCCCAATTTTGTGAGCATTCATGGCCCGCCATTCAATTTCTATTCCCAGATGTGGCCCTTGGGCCAAAAAGTTTGCCCACCCCTGAGCTAAAGTCTCACTGAAGTCATTGGGCACATGAGCCCAAGCATCCACCTATATGGTTCTGATTGCATGATCCAGGACTTAGTCATCAGCTATCCTTTTCAACTAGCAGCACAACTTCTCTTAGTAGGCATTTGACAACAAAGCTAATGTAGACCCTGATTCAATTAAAATAAATGAAATTATTCATGTGCTTAAAGTTAGGCACACACTTAAGTACCTTGTGAATGGGGCCAGTAAGTGCTATTTTAGGTTGCCTAGATATGCCAGCAGATTTTTGCTTTTATTCCATGTTGTATACTTAGTACATTGTTATTTAAATACCATTCACTGTATTTTTCATACAAGTTGTTCGTGACCCTTTATTGGCATACAACGTATAGTGCACAGAACAAGATGCCATGCATGTATTTAAAGTGGTAGAAAATTGTATATATATGCACACACACACCATTATTTGAGAAATGTTATGTATTCATGCAATTAAACACTAGTGTAACACACATGCATGAGGGGGCAGATGTAGGTTGTGCAAGTTTAACTGGGCATCCTCAGCAATCCCTAGAGCAGCGCTGAAATAATTTATGTTTCTAATCCTAAAGTTTGCGTACTTACCACAGACAGCCTATGGATGTGTGGTTACAGCAAGAAAAGTGAATGTAAAAATGGCACCTGCTCAACAGATCCAATCCCTGTATATTTTCAAAGTGATCTGCTTACTTTGTTAAAAAAAAACAAAACTATTGTTTACACACTGTTAGCTCTGCAGTCCTAACAAAAATATACAAGAATGAGCTAAATGCTATTCTGATTCACACCTCAAGAGATTTTTTTTTCCTAAGCACCAGCTACAGAACATTTATTACTTCTGATGGTGCAAAAGCTAGAAGGAAGTCAGATTCACTATCAGATCCAACTTAAGCTGCAGGGATGGCAGGTAGGAAAATAAGTATTTTAACCTGTAAAGTGAGCAAATGTGATGATTTTCCATAGCAGTGAAAATCAGGTAATGTTACCAAATGCAATAAATCTATCCTTGTACAATATAATAGTCTGTGTGTAATTAGTGGTCCAAATTAAGACAATGGGCAGGAAAGCTTAGAAGAGGTTTATTCCTATCTAGCCTTGGTAGTTTAAAATATGTATTATATGCAGTGAAACAGCAGGACCCCAAAGCAGTGGCATTCATTACCAAGCACACTTTGTTGGAGGATGTATTCTCTCTTAGGCCTTGGCTACACTCGCGGATTCACAGCGCTGCCTCGGCTGTGAAGCATGAGTGTAGTCGCGCCGCCAGCGCTGCAAGAGCTCTCTCGCAGCGCTGCAAGTACTCCACCTCTCCGAGGGGAATAGCTTGCAGCGTTGCGAGCGAGCGTGCAGCGCTGCAGGCGCCGATTACACTGGCGCTTTACACCGCTGCACTCGCTGCGCTCAGGGGGGTGTTTTTTCACACCCCTGAGCGCAGCAAGTGCAGCACTGTGAATCGCCAGTGTAGCCAAGGCCTTAGCATCAGCTTTCTCCTCCTAATGACCAAACAGATCAAGCTTAAAAAGTAACATCCTCTGTTTTTAAAGCAGTCATTAGGTTTGCATTTTAAGTTCTCATCTTCCTTTACCCTGGTATTTTTTCCATTTTTGAAATCTGGAACTGACAGACTGTTTTGTAATTTTAAAACAAAGGTCTTTTTTAAAGTCACCTGTGAACTGGATTGGTACTTTTTCCATTTGTTTTGTTAGATATTTGAGGCTGAAGATTTTCCTACATAATTTTTATTTACACACAAAGTCATATATTCACAGTGTACTTCACATAAAACAAAAATAGGTAAAAAGATGCAGTACAACATCCCAAAGGCAGAAAGATAAACAGTTTAGGTTATTTCCACTATAATGTGCTGATTAAAGTAAACTAAAGTACTGTATTTATTACACTCTTCATAGAACACCATGACAACAGGAAAACTTTGAAATAGTTGGAGGAGACAGAGGGGAACTCATTAAGGCCATTTCCCTCCGTTTACCTGAAGGCTTGCTTGTTTTAGGTAAGTACTCCTAAGTAGCTGCAATAAAGGAGGAGCTGAAATGCCTAGAGAACTAGCCAGCCAGGCACAGGAACACAAAACAGCAGACAGGCAAGCACTATGGAGGCTGCAGCTGCTAAATTCTTGTTGCAGACTACAGTGACTCAGATCTGTCACTCTGCCAGAGATATCCAGCCGCATTCTCTCCATCCAAGAGAACAGCCAGAAAGGTAAGACAGAGGAAAGGAGAAATGCTTCCTCAACAACCCAGTTTTAAAAATCTCTAGCAGAAATACTATGTAGTTACAATGGGCAAAGACAGGACTTGCATAAAGGCAGGCATTCAGACCCTGGAGAAGAAATTCTGTGTTCTCTCTAACTATTGACAAAATTTTTCATTAAAATAACACCACCTGCTAAACTACACTGTGGGATCCATACCACTTCCTTTGGCAGCAGAACAAAGTAATTGAAATAGCTAGCCTATCTCGTTGTTTAGACTTTAAATGCACATTGCCCATATTCAATGTGACCTTCTCAAATAGCTGATTGGAAACAGACTCCACCATAAAGAACTATCAGCTTAAAAAAAATGAAAACACGTCTGTTTTATCGCCTATTTTTACATGTTAAAAACATATTACAGAGCGAGTCAGAATTTTTATTTTTGCAAAAAATTGTCCTTTTTATTTGTAGGTTTCCAAATGATATTTTTTTCATTCAGCTCTAGTTACAAATAAGGTTGCTTTAACTGAAAGATAAGAACTGTTTTTTTCAGTTTATTTACTTTGAGTGTTTGACAGCAGTTAGAGTATAATCAGTTTCACTCTTTCCCCTTTGTGTGGGTATTTAGAAACAGAGGAGAGAAAATACATTTAAAAATAGGTAAATGTGGTTGTAAAACTAAAAAAATATTAGAGGGGAGAAAGAGGCTGGTGTAGTACCTGAAACTGCTGACATTTTTATTAAACTGATTAGATTTCAAGTCAGCAGCATCACTTTAATGCAATAAATTGCTAACTTAATAAAAATAGATCAGCCACCCTATGATCAACATATAAGCAAAAAAAAAATCAAGTTGATCATGCAAAACCAGGTGTAATCCACTTTAATTAGGAATACCTATTTGGGATGTCAGAGAGACAAGGTAGGCGAGGTAATTTCTATTGGAACAACATCTGTTAGTGGAAGGGACAAGCTTCAGAGCTCTTCCTCATGTCACTGAGGAATTGGGATAGTACAATTCAATAAATTACCTAATTTATTTAATGAATAATAAGATTCATAAGAAGTTAAGTATATTCTAGAAATTAAATATTCTAAAAATTGATTTAAGTGTAATCCCTTTGTGAGCCACTTGGATTGTGAAATCAATTAATATTGTACCGATAGCTAATATGTGGGAGTAACTGTTTATCCAGTTCAGACTTTCCTTTGATATTAATTTTAGTGCATGTAAACTGACAGCACATAGAGAAGAAGCCCACGGGCAGAATAATATCTACCACTGAAATCACATTTACCCACATCAATGTGTTGAGACAAGAATAAACTTATTTCAAAGGCACAGATAGCATGTAATGAAGATAACTGTCATTGCACTGAAATGTGCTTATTATCATAAAGAATTATCTATGAGAGTGTGTTGTTCTTCATTAAACTTTCAGCAACCCTACATTATGGAGACCCTGGATTCTCACAGCAAGAGATGCTGAACTGGGACGTCAAGGAATGGTAAGGTTAAGTTCTGGAAAAAATCATCAAAGAAAGCCAAATGTGTTTAAAAAAAAAAAGTCAAAACTAGGAGAACATAGGAGGCCAATTTTCTTCTTCTAAAAATTAGGGCAGTCGATTATTTGCAGTTAACTCATGCAATAAACTAAAAAAATTATGAATTGCACTGTTAAACAATAGAATAACAATTGAAATTTATTAACTATTTTTGGATATTTTTCTACATTTTCAAATATATTGATTTCTATTACAACACAGAATACAAAGTGCACAATGCTCACTTAATATTATTTTTATTACAAATATTTGCACTGTAAAAATGATAAAAGAAATAGTATTTTGCAATTCACCTCATAGAAGTAGTATAGTGCAATCTCTTTAGCGTGAAAGTGCAATTTACAAACATAGATTTTTTTTTGTTACATAACTGCACTCAAAAACAAAACAATGTAAAACTTTAGAGCCTACGAGTCCACTCAGTCCTACTTCTTGTTCAGCCAATGGCTAAGACAAATAAGTTTGTTTACATTTACGGGAGATAATACTGCCAGCTTTTTGTTTACAGTGTCACCTGAAAGTGAGAACAGGAATTCACATGGCACTTTTGTAGCTGGCATTGCAAGGTATTTATGTGCCAGATATGCTAACCATTTGTATGCTCCTTCATGCTTCCGCCACCATTCCAGAGGACATGCTTCCATGCTTATGACACTTGTTAAAAAAAGAATGCGTTAATTAAATTTTGACTGAACTCCTTGAGGGAGAATTGTATGTTTTGTGCTCAGTTTTACCCGCATTCTGCCATGTATTTCATATTATAGAAGTCTTGGTTGATGATCCAGCACATGTTGTTCGTTTTAAGAACACTTTCACTGCAGATTTGACAAAATGCAAAGAAGGTACCAATGTGAGGTTTCTAAAGATAGCTACAGCACTTGACCCAAGGTTTAAGAATCTGAAGTGCCACCCAAAATCTGAGCGGGACGAGGTGTGGAGCATGCTCTCAGAAGTCTTAAAAGAGCAACACTCTGATGCAGAAACTACAGAACCTGAACCATCAAAAAAGAAAAATCAACCTTCTGCTGGTGGCATCTGACTCAGATGATGAAAGTGAACATGTCTCAGTCTGTACTGCTTTGGATCGTATTGAGCAGAACCCGTCATCAGCATGGACGCCTGTCCCCTGGAATGGTGGTTGAAGCATGAAGGGCAGGGGTGAAAGTAAGGTGGTACGGGCTGGTATGGCATACCGGTAAAAAGTAGCTGCCAGCACCGGCCTGTACTGCTGACTTTAAAGCGCTGCCACAGTGCTTTAAAGCGCTTTAATGTCGCTGCCCCTTTTGCGCTGCCCATGGGCAGCCCTGCCGGGCCCTTTAAATCACCGCTGGAGCCCCGAGCAGTGTGGGCCAGGCAGCATGGATGGACAGGCTGGGGGACACTGACCCAAGCCCCTTCCCTTCAGCCCAAGGCCCCGCACCTTCTGGGGGGGAGGAGGAAACAGAACTGGCCCCATACCAGTAAGAGCTCCATTTTACTTTCACCCCTGCTGAAGGGACATATGAATTTGTATCGCATCTGGCACGTAAATATCTTGCAGTGCCAGCTAGAACAGTGCCAGGTGAACATCTATTCTCACTTTCAGGTGACATTGTAAATAAGAAACGGGCAGCATTGTCTCCTGCACCTGTAAACAAACTTGTTTGTCTTAGTGATTGGCTGAATAAGTGGACTTGTAGGCGCAAAATTTTTTTCTTTGTTTTATTTTTGAATGCAGGGGTTTTTTGTATATAATTCTATATTTGTAAATTCAACTTTCATGATAAAGGAGATTTAATTACAGTACTTGTATTAGGTGAATTGAAAAATATTGTTTCTTTTATTTTTTACAGCACAAATATTTGTAATCAAAAATAAATATAAAGTCAGCACTGTACACTTTGTATTCTGTGTTGTAATTGAAATAAAAATATTTGAAAATGTAGAAAACATCTAAAATATTTAAATAAATGGTATTCTATTATTGTTTAACAGTGCGATTAATTGCGATTAATTTTTTTAATCACTTGACCGCCCTAATAAAAATAGAACAACAGTTTCAAGGTACGTTTTTAATAACTCTGTTATTGTCTATAAAAACAGGACCTGGGATATCATAGCAGGTGTGAAAGGAAGCACAATAGTTAATGTTAAACAGCAATTTCCATTTTACCACCATTAAAATAACCTCTCAGGCTGAAGGTTTAATTTTTGGTCTCTGCCTAACTGTGAATGAGAGTGAGAAAGTTTGAGCAAAAAAAGTGATTTTTTTTTTTTTTTGGACAGTGTTACAGCTAAAACAGCTAGGGGAAGAAAGTTGAAATGTGGTATAAGAATAGTCTTTATTCAAAGGTACTTCTTAATATTCTGGTGATTGATTTTTTTTTAGTTCAAAGTACATAGCTCCAAGGAAGGCGTAAATACATTTAATGTAGGTTCCAATCCTTCAAACATTTATGCACATGCTCAACTTTAAGCATGTGAATAATCCTATTGACTTCAATGGTAGTACTCACATGCATAAGTGTTTGCAGGATCAGATCCATAGCTATGTATCTGAAAAGTTACTGAAGGCATAGCTAGCTAAGGCTACAGCTATCTACAATGTATATCTTATGAGGGTCACTGTTCATAGCGATTCCCCTACATTCTGAGGTGTGCAGCTGTGGAGCACCTTTTCTTCCCTTTTTGTGGGCCTTTTAAGGTTGGAGGCTGTTGCTGACCCAACCTTTGGATGGCTCCTGGATGAGAGCCAAGGAGGCAACTCCAGCAGGCTTACAGAAGAATGTACCTACACAGCAGAGTTCTAAGCTTTCCTGGCAGGTACCCATCAGATGAGTGGGTCTCCCACCCAACACTCCTTAGCACGTCTGCATCTATGGATACTCAGAACCAGCAGTGAGAACTTGAGGAATAAAGTAGCTAGAAGTTCCAAAGAGACTGGGCAACTTGGAGGAATTAAAGTTTCCGGGATCAGACAACTGTAATACTCTTTACGTTGAAAAAATATCACATCTGTATAGAACGCTTTATGCAACCTATACATGAGGTTTTCAGCTGTGCCTGGCTCCCACCAATTTATTCACTGAATGTATGAAGTTCATCCATGTTAATTGCTAGGAGCCTGCCACTGTTAAAAAATTTATGCACAGTTCAAACAGCTAGTTTTAATATTAATGTTTCCCTTGTTGTCCAGAACCTCCCAACTCCCTCTCTTTTATGCTGCAGGGCCCACCCAAGCTCCCCCATTAAACCAGGAGTCTCCACAGTTGGGGACCTAATGAGGAATGAAGGAGAAGAGCCCCACTTTGGCACTCCTTACCAGGTGCACAATAGCTGAGGAAGATTCTTGACTACTTTATAAGGTGGGGGGGGGGGGCGGATAACGAGGGGGAAGCCCCATTCTAATAGACTTAAGCAAGCTTCCTCAGCTACAGAATTCCTATATTTGCAGAAGAATGACATCTACCTATGAGCTTCCTAAAGTGCATGAGGCAAGATGTTCCGTTGGTGTCTAGCCAAGTAATTCTATATTATGGAAGTTGCACATGCTACATCAACAGAGCTTCGAGTCCCGAAGAGTGAAGTAGCTTTATTTTTCCCCTCTTCCTTTTAGAAAAGAAACAGGAAATTCCATACAAAAAACACATTGAGAAAGTGAAAATTGCACAGCAAAACACTAAAGAATGGAAAATTGGCAACATTAAGATTACACAAGTAACCTTAACTCAGTCCCTTAGTGCACATGCATTACAATACAATCTTTAGTTGTCTGATAATTAAGGCAACTGTCATGGGTATTTTTAGTAAAAGTCATGGACTAGTCACAGACAATGAACAAAAATTCACAGCCCATGACCTGTCCATGACTTACCATAATTTCCCCTGACTAAATCTTAGTGGGGATGGGGTGTCACTGCTGGGGGTGGTGGTGGCTGGGGGCCTGCTGCTTGGGGGGGGGGGCCTTGGGGGGGGCAGTAGCACCACCTGCTGGGAGCTGCCAAGAAGAGGCTGCTCCAGCCACCCCCAGGGCTGCCCCCCTCGCCTCTCCTCTCCTCTCCTGCTCCAGCCACCCCAGGACCACTGCCGCGGGCTTGCGTATGTACAACGCACCTAATTGTAGTGCATGGACTCTGCATTTATCATGAACTCTGCAAATTGAACTACCTTTGCTGCAAATTGAACTACCTTTGCTGCAAAGCAAATTAGTCTAGTATTGTTCATGTGCATGCAATGATGCTATGCGCTGCTTTGGTAGTCTTTTAACGACTATCCCACAGTGCTTTGCAGGCAACCATTGCTGACATGTCTGTTTACCTGTGTGCCCTCCCCTGCTCTGGGATGAAGTTGACTGCATGTCCCCTCACATTTAAATGCTGGCACACAGACAGATTTTGTCCATTCACTCCTGGATTCCAGTTTACCACAATAGCTGCAATAGTACTCCAGAAGCCTCCACTTGAGCAGCCGATTGGAGCCTAACCAAGACCTTGGAGCTCATCACCACCTGGGGCAAAGTATTAGTGCAGGAAGCTCTTGTGACCAGCCACTGTAATAAAAATCTTTTTTGTGGACATTGCTAGATAGATGTCAATGAGGAGGCGGCACAATTGGGATGCCAAACAGGACCAGATAGGCAGCGAAAAGCTCAGGAGCACCTACATTAAAGACAAAGGACAAAAGCGGGGGTGGGGGGAATCCAGCGGCGGCTTGTTTCAAGTCCTTATCAATGGCAGAATGGTTGGCAAACCTGAGGGGCATAAAACAGAGAACTTGTGATGCAATGTTCATGGACATTATTACAGCATCCCAGAAACAAAAGAATTAAAAAAATGCAGAGAGGTAGAGGCAGTATCTGAAGACTAAGAGGAATCCAACAAGGAGCTTTCCAGGGAGATCACTGCAGTGGCAAAGAACAGTATGGAAAGAGATACAGGGACGAAGAGCTCCTGGAGGCAATAAAAAGCCTTGATGCTCTGTTGCAGCACATTACTGTTAGGGCAGCAGGCAATGCAGTACTGCAAACCACCACCCAGCCATGTTATGCAGCCCGGGACAATACAGGCTACTGAGAAAACTCCTCTCCCCTCTCCCAGAGGCCATCGCTCCTTCCAGACCATCAAGAACAGTGGCAAATGGACCCCAGCTCTTTTGAGCCCTCTATTGCCCCTGGTATCTTTGAGCTTTGGCACTCTATCCCAGAAAGCCCACAAACCAGAAAAGCCAGAGCCAAAATTTATACTTGCCAGTGACTTTAAGCTCCCCAGCCCATTGTGTTGTGCCTGGCAGTGCACTGTTTTGTTTCACTGGTGGTTCAATGAAACAGTTTTGTTTTTAATAATTAAAAGCCATTTGTCATTTTCGTTTCAGTTGAGCCTTCACTTCTGTTTGTTACATAACAGATTATGAAATTAAAAGTTCATTATTACATTAATAAGGAACCAGCAGTTCATTTTACACAGAAAATAGTTGTTTGCACGAATTCATAAGGTTTTACAAACACATGTAGGCAACAACGCAGGGTGCAATAGGTATTGCCACAACGTTGCACTTTCAACACGCATAAACAATGCTGAAACAAAACTAATCCCACACCCTTCACAGGTTTACAGCTGGATGTACAGCTACAGTTTCAGGCCTGAGACTCAAAATAAGAGCAATAGGCGGCCCTGACAGCATTTCCCTTGGCTGTTTGCATTCTGTATTGGACACCTTGTTGGGTGCTGAAGCAGCTGAGTAAGTCTCTGCACCTCACTCTCCCACCCACCACTCTTACTCTCACAAATATAGTGCAAAATACAACATGCTGCTATGATCTCCAGGATGTTTTTTTCTGCAGCTTCCAATTGACTTCTCCAACAGCACCATTTCCCTTTCAGATCTCTACTCAGCTACCATTCTGCAGCTACTGAGGCAGTAGTTAAACAGTTTCTTCCTTGTGTCCAAGTGGTCTGTGAATGGCTTCATTAACCAGGGAAGGAGAGGATAAGCTGGGTCTCACAGGATGACCAAAGCAATGTCCACATCAATAAAAATCCACCGTGTTGCCAGGGGCAAACAGTCCTTTCTCCATTAATTTTAATAGAGCAGAGTTTCAAAATATCCTAGCTTCATGTGGACTCTTGCAGACAACCCAGCATTTGTGTCCATAAGCCTGCCATGGTTTTTGACAAGCCCTTGGAGCATCATGGAGAACTACTCTTTTCTGTTTTTGAATTTTGAGCCCTGATGGGGCTAATAGGCATATGGGTCCCATCAATTGCCCAAATACAGTCTGGGAACCTCACGCATGCAAAGTCATCAATAACCTCCTGAGAATTACAAAGCTTTTTAACATGGTGCAACAGTACCTTTTCCGTGGCATCATACCCCTGCATGACAATGACCGCAATGGTTGATCTTCCCACACCAAAATTGGTTTGCTATGGAGCAGTAGCATTTGGGGGTGGCCAGCGTCCAGATGGCAATTGCTACCTGCAGTGCCCCATACTCCTGGGTAAGCATGTTGGTTCGCTGCCACTGAAGCTCCAGGGCTAGTGCAGCACATATCTCCAGAAAGGTTGTCTTCCCCATCGTGAAATTCTCTCACCACTGCTGGTCATCCCAGGTCTGCAGAACAATCATTTCCTACCAATCCACGCTAGTTTCCTGAGCCCAGAAGCAGGACTGCACACTGTGAAGCTGCTCCAGGAATGGTCCTTGTGATCACAGAACCCCCCCCCTTGGGAGCTGCCAGCTGATGTGCCAAGACTACCCCTGCCTTTGCCTTCCTGCCCCATCACCTTAGGACTTCAGTGCCTAAGACTTGCTAGCCTGCTGCAAACCCAAGCCAGACTTGCTAGCCTGCTGCAAACCCAGACCCAAGTCTGAATCATGTCTCCTAACAGCTGTAGGCTTACCTGAAAGCAGCTAACAGAAGTGTTCTTGTCTTTAACACTCAGATGCCCAACTCCCAATGGGGTCTAAACCCAAATAAATCCATTTTACCCTGTATAAAGCTTATGCAGGGTAAACTCATAAATTGTTCGTCCTCTATAACACTGATAGAGAGATATGCACAGCTGTTTGCCCACCCAGGTATTAACACATTCTCTGAGTTAATTAATAAGTAAAAAGTGATTTTATTAAATACAGAAAGTAGGATTGAAGTGGTTCCTAGTAGTAACGGACAGAACAAAGTAAGTCACCAAGCAAAATAAAATACAACACGCAAATCTATGTCTAATCAAACTGAATACAGATAATCTCACCCTTAGAGATGCTTCAGTAAGTTTTTAATTCAGACTGGACACCTTCCAGGCCTGGGCACAATTCTTTCCCCTGGTACAGCTCTTGTTCCAGCTCAGGTGGTAGCTAGGGGATTCTTCATGATGGCTTGTTCTGTTCTACCCATTTATATATCTTTTGCATAAGGTGGGAATCCTTTGTCCCTCTGGGTTCCCACCCCCCCACTTCTCAATGGAAAAGCACTAGGTTGAAGATGGATTCCAGTTCAGGTGACATGATCACATGTCACTGTAAGACCCCAAGCCTTCATTCCTCCCAGCCTGACTCACAAGATGGCTTGCCTGCAAACAGAGCCATCCACAGTCAATTGTCCTGGTTGATGGAAGCCATCAAGATTCCAAACAACCATTAATGGCCCACACTTTGCATAATTACAATAGGCCCTCAGAGTTATATTTCATATTTCTAGTTTCAGATAAAAGAGTGATACATTTATACAAATAGGATGACCACACTCAGTAGATTATAAGCTTTGTTCTCACAAGAGATCTTTTGCATGAAGCATATTCCAGTTATATTATATTCACTCATTAGCATATTTTTATAAAATCATATAGACTGCAACGTCACAGTCCTCTACTATCAGTTGCTTGGTGTCTTCCTCATCCGCATCCTGGTTCCGTTGCTGCTGAAGATTCTTCTGTTGCTGGAAGAGCTGCTGCCACCACATTGTCTGCTCTGTGGTGCAGCTGGTGAAGTCCAACACTGATTCATTCAGTGTTGAGTGCTGAAATACACATCAAGCAGCCTCTGCATATTTGAGGTTGCCAGCAAAGTGGCATGGAGCATTGTTGGAACAGAGCTGGCTGACAGCAATTCTAAAAAGGCATTGGCCTGCACATAAAGTAAGAACAGGACGAAGACAGATGAATCGTGGGATTTTTCCTTTATTAAAGTTGAACTCCCTGGCTTCTGCTATGCATCCCACAATGTGCAGCAAGAAAAAACCCACAATGGACTTTTCTCAGCAGCAAAGCAAAGGAGCATGGGTTACCCTCCAAGAATGCCATGCCTTCAGTTCTCAGCAAATCACTGCCATGTGAACACAATGATGCACACTGACAAGGGCATAGCATTCCATGTGCATTGGCAGAGGGCATACCATCCCATATGCATGCTACTACTGCAGCTAGCATACTGTGCATTCCCAGATGTGCAGCAAAAAGATGCAGATTAAACCCTCATGCATGCAGAATATCTTGTTTTTCAGAGCACCCAGCAAATTAGTACAAATATGCTCTTTTGCGTGTTTAGCCAGCATAACAAGATCCCTTTCAAAGTATCCATCAAACGGGACACCATCTTAGAGCCCGGCCATCCTTTTAATAAGAGCCAGATTAAGTTTTAGGTCACAGGTTTTCAGTACAGACAAGGCATTCTGCCTTGTTATGGAAGGAGTGTCATATTTCTCAACAGCAATTACGTATTGATGAAATCTGCAGTAAATCTTGATTTTCTTTGTACAACACTTGGCCTTGAGGTCACACAGGTATAAGGGGTAAAATAGGGAAGGAGACTTATTGGCCCAGGTTGGAATTGTGAGCTGTATAGGGGCTTTCAAATACAAATTCAAAGCAAAGTTTTTATCTACATTTTGGTTCACTGCCTTTAATCTTTCATAGTGCCCTCAGAGTGCTTTTGTAAAGGGGCACTCACCTGTTGAGCAGCTGGGTGTGGTACTACAGTCCTTTTCTTGCTTCTGGTGTCCCGAGCAGGTTGCCAGCCACCCTTGGAGGATCTTCAGTGTCTTGACCCTCCAGTCAAGTCACAGTGTCCAAATAAATCCTTTCTGACATATTAAAAAGTCAGATAATTAAACAGTCTATTTCCCCTCACTAGGGCCTTCAGCCCTGCCTCTGGGCCCTTTAAATTCAGTCCTGTATTTTAGCTCCTAAACAAGGCCTGTCCCCTTCTTGGGGTTTAGACCACTTTATCTAGGCCACTAGAGGAACCCAGCCCAGGCACCCTATACACAGCAGCCACACACTTCTCACCACCTTTATTACCAGCCCTATCTCAGGATCAACATCCCCAGGTTCTTCTCCCTCTGCAATCTCAGTGTAAATTCAGCCAGAAATAACCTCTAGCTACTTGTCATTCTCCTTTGGCCAGAGAAGAACCCACTTCTTCCCTCCTTTGGTCCAAGCCAGGAACTGATATGCTAAGCTCCTGCAGCTCCTTTTATCTAAGCCTGCTGGGCTCTGACTGGCTGTCTCTAGCCCTTGGAGAATCAGGTCTCTCTAGTTTTCAAGATGGCCACTCCAGTAAGGCCTCTCTAGGCAGTGGTGGAGGACCACTTTTGAGGTTCTTTCCCTTGTACCTTGCTTTTTCCTGGGGTGGGGTGCAGAAAAGCAGCAGGGCTTCCCCAGTACAACCCTTCTCAGCTTTGCTGTACCAAGTTAGTCACTGCAGTATCAGAACCTGTGTAGGTAAGTTCAGCAATAGCTATCCATTGACTATCCTTTATGGACAGGGATACAGACTAGATGATCCAAAAAATCTTTTTAATCTCTATCTTCTGTGGTACCCTCCTCATTTTGAAAAGTACCATGGGATCTTTGATTTCACTCAGCAGCTCCCTCTCCAGGACCAGGGTAAAAGAGACTTCAGTTTAACATCGCATTCACAGTACCTCTAATAGTATAGCATCTCCTAGTATTCCACTGCAGTGTCTGCATTGGATAGGAGCACAAATTGTGGTGTGGCTCGAGTCCTCCATTTTAGAGGTTATTGCTGCCAGCTGAACCCAAAAAACACAAAAGAAATGTCTTGGTGTGTTTGTTCAGCACCTAGCACAATGGACCGGGCCCATTAGGTGCTACATTAGCAAAGTAATAATAATAGTAATCATTTAAAAAAGAATGTTCCCTTTAAAACAAAAGCCTGAAATATTGAATTATTCATTTAGATGGGAAGTTTTAAGTACAGTAGTTTGAAAATTTAACTCAGTGGAATTATACTCCACAGATGTCTGATATTATAATACCTGAGATTTAATTAATATATAGTATGCATTTTCTTGCCATTACAAGAAAATTGTAAAATCTTAGATAATTTTTATAGCTGTTTCTAAATCACACATATGTGTCTTTACAGTCTGAACTGGACGGTGATCAGAGAAATTTTAGCTCAAAAGGAGCTTTGGGGTTTCAGCATCCAGTGAGGTGAGATGAATCCTATAAGTTGATCCAGGAAAAGTGAAATTTGTATTTTTGTTCTTCAGTAATAAATTTCCTCCGTGACAAAGTGTTAAACTGTGTAATTCACCTGAGAAGACTCAAGGTAAGCAGGATCTGAAGCAATAGGCTAAATCATGACATTAGAAAGCCATAGAAAGAGCCAATGTCATCCTGACAGACCAGACTTACCCCACTGTGAGTTAAGGTTTCATAATTAACATTCCTCAGAAACGGAAATTTAAAATTAAGGTATCTAATAGTACATACCTTCTCCTCCTCTACCCAGAGAGACACATCTCACCACTAGAACCACCCCACACAAAAACAGATCACAGCCTTAAACCAGCCTTCCAGCACCCTTCCTCAAACTCCCCACCACCATTAACAAACACATCCTCTCTCTGACTACCAAGTCTGCACAGTTCTAGAAAAATCACATTTGCTCATGTTCTCAGGAGCAGCACTTTGTCAAATAGAGACCTCTGGCTAACCCAATATTTGACACCCCCCCCCCCCCCCAAAAAAAGTAACTGGGGATAAACAGTCACTGCCAAAACCAATAGTACTGACCAGGGAACAGATGGGACTACTTCAATGAGGCCTTTAGATAGAAGGATGGTTTAAAACATGGAGAGATGAAGAGGAGAGAGAAGCCATCAAGGATTCAGAAGAGCCTCCCTTCCACAAGGAAGGGAAGAAATGTAGCCTTCAGACACAAGCTTTGAGTCAGTTAGTCTGGAAGGATTCTAATACACCTCTACCCCGATATAACGCGACCCGATATCATATGAATTTGGATATAACACGGTAAAGCAGTGCTCCGGGGGGGGGGCGGCGCACTCCGGCGGATCAAAGCAATATAACGTGATATAACGATATAACGCGGTTTTACCTATAACGTGGTAAGATTTTTTGGCTCCCGAGGACAGCGTTATATCGAGGTAGAGGTGTAGTTTACATGTTTTTTATAAGTGGTTTTGTTTTGTTTTACTAGACTTTATTTGCCCAAATCTAAATCTCAGAAGTTCCTACACAACATTGGAAAGAAGGTTCTGGCCAGTTTTCCAGTACAAGCCACAATTCATTTCTACAACGACAACTCTGATTCTGAAGATGACGAGGAAGGAAGGAATTCAGCTTTATAATGAACATACTCAGCCTCTGAGGACCATGTAAATGAAGAGACAAAAAATGGCCTCTAATGTGTTTACTAGCAAAAATCATATAAACCAAAAAACAGATCTAAAGCTCATGTGAGAATCATCTTCTTGCTGTCATGTGAAAAATAGTGGGGAGATGCAAATGGCAACAAACATGGAAGGTTTGTTTTCTTTTTGGGAGGCTTACAGGAACAAAAGTCCTTAGAGCAGTTTTTAGAATTTTAGGTTGCAAGAGCTTAGTGTGGTCCCCAAACTCACTCTGGCTGGAGTAACATCTGTATTAAGACCATTAATGTCACTGTTACCATTGCACTGTGTTCAGCACAAATGCTATATTATGTTGTGTTGAAAGATGAAAATATATGCCTGATTATGGGAAAAATATACATGCCCCCTACACCTCTCTAAATTTGATTTTTTTGGTGAGATGTGTAAAATGAGAAACTCATATCCATTGTCCCACTATATCGTCTGGGATTCTGCCTGTAAGCTGCTACAAGTTCTGCTCCCTAAGTAATCAGAAAAGAGCCCTGCCATTAATCAGGGAAAGGTGCCAAAGCATGAATAATAAAATATGATTTAACAGTGAATTAAGGTGTGTATTAGAGAATTTTAAACAACAAAACAACAACAACAACAAAGGCTGAGGTGTAGCTATAGAAGGACCTTAGATGCATGAAAAATGTGCAGAAGAGAAAATTTAAGAAGGGTCCGAACTACAAAATTCAAATCCTATTCTAAACTTTTCTAAAATGTAGTGGGTTTGAAGCAGGGATTTTAGCATAGCTTATTACAAGTCAACTATAAAGTTTGGATTTAGAGCGGAACATCCTCTAGTTTATTTTGTGTTCAGACGCAGGGTGACCAAGTTACTGCTTAGTCTTGCTAATTGCTTTCATAAGCCATTTTAACAACATTATGCCAAGTTCACCTTTCTAGACGAAGCTTTTAAAATCTGCTTCCTATCACAGACTTTGACATGTAGGCAGGGTTTTGAAAGGATTCTTTATTACACCCCTCCCCTGCAAACTTCCAAATTCAAAATATCTCTTCCTAGTTTCTCACTTGTAGTGTTGGAGTATTGCTGTTTGTCTTATAAATATTTTGTACAGTTTCTAGATGTATGAAAAGAATTAACTGCCATCTTATTTTGAGTACAGCCCTGATTCTGCAAAGATTTATGCATGTGCTTAACTTTATGTATTTCTGAATATTTCAGTTGAAATCAGTGGGACTACTCTTGTCCCTAAAGTTATGTGCTTGAATAACTGCTTGCAGAATTAGGGTATAAGACATTCCATTGCATTAAATTAGATTTATTGGAACAATATCAATTTAATTTTTATTTTTTTTTCTCTCCTTTGTAAAAACTTGTATACAGATTAGAAAATAAAATTTCTCACTTTTCATTTGAGAAACATTAATGTTCTCCTTTCCCCTAAGTTTCTAATGGAATTGAAATGAGCATTGCTATTTATTTCCTTCTTTGTGCTGCAGTCACATGATTACAGTGTATCTCTGGGATCAGGACAAGTCCAATCCCGTAATTCTTCATTTAAGTACAGTACATGTATTGTCTTCTATAGGTCATTTTATGTGAGTCATGATTGCTCACATGAATAAGGGATTGTAGAATCAGGGCCAATGTTAGTTACCAGCTGCTGCATTGGGTGGCAAAGAAACTAGGTTTTGTTTTCACATCATCATTACTGCATGATAGTAATGGTAACAATGGGATTTTAAGGAAAAGAGCATACCTGGAATCAGGGAATATCCCCTACTGCAGAATCAAACTGTTTTAAAGACAGATCTAATTACGAAGAGTTCAAAAGATTTTGAGCATGCACCATTAACATTTTTACAAACTATTCAGTAAATGTAGACACACTGAAAGGGTGCTGTAAAATCCATTTAAACCCAAATCAATGAACTAGTTAGCACACAAACTTTGCATTCACACTTTTAAATCTCAAACAAAGTATACACAAAGAAGTCCTTTAATGCTAGTAATACCCATTGCCTTTGCAACTTTAAAGGAGCAGTGACTGTTTCCATTATAAAACATTTTCTGTGTTTTATTCATCCTAAACTGAAATTTTACATATGAGTTTTGAGTCAGGATGTAAATATAATCCAAAAAATAGCTAACATTATTTAAGCTCTTACTCATACACTTAAATCTAATATTATTAAAGTTCCTTGAAGGGATGAACTATGACAGGAAAAAAAACGAGTTAACTAAAACCTTTCCAATTTCACTCATGCCATTATGTGTAGAGGGATCTGAGCCCATATAGCATATGACAATATATCATCCATTGACTTAATATATTTCGGAAAGAGCCCTTAATATTACACAATACTATACCTTAACACAACTCTGACTAAAATGCAAGACACGTGCACATTTGAAAAAAAAAAAACTAAAGCAAAATTCAACAATATGTTCATCAAAAGCAGTATTTAACTTCCAATATAAACTTTCTGGATTTTTTGACTCAGACCCTTTGTCATATTATGAGAATACACTACCTCATCAACAGCAAGAAAGAAAGCTAAGAAAAACACAACAGGTACTTACCAGCTGAGAAAAAAAAAAATCCAGTTTAACATCTAGTTACAAAATTGCTCTCCTTGAGAGATGGTTAGTTAGCTCTGCAAAATTTTTAAAGGGCTACTAACAGAAATGCATGAAGGGGAAAAAAGGTCCTATAAAGGTCAACTGGGTACAGATGAACATTAGTAAGAAATAAGTAAATCACTAGACCATGTGCTCCTGAAGAAAGATGTATTTGTATTATACATATCAAATGCATCTTTGTGTGTGTTTATTTAAAAGAGGAAATTATATAGTATTTTAAAATAAGAGTAATATTTGATTTAGTGTGAATTACAATACTGCAATATTATATTACAGAATTAGTTTTTTAAGCAAGCTAGGATAAGAGGCATATCCAGCAGATAAGATAAATTCTATATATTACAATCCTTCGGGAGGGAAAAATGTGACAATACATTTGCTATCCCTGCATTTACATGGATTATTGGTATAAGAATTCCATGTTCTAGCATCAATAAAACCAGGCTGGTTGGGGAGGAGGTGAGCGAGCCACCAAAAGCCTTATGGATTGGGGGAAAGCAACATTTCCTGTGATGTAGGAAAAAAAGTTCCAATCTTGCCTTTGCTAAGTGTGATATATATTTCTCTGCACCTCATCAGCCTTGTTGTTGAGCAAGGCCATGAACCCCAAACCTAAAGAGCAGACACATATGAGCTACCACTTTATTTTAACATATAAGTTAATGGGTTACACAAGATCACTGCAGGCATAATCAGAACAGAACCCAGGACTTTAACATGGTAGTCTCAAATGTTATGTCAGGTCTACACATTTTCTTTGACCTGAAATGAATTTCTTTCCCCAGGCACTTTTTAAACATAAAAGCAAAGAACATGATGGGATAGATTCACACCCCCACCCTTAAGCCAAGTAGTTAGGATGCTTGCTTGGGATGTGGAAGACCTAGGTTAAATTATCTCCTCTGCCTTATATGGTGCAAGGATTTGAATTTAAGACTCTCACAGTACCGAAGAGTGCCCTAATCCAGTGCTTCTCAGCCAGGGGTATGCGTACCCCTGGGAGCATGGAGAGGTCTTCCAGGGATACATCAACTCATCTAGATATTTGCCTAGTTTTACAACAGGCTACATAAAAAGCTCTAGCAAAGTCAGTACAAACTACAATTTCATACAGAAAATGGCTTGTTTATACTGCTCTAGATACTATACACTGAAATGTAAGTATAATATTTATATTCCAATTTATTATAACAGGGGTAGGCAACTTCTGGCATGCGAGCTGATTTTCAGTGGCACTCACACTGCCTGGGTCCTGGCCATCGGTCCGGGAGGCTCTGCATTTTAATTTAATTTTAAATGAAGCTTCTTAAACATTTTAAAAACCTTCTTTACTTTACATACAACAATAGTTTAGTTATATATTATAGACTTATAGAGAGAGACCTTCTAAAAACGTTAAAATGTATTACTGGCACGCAAAACCTTAAATCACAGTGAATAAATGAAGACTCGGCACACCACTTCTGAAAGGTTGCCGACCCCTGTATTATAATATGGTAAAAATGAGAAAGTAAGCAATTTTTCAGTAATTGTGTGCTGTGACACTTTTGTATTGTTATATCTGATTTTGTAAGCAAGTAGTTTTTAAGTGAGGTGAAACCTGGGGATACACAAGACAAATTAGACTTCTGAAAGGGTACAGTAGTCTGGAAAGATTGAGAGCCACTGCCCTAATCTCTGGGCTGTGGGATATCTTGCCAATAGTGGCTATCAACCTCTTCTATTGATGCCATTCCATGTGTATAAATAATGAAATAGCCCTTGGAACAGGGACTTGAATTTGGGTTTCCTACATCAGAGGTATCTGCCCTGACGGACAGACATTTTCACTTGTGTGCTCTGGTCAATGACTATTAAAATATTTTATACAAAGTGGAACAGCTTCAAGAGGAGATTGAGAAATCACTACCTATTGCCCAGTAATGGAGAAGATGTCTCCCAAGTTCAAATCACTGTTCCTAATCAGGTAGAGGAGGGAAAACAACTGAAGTCTCCCACAATCCAGGTGAGTACCCTAAGCTGGAAGCTAAAGGTTAAAAGGGAGACAGCACCTCCTCCATTATAAATGCTGCCTAAGTCATCCCCCCCAGAAATGTTGGCCAAAACTATCAAATTCACATATAATTTTGGAGCAAAGCTGCATTTTCCAACAAAAACTATTTGTCTGAAAATTTTCATCCACTTCTAGTCCAGAGTTCAAACTGATCTGTTGACACAAGAGATTTTGCTATGGTTGTATGTGGGTGATTTTTTCCCCAATTTTCTTTGTGAAAACCTCTGGTTTATTTAATTCACATAATGAGGAAACAGCCTGGGACACATATTTGTAATTTAAGAACTATTATAATCTGTAATGGCACAAAATCCGGGTGTTTCACACTTAGTGATCGCCCCCTCTTCCTTTCCTTGCCCCCTAAGACCTACCCATGGAGGTACACCAATCCTGAATTTAAAAAACAAAAACAAAACAAAATAAGAAGTAAACACACACAAACTTTGTATAGTGACAGTTAAGGCTGCTTCAGGACATATCCAACTAACTCAAAACTCAGAAACATGGTAATAATAAGGGAAAATCTGCGTTCCTTGCCAATTTCACATTGTCTGCAACGTTGTCAGTCACAAACTAAAGCTATGGCCACATTTAAACTGCTGTTACTGTAGCATATCAGTGTAGACACTCATTATAGTGATTGAAGGGGTTGTCCCGTTGCTGTAATGAATTCACCTCCTTGAGAGGCAGTAGCTAAGTCAACTGAAGAATTCTTCTGTCCACCTATCACTGTCTACACCTCATATTAGGTCAGTTTAACTGTCCTTGCACACTGCTTAAATACCATGTTAATAGGTGCTTTTAAAATATTTTATCTATATTTATTTTTGTATTTATTATTCTACACACAACATTTAGAAGATCCATTTCCCAGCCAGAAAATTTCTCTTTACATTACAACTCATTCAACAGTGTGGCTTGTCACCCAGCAACATTGTGTCTCCAGCACCTCCTTCACCAAGTCCCTACTTCCCATCACCACCCAAAGATGCAGCAAGTTACAAACATCTTGTCATGCCCTGTTTATCCTTGAGCCCCAGAACATGTGTCTCAGGAAAACCTACATACTCACCATAACTTAAAAAAGTATAATGCTTTCTGTCACCCACCTCCCAGCAAAACTGCAAGTTCTGACCCCTAAGAAAGTATATTCAGGCTAATCCTCCCTCCCTCCAAAGTGAATTTCAGATGAACATAGCAGCAGCATCAGCCTTCTGCCTCCACCCACCCACTTTTCTTCTTCAGTAGGGCTACTTCTCAAGTTGTAGGACATCTTTGAAAGCCTTCAGGCTGCAAGATCCTTTTTGGGAGATGGTCACCAATGGGTATCCTGACGTGGGGGGTGGGGTGGGGTGGGGTGGGGTGTGTGTGTGTGTGTGTGTGTGTGTGTGTGTGTGTGTGTGTGAGAGAGAGAGCTTGCTAGTATTCAGGAGTGTGATGCAGCAGCTCCTGTTGGCAGGATTAACTATCTACACAAAAATAGAGAGCAGAAGTCCAGTATAGACACATGGCCATGTATACTACCATAACCATGTCCTGCACATGGGGCACGCAGGGTTAATACAATGTTTCTTTATTTTATAACATTTAAAACCATTTAAAAATTGTGTGGAATGAATCAGAAAGATTTTGGGAGTGAGATTTAATGGTTTTCCATCTTTAACAATTATGGTATTATAATGCTAACCCACAACACAGGTTTTCACTATAGAAACTCAGGTAACTGCCTCTCATTTTTGTTAAACTGTAAAATATCTTTTCTGTAACATAGGAAGATTTCTTCTACTAATATTTAGTAAAATCTTATTGCACATGGCTATGACCACCATAAATATGATTCAGATTATGGTAATGCTCAAACTCCTATAAAAACTGCAGAAGCCCCGTAATTAAGTGATACATTACCAGCTTCTTTATTTAAAAACAAACGAAAAAAAAAAAAAAAAGACTACAAATGAACAAGCAGTATACAACATCATCTGTTTCCCTGCACCTTTTAGCTTTGGTTTGTTAATTAATCTGGGGCCTGACCCAGAGGGGCTTTTAATGACCTTTGAATCATCCATCACTTGCATTGCAGGAAGAAGGCCACAAAGTATCCCTATAGTAATGAGTTTATTGTTACCTTTGTACCTTGAAGAAAAGACTTGAAACATTCTATCTTGTGGAACAAATTTATCTGTTTAGTAGTTAAGATTAATAATTAAAATATAGCTTGATTTTCATGTTTCATAGGACTTTCCATAGTTGTCAGCATAGAGTGATGGATTGTATTTCCTCCAGCAAGTGCTAGATAACAATTTATCTAGGGCAAAAATACATCATAATCCCTTTCTGAACTTGCCTAAAATTGCTATACTGAAAACAATTAAATTGCAAGGCTAGGGTGACATTGGTGGTAGCAGGATTTTGGAAAGGCAACTTGGTCAATATAGTTTTTATTAATCATCTACCATTCTACTCATTACTGTGAAGAGTCAGAATTAAAGCTGGCTCATAACATGGCTTTAAATTCTGCTTCTGATTTCTCTCCAGTGCCAGAGACCTTTTAAAGTCCCACAGCTAGAACAGTTATCTCCAGGAGGGATTGCATCCATGCCAAAGAGTGGAGTCTTGTTAAGGCTATTGTATCTGACCTTGTCACCATCTCTAATAACATTCATATATTTTTTCCTAATAGATACTTTATTAATATTATATTGAGAGAAGAAAAATAGTGTTAGAAAGAAATGTTAAACGAGCTGAGGAACAAGCAATAGCTGAGGATAAAGTTCTTCCTTAATCTTCTCTGTGTTCTAAATGTATAAAGATTAAACACTGCAAGATTGCCTGTTACGTTCAGCTGTGAAACAACATCATACCTAATATCATGGTGATTTACAAGCAGGACGAATCTCCCAGGGTGTCTCTAGTGACAAACTGAGATTATCGCACTGTACCAAAGTGAATTTATATTGGCCACCTTTCTTTAAAAGTATTGTTAGAACAAGACTCCATGTTCCCAGATTTCACTGTTTCTTACAGACCCCAATTAATAAAAAAAAGGGAGAAGTGCAAATGGAAATCCTGGTTGCCCTACTGTTGGCCAAAACCAGGATATAAGTGAGAATCCATCTTTAGTCTGAAAGTGGCTGAAAGATGTGAGTAGTACCAATAGAAATGGCCCATTATGCAGCAAAAGGCCAGAAGAACCATACATATATAGGAATCATTTAACAAGTATTATGATAGCAGACCTGAAATATCCCCTATCCCAGCCAATTCAAATAAATAAATTTATATTTGTTTTCTCCTCCTACTTTCAGGAAATGAGTAAGGCCCTGTATATAGATTATGGGCCTCAGCTTGCCCCAACTGATGTAGGCAAAATTCCAAATCAACTGCCATTTTGCCTAACAAGCAGAAACAAACGTTATGCTAAATATTAATTTTCTAATTTGCATGAATGCATTTTGTGCTGTAGTTATGGGTGGCTGTGCCTGACCTTCCCTTGTGGGAAGTCTAGAGGAGTAACTTGCGGTCCAGAGGATGACTTTAAAAATAATTACATCTGATTCAGAAGTTACCTGATACCTTCAACATGCTTTTTTAAAATTGCTTTGTACATTTTTTAAGAGCATGAGACCTCTTTGGATGTGGAGCAAGTCAGACACAGCTTGTAATAGCATAGGTATAGCTGCATGTCACAGTGAGGAGGGCCCACTCAATCTAGTCCTATTGAGAATCTTGCTCTACTTTAACATTCTGTTCCCTGCAGAAATACCTCTGGCCACTCACATGTTGAATTGGAAGTTTAACCAGCAGGTTTCCTCTTTATATTCTTTTCTTTCCTACTCCATTACTTCCTTCCTCTACCCCAATTAAATACACACAAACTGCCCTACATGTAACTTACAAAGCTGTGCCAGTTCGTCACCATACTCATTCACTTGTAATATTTTATCCCCATGCCCTCCCTTTGTGAAGGGGAAGGTTTTTCTCTTTTCTGTTTGTGTAGCACCCAGCTCAATAGGGTACAGATCTCAATATAGTAGTGCCTACAGGGTTCAGTTTAATATAAATATTTACAATAAAAATGAGAGTAACTGAATACATGGTAATATTGCTCTTATTTTAGCTCCTTACTAACCATTGTGCACTTTCTATGTATAGCCCAAACCCATCATTCTGCACTGCAACACAGTAAAAAAAAACAAAAAACAGGCTTCCACCTCATACCCTTAATCAGTTTCAGCCTAGTTCTGCTCCTACTGAAATCAGTGGCAAATCTTCTTTTGCATGGCTGCTCAGCCTTAGGGTTATGAACATATTGTGTGTGTCTGTTCATGCACACACGTTTCTTTTGGCATATGGGAACATCATATAGAAAAGGTTGAGAACCACAGTCCTATTGCATTCAGTGGTAGGAGTACTGGGCCTTTGCATTTTAAAAATAACAAGAGTAGCCTCTCTGATCTTCACTACAGGAAAAGCTCTGGCATGTTCAAACTCAACACTGTCTGTAGAGAAACTCCATTCTGGAGAACAGAATGTCACACTGTTTCTACACATGCATCTCTCTTGCATAGAATATCAAAACAGAATCATGGCAATAAGCATCCAAATGCATATGAAAACAAAATTCCTCTAAAGGAACTAGACAAAAAGCATAGCAGTTACTTGCACAATAAGGCTAAAGGCTACCCCACCCCCCTTTGCCTAGTTCAGCAAGAATAAAGCTATTAGCCCAGTCCACTAAATACTACTAATCTTGGTGGTGACAAGATACCACTGATAAGGCCAGGCCAAGAGGTGAAAACGAGGGCAAATTTAGGATTTAGCACGACTAAAGGGAGTGGATATTTGATCACATTTAGTCTATTCCATATCATTGGGTAGTCTTTACACAGGTATGTTTTAGGAGGGAAGGAGTTAAAACCAGCACCACACTTTAATCTTGTCAGGTTTTGTTTTGGAATCATCCATCTGATAACTTTGAGCTGACAACTGCATAAAGCCTTCTAAATACTTTGGCAGCTAAAAAGAATGCTGTCTCTTTAGGTGCAAGGAATTAGTGAAAAGTAGCTTTCCCCCACCAAGCTGGTAAGAATAAAATATACCTGATTACTGCTGTATGTATGGTCATGTAATGAGGGACTCTCAAGATCCACAACGCCCTGTCAAAGTATATTAGTTTTAAACATTAGATGCCATTAACCTTTATCACAAGTCCCAAACCCTACACAATAGAAAAATACATTGCGTTACAGAATATATTATTTTGATCATGAAGACAACCTTTGATAGTTTGATAATTATTCTTAAATTGAAGTAAAGGTCATCAGAATGTCATTTCAGCACTGACACTCAATGACAGAAAAGCAAAGATTGAGTTTCGTGCCTGTAAATTTCACTTAAATAATAAATGGCCCCAGTTTGTCTGTTCACTTAGGTCCCTTCTATTAGTTTTCCCATAATTGTGCTAGATCAACAGACAAGTGAAATGGCAGATTCATCACTGATAGAATCTTTGTTTAAGATTTATAATCCTTTAGTTTGTGTGCTTTTAGGACTTGAGGGCATTTTCCAGTAGCTCTTCTTTATTGTGTAGGGATTTGTGTATCTTTAACTGGGAATTAATTTAATCCTTAAATTAAATGACACCAGAACCATAGCCTTCACTAGTTGTCAAGTTAGAATTTAAATTGCTTTCTGAAAAATTTAGAAAAAATTTCAAGGAACAAGAAAATCATAACCAGAAATTGCATATGAGAAAATATATAACCCTGGAGTGACTTAGTCATGAATTCTCTCAAGAAAAAAAAAGTTAACTATTTTTTTTTAATGACAAACCTCACCCCCCACCCCTGGCTAGGGAATAATAAATACATGGTCCTTGCAAGAATAGCCTATAATTTCTATCAGTTCAAGATTGTATGAGAAAGTCACCAAAAAAAAAAAAAAAAAAAAAAAAAAAAAAAAAAAAAAGTTCAGCTCTGTCCCAAATCAAATGCTCCACTCAAACAAATATGCCCCATGCAATCTGAGACATCAAAATGAGATTCCAAGACTCTCTTCTTCCTTGCATATTCTGATCAGCAATTAAGTAGTTAATGTTGTCATTTAAAATATAATCATTAGGCTCTGGCATTAGCACTCCAATGAGATGAATAACGGCAAGTTACACACTTTAGAGCTATTATTTCAGGCTATCTGCAAACTCAAGCAGACAGCATTACATTGGTTTGTTTGGTTCAAAATTTGAGGATTTTTCTCATTGTTCTAAGAGCTGGAGGAGATTCCTCTCTCTCTCCCCCCTTGCAAAAAACAAAACCAAAAAAATCAACCAAACAAGCAAGCTTAGATTCTGGATCACAAGTTGGGAACATCCATGTGATTGTTCAGCTATAGCAAGCTGGGATGTGGAGGAAGCACTCCCACTGAAGTTAAAAGAAGAACAGGAGTACTTGTGGCACCTTAGAGACTAACAAATTTATTAGAGCATAAGCTTTCGTGGACTACAGCCCACTTCTTCGGATGCATATAGAATGGAACATATATTGAGGAGATATATATACACACATACAGAGAGCATAAACAGGTGGGAGTTGTCTAAGGAAGCTAAGGAGCTAAGGAAGCGTTGTTCTAAGTCAGCCATAAAAATGTTGGCATATTGTGGGGCCATGCGGGTACCCATAGCAGTGCTGCTGACTTGAAGGTATATATTGTCCCCAAATGTGAAATAGTTGTGGGTGAGGACAAAATCACAAAGTTCAGCCACATCACATCAGCCATACCATCAGGGGCTCGTTCACCTGCACATCTACCAATGTGATATATGCCATCATGTGCCAGCAATGCCCCTCTGCCATGTACATTGGCCAAACCGGACAGTCTCTACGCAAAAGAATTAATGGACACAAATCTGACATCAGGAATCAAAATACTCAAAAACCAGTGGGAGAACACTTTAACCTGTCTGGTCATTCAGTGACAGACCTGCGGGTGGCTATATTACAACAGAAAAACTTCAAAAACAGACTCCAAAGAGAGACTGGTGAGCTAGAATTGATATGCAAACTAGACACAATCAACTCCGGTTTGAATAAGGACTGGGAATGGCTGAGCCATTACAAACATTGACTCTATCTCCCCTTGTAAGTACTCTCACACTTATTATCAAACTGTCTGTACTCGGCTAGCTTGATTATCACTTCAAAAGTTTTTTTTTTTTTTTTTTCTCTTAATTAATTGGCCTCTCAGAGTTGGTAAGACAACTCCCACCTGTTTATGCTCTCTGTATGTGTGTATATATATCTCCTCAATATATGTTCCATTCTATATGCATCCGAAGAAGTGGGCTGTAGTCCACGAAAGCTTATGCTCTAATAAATTTGTTAGTCTCTAAGGTGCCACAAGTACTCCTGTTCTTCTTTTTGCGGATACAGACTAACACGGCTGTTACTCTGGAACCACTGAAGTTAGTGGCAGAGCATTCATTAGTTTTAATGGGATCAGTATGAAATCCTACATACAGACGTTTTCCAAGATATCTTATTTCCTTTTCTAACAAAATGGTAACTTTTTGTAACTCTGAAGTTCTTTCCTGACAAGAGTGACGGTATTTTTGTCTGCCTTTAACTATTATCACCAGTGTTTTAAGATGCAATGTGTTAGGATGTCAGCTGGTGACAAATAAAATATTTAGACAACTTCTGGTGATGATTTGTCAGCAAAGTAACGTTTAAGTGGAAGAATATTCTCTGTTTAAGATATTTTGGCAGTGGCTTAGAAACAATGCAGTATACTTTGAGATTTCCTTTGAGTTTAAGAAGCTGGACCACAGTTTTCTATGACATTTACAGCAGTTCCATGGGTCCGGAAGAATTTTAATTTTTAATACTCTTAAGAATTGTAATTTTTAATATTAAAGAACTTTAGAAGAAGGATAAGAAAGCAATTTAAGAAAAACCAACTAATATATTTAAATGGGAACTTGTTTGGATTTTTCTTCATCTCCCACCTTTTCTCCTGGTTTTGGGAAACCCTATCACTTTTAATAAGCCTAATAAGATAGGAAAACAAGGATATTCTTGATATGCAGAAATACATATCTAAAGAAAATCCATTGTGCACTGTATGTCCGAGGCAAGTAAGATACCCCTCAGAAAAAAAATTAGAAATGCAATCAGTTTTAGACAATTAAAACATTTTATTAATATTACTGTACAGTCACAATGCATACACTTTAATTTACTATGACTGGTCAAAAAAAGGGTGGGATATTTAAGAGCACTCAGTGTTGGCCTAACTCTGCTCCCACTGAAGTCAATGAGAGTAGAATTAAGCCAAACATTAAATGCTTTGGAATATCCCACCCTCAATGTGCAAGAAAAAAAAAATCTAGGGGTAACTGAACAGATTACTTCAGATCCAGAGCATAGCTAAACAAATTTATATGGAAGAATTCAGTTCCCAGAATGAAGTATTTTGTTATTTAATACTGTAGGTCTCTTTACATTAAGAAATAAAACCATTTCAACAATCATCAATTTGTTTAATAATAAATAATAATACATAGCTCTTAATTAACACTTATCAGTAGATCTCAACGCACTTTATAAAGGTCAGTATCATATTCATAGTACAGATGGGGAAATCAAAGCAGAGTGGTGAAGTGACTTGCTCAAGGTCACCCAGCAGGCTAGTAGCAGAGCTGGGAATAGAACCCCTATCTTCTGAGTCCCGGTTCAGTACTCTATGCCACACAGGGTGAACCAGTGTTGACCACAGCTTAATTTAGATACAAATTCATCTATTCCAGTTGTTGAAAGAGTTAGATTTCTTAGCACTGACAAGCCTTTGACTTTTCTTACAATGGGTTTCTAAAAAATTATTGAAGTACTGTAGTGTCTTATTCTAACAGGGTCTGGTTCCAATTAATTTCTGTTACAAATGCCTTTGTCAGCAAGGAAAAACATTTGGTTTACTTCACTAATGGGAATATCCCTCAATGCAGGGATTGCTTCTTCTTGAGATTTCTTCTGCTGCTGATTTTTTGCAAAGTTATCTGTAGGAAATATGACAAAAGATTTCACTATTCCATGATTTAAAACTGATGGTATAAACTGAAATACTTTGTTTTCCTGCTAGAAGTGTTGTTAGACTCCTACACTTCATCAACATAAAAGCATACTGCTCTGATTTTACATCACATCCAGCTACAACCTAATCCTATGCAACGTTTAACAGAGTGAAATTCGAGAAACATCCCACTTTTCAGACACGTACAGCATCATTCTGGTTTACTAAAAGTGAATACATTTTGTTGATAATGTCAGTTTATCTACAGTAGATGTTAACATTCTGCTCCCTCTAGCAAAGCAAGTTACATAGTGCTGATTCAAGGAAGACTTGGGGCTAAATTCTGCCTGTGGATGTGTGCTGCTGACCCTTTTCGTTCTTGACCTCAGCAGCTTTCTATCAAGTCATCAGTCTAGTCACCATCTTTACTGCAGAGTCTACACTTGGCTCTTTCCTCTTCAAAGAACAGTTCAGTGGAAGCAAGTGAAAATAAGTCAATGAAGCATGCCTTAAATACTAATTTTGTTGGTTTTCATTAGAAGTGAATGGACATGGCCAAATGGTGCTGCCAATTGGGACAATTTAGCTTTAGCATGGACTCAGATTCTAATGATCTGGGTAATGTTTGAATTCTCCTATGTTCTTGCTCAGGAAAAGCAGTTATTAGCAAATAAAAGAAATACCATCTTGAGAAAGATGGGAAAATATTGAGGAAGCCACCTATATTTCAAGAATTCAGAACTGGACTAATGGGCAGAAATAAAATCCATGGGAAAGAGTAGCAAATGCTAGACTGTAATGGTTGTCCTAAAGAAGATACATTTGGAAAAAAAATAAAACAATCAAAACTTGTAGTTATAACATTGTATTGAAATTAAGTTTGAACAAAATATATAACTGTTTGTAACAGTCCTGTAATCATAGAATATCAGGATGGACAAGATGACCTTAGGAGGTCATCTTGTCCAACCCCCTGCTCAAAGCAGGACCAATCCCCAGACAGATTTTTGCCCCAGATCCCTAAATGGCCCCCTCAAGGACTGAACTCACAACCAGCCTGGGTTTAGCAGGCCAATGCTCAAACCACTGAGTTATAATACACCAATACATTAAACATAAGTGCAAATTCAAGGTTTTGAATTTGGTTTAGTTTAGTAATACCAGCAAGTATGTTTACAGTGATTGTCAATAACTTTTGTAGAAGGCTTAAGAACTAGACAAGAAAATTATCAACTACCTGTAATGGTGTGCATGGAGTTAAGTGGAGCAGTACTCATCATGTTAATACCAAAGAGTAGTATATAGCCAATTCCTAAAGTAACTAGAAGGTATACAGGCAAAGCAACTGCCCAGTACCTGCAGAATAAAATATTTATTTTTAAATAACATTTCGCAAAAGAAAGTCTTTAGTAAAAAATTATTTCCAGCTCTAAATCAAGCAAGACAGTACAGAAGTAGAAACAAGTACACCTCTACCTCGATATAACGCTGTCCTCGGGAGCCAAAAAAAATCTTACCTCGTTATAGGTGAAACCGCATTATATCAAACTTGCTTTGATTCACCGGAGTGCGCAGCCCCCACCCCCACCCCCCGGAGCGCTGCTTTACTGCGTTATATCCAAATTCGTGTTATATCGGGTCGCGTTATATCAGGGTAGAGGTGTATGAATTTAAAGTGGATAGAAAAAATAGTTATAGCTAAGACCACCACACTAAAACCAGAAGACCCTGAAAATGCAGTTCATTAACTAAGGACCCATTGTGACCAGTATGGAATAATAGCCAAATAAATGTCTTAGACAGTTTTTTTTGGCAATTTAATTTAATAAAATTTACCATGATATTTCAGGAAAAAACCTTAATTAAACCAAGCTGCCAAATTACTTTAAGAACATAACAGACAGGTGTACTGCACTTCATTTTAGCTTGCTGATAATTTTTCAGAGTAAACTGTTGTTTGTGAAACATTACTTTACATAAATACTGTAGCTGTTTGTGAGGAGAAACATATTAAATCTTCTTTTTCAAGTTGGATTAAATGTAAAATATTTTAAATGTAAAAGGACACTGGCACAATTTTTCTGGGTATGTGTTTGTTCTTTCACATGTTTAACAGTGAATGAATTTAACCTACTTTTGAGGCCAGTATGTTAGTCCCAATGAGAATAACCAAGATTCAGGAACATACGCCCA
This sequence comes from Chrysemys picta bellii, assembly GCF_011386835.1. Classification (NCBI taxonomy): domain Eukaryota; kingdom Metazoa; phylum Chordata; order Testudines; family Emydidae; genus Chrysemys; species Chrysemys picta. The sequence continues at coordinate 193,740,714 of NC_088791.1, forward strand.
TACAAGGTATAACACTGTGCAAAAAGAGTAAAGGTTAATATTTTGATCATAATTGTACAGTTTACATTGTTTTAAGAGACAAATTAATTCTAGATCTAGTTAGCACCGTCATTACAGAGGATACAAGCAAATTATAAAAATTTTCTCTATAGAGTCCAAAAAGCATCTAAATAGGTCTACTGAAATACTGCAGAGAATGCTACCATGAACACACAAACTATGCCATAGGGATACAAACTTTATAACTGATGGTACTTTAATCCTCTTCTTCATATTTGTTTTCTAATTCCAGAATAAAATAGACAAGAATTCCTTGCATCATTTGTCAATTTTTAAAAAAGGTTAAAAATTTAAATTAAAATTAATTTTAAACATTTGTATTTTACAAACTTTGGTCCAAGGTATTTCTCTAGGTCTTCAGAAATATGCACACATGACTATGTATGTAGAACTATATGACAGCACTAAACCACAAAGGGTCTAATTCTGCAGTCCAAAACTAGCAATGATGTTAATGCAGGGGCAGGCAAACTTTTTGGCCTGAGGGCCGCATTGGGTATTGGAAATTGTATGGAGGGCCAGTTAGGGGAGGGGGGCGTGGCCCAGCCCCCACCCCCTATCCACCCCCCCTTTTGGCCCCGTGATGGCTCCCCTGGACTTCTGGCCCATCCAACCCCCCCTGTTCACCGACGGCCCCCCCCTGGAACTCCTACCCCCGTCCACACCCCCTGCTCCGACCCCCCCCCCAGGAATCCCCGCCCCGACTGCCCTGCGCCACCCCATCCAACCCCTCCTCTCCTTCCTGACTGCCCACCCCCAGGACCCCTGCCCCATCCAACCACCCCTTCTCCCTGTCCTCTGATTGCCCCCCGCCGCCCCATCCAACCCCCCCCGACTCTTGCCCCCATTCAACCCGTTCCTCACCCTCTGACTGCCCCGACCCCTATCCACACCCCCACCCCCTGACCACCACCCCGAACTCCCCTGCCCTCTATCCATCCCCCTCTCCCCCTGCTCCCTTACCGTACTGCTTGGAGCACCGGTGCCTGGCGGTGGTGCAGCTGCGCCACCTGGCTCAGCACAGAGCCAACCATGCACGGCACAGCACAGAGCACCGGGTCAGGCTGCGCTGCCCCAGGAGCTCATCGCCCTGCTGCCCAGAGCACTGCACTGGCAGTACAGTGAGCTGAGGCTGCAGGGGAGTGGGAATAGCGGGGGAGGGGCCGGGGCCAGGAGCTCAGGGGCCCCACGGGCTGGATGTGGCCCGCAGGCCGTAGTTTGCCCACCTCTGTGTTAATGGGTAATTTGACTACACAAGAATAGCAGGATTTAGCCATTAAACACCCCAACAAAACCAATTAACTCCCAAAATGAGACGTCTGTGGAGTACCAAATGTTATTTTAGTGGAATTCCACACATCTTGAATGAGATTTTCTTTTTTAAATAATTCAGTTTTTTACTACAGTATGCCACTTAAGGGGCTATCACAATAGAAAAGATAAAATGTAAAGACCCAAAATAGGGATTAGAATAGCATTGTACTAGGTACTGTGCAAACAAACACACAATGACAGCTCTTGCCCCAGAGAGCTCAAAATCTAGAATTCTGGCAAGTGAGTAAACATATAAATGGGGAATTGGTGGGGAAGGATAAAGTAACAGAGTCACACTAGTCCTAACTGTCACAAAACTGAAACAAGAGTTACAACCTAGTACTTGAAGAAATGTTTTTAAAATGCATATTTCACTGAAAATATATTTAGAATGGGAGTAAATTTGGGATTACCGATTTCAATGCCAATGAAGCAAGTATTAATCCAAAAATATTTCTCTTAAGAGGAACAGTAAGGTCAATTTTGGCTCAAAAGTTAAGGTTTTACAACATCTTAGATCAACAGAACAGTTACTAGCAAGAGGATACAGAAGATGGAATCCCAGAGTAGAGTCTCGGGAACACCCTTGGCAAAGTGGAGCCCTCCTTAGCTCCATCCTTGCTGAGCTGCTTGAAATGGGAAGGATTCTGGGATTCTTACAGCCAGGTGCTTTTCTGTCCCTGAAATATCTGGTGCTCCATTTTTCATCTCTGTCTTTGATATGCTAAATCTGAAGTCCCTAAACTATCCTCTGACTGTTGGAAGAGAAGGAGCATACCTTCTCTATTTAGTTTTCCCCACTCAAAAGCCTCATACTTGCTGCAACAGAGTATGGGCTCTTTACAACTCCACTCCTTACCAAGTGAGTATCTCCAGCACCTTGCTCTGTTGTGGCTCATCATTGCTGAAAGCAGCACAGTGAAACTGATGTGATTTTCGTCAGCCTTCATCCTTTGAGTATCAGTCCCCATTTTCAGAATTTGTGTTTTGCATCTTTGACTTCTACACAGGTCACAAAGTGCCAACTGTGTATACATGATATGCTGTACACTCAACTACTAGAAAGATTTTCAACTAACTCCCTGAAATATAGCTGTTCCCTCAGCACACTCCGCTATGTGGCCACCAGCAGCAGTATCAGGGAGAACAAAATCCAAAAGGATAATACAAAGGAGAACTGACAAGACTTGGATTACCCCATAAAGTTGCAAAATTAACAACAGTTCAGAGAAACAAGCTTGGGAGGTAATAACTTTTATTTGACCAACTTCTGTTGGTGAGACAAGCTTCTGAGCTTGGTGAGAGAGAAGCATTAGAGCCCAGTGTAAACTCAAAAGCTTGTCTCTCTCACCAACAGAAGTTGGTCCAATAAAAGATATTACCTCACCCACCTTGTCTCTCTAATATCCTGGGCCCAACACAGCTACAACACTTCAAATAACAGTTCAGTCCTTCTTTACAACTAATATCATTTTTATTACCTGAGAAGTATTAACACAGAGTTAATCTTTTTTAAAACTTCTACATCTTATTGGAGGCACTATTGTACAGTATTCATTTCTGCCTCTTAATACAGCAAATACATGTATCACTTTACTCAGAAAGCAAACATACTTACTAAAGCCAAACTGGGAGCCTAAGAAAAGAACAAACCCATATATTGCTCTTTCAGGCAATGGGGCTGGAGAGTTTTCAACCATGTTAGTCTCTTCTTTTTAACTGAGAGAAAGAAATTAATTACAAGAAGCTATTAGCTACACATCACCTTAAGGTAGTGTTGCCAACTTTCTAATCGCACAAAACAGAACATTGCCCCGCCCCTTCTCCGAGGCTCCGCCCACACTCACTCCATTCCCTCTCCCGCACCCTCACTCATTTTCACTAGGCTGGAACAGGGGGTTGGGGTGCAGGCTCCGGCTGGAGGTGTGGGCTCTGGGGTGGGGGTGGGTATGAGGGATTTGGGGTGAAGGAGGGGTTTCTGACCTGGTGCAGAGGGTTGGGTGCGGAAGGGGGTGAGGGGCAGCGCTTATCTCAGGTGGCTCCCGGAAACAAGCATATCCGGCTCCTAGGTGCAGGGGTGACCACAGGGGTTCTGTGTGCTGCCTGCAGCTGCCGCCCCCACAGCTCCCGTTGGCCATGGTTCCTGGCTAATTGGAGCTGCAGAGCCGGCGCTTGGGGCAGGGCCAGCACGCGGAGCCCCCGTGGCTGCCCCTGCACATAGGAGCCACATGCCGGCCGCTTCCGGAAGCCGTGCTGAGTCAGGGAGCCTGACTTAGTCCCGCTGCACTGCCAACCGGATTTTTAGCAGCTCATCAGCAGTGCTCACTGGAGCCATCAGGGTCCCTTTTTGACCGTTCCGGTTGAAAACCGAATGCCTGGCAACTCTACAATAGGGATTTTGTATAGGTTTCGAAGATGCTGAGAAACTCGTGAATATGCTATTCCTCTCACTTTCATCTTCGATGTGGCTGTGGGGAATGGGAATCAAGTAGCGTGGTTCCTGGTGCAATGTGGGTAGACCCATACTACTAGCGCTACCTGTTGCCACGGCTCCTGGCAGGGGAACCTGCAGTCTAACTGGATTAGTTATTGCTGACATAGACAAGACGAGAGGGCTTGAAAGACGCAGTGTTTCCTGCTCATCTCAGCACCATGCACGTTGTTGGGCAGAGGCTGCCCCTGCCGGGGCGAAAACCCGTGCAGAGCCTAGTTTTTCTTGCAGCGGAGTTGGGCACCCAAAAGACGCCTCACTCCACTCCGGGGCAGTGCGGGCAGAGTACGGCCTGTGGGTGCCAACCCCCGACGCCTTTCTGACCAGCCGCAACCCTCCTCGCCATCAATGCGGAGACGGGCTGTGACCTAGGTAGGCCCTCGAGTAAATCCAACGACACAGTGACACCGGGACCTTCGTCCCATCCAGGGCCGGCTCCAGGGTTTTCGCCGCCCCAAGCAGCCAAAACAAACAAACAAACAAACAAAAAGCCGCGATCGGGATCAGCGTCGGAAAGTCCTTCACTCCCAGGCGGAGTGAGGGACTGTCCGCGGAATTGCCACCGAATACCTGGACGTGCCGCCCCTCTCCGGAGCGGCCGCCCCAAGCACCTGCTTGAGAAGCTGGTGCCTGGAGCCGGCCCTGGTCCCATCCCCTGCTCCGGGGCGCTTCGCCGCGGCCAGCGCCAAGACCCAGGTGCCTCCCGCAGGGGGGGGCGGGTGAGCGGGCAGCAGCGGCGCTGCAGAGAGGGCCGGGAGCCACATTCGCCCCCACGGCGCGGCGCGGGCGCCGGAGGCTCTCGGTGTCCTGGAGGCTGCGAGGTCCTCAGGACTTGGGCATCTCCTCCCACCCCCGTGAAAACTGCCGCCCGCGCCGCGCTCAGTGCGGCCATTTGACACCCCGGGGGGAAGTAGCAGCAGCACCGGGCCGGGGCAGCACCTCCAGTTCTCCCGCTCTGCCCATCCCCCTCTCTCACCTCCCCCCGGCCTGCTCCGCGTGCGGCCCGGGACTCCCCAGGCCAGTGAGCGAGGGAGAGAGAGGAATGGGGCGGAGCGCCCAGGCCAGCCGCCCATGACACATCCAGAGCGCAACGCAACTTCTTTCTGCGCGCATGCGTGGTGAAACGACACACACGCGTGAGCTGCGAAGTTGTCGCCTGCGCATGACGTTAAAAGAAGCCGTCGGAACCACTTTCCCGCTTGCGCGGCCTCTACCAGCAAGCGCCAGGAGCCATCGATGTGTGTCTCTTCCGCTCGCGCAGGAAACGCAGGGTCCCGAGGAGCCCGTTCCTCTTTCTAAACTCCCTGACGTCAGAAGGCAGGCAGCCAATAGAAGGTCTGGGCGGACGGGGAAGTGGCAGTTGAGCCTGAGGTTCCGCTGGTTGGACGTGGCGCCGGGCTGTGCGGCTGAGCAGGAAGCGGGCGGTGTCGCTGCTCCCGGGGCTCGCCCCGGCCTGGTGAGTGAGGGAGCGTTGTAAGGGGGGCGCTCGGGGTGTCGGTTGAACGATCGTTTCTGGGCTCGCGCTGCCTCCGCCTCCTCTCCACGTGGCCGGGGTGCCCCAGTGACGGGGGGGACAGGAGCCCGCAGTCCCCATGCGCCCGGGCTCCCCTCGCGCACCCCAGAGCCCCTGCGGCGGGGCCAGGCCGCGTCCGGTCGCGGGGAGAGGCTGCCGGGGCTCTCGGTCGCTTCTGCGTTGGCCCGAGGAGCTTCCGGCGCCCCCGTTCGCGAAAACTTGGGCGAAGTGAACTAAGTGTCACGCGAGGCGGCGTCCAGCCCCCCGCGGATCGGGCCCCGGCCTTCGGCCGCCCTCCGAGCCCCGGGCTTCACCAGCCTCCGCGCTTCAGGGGCGGGCGGGCGGGCACCCGTCCCTGTGGTAACTGACCGCCGTGAAGAACTGGCGTTGTCTGCACTAACGTGTGCCTGTGTCATGTGAAATGGGGTTGGCGGGTTAGTTCTGTAACCGTTACGGTCAGCCCTAGTTAGCTTTGGGTCACAAGAGCCAAGACATGACTGCAGACTGCTTGAATTGCCCCGTACTGAAATAGACAATGCCTGGGATCTACTGTATGATAAAGACTACAGGTAAGCGCCCCTGCGGGGAAACACGCAAATCCCTCTGGAGCAGGGTGCTAAGTCAGACAAAAGAACTTGGGAATCCTGAACACAGAGTCTCCGGAATGGATAAAATTGAACCAGGAAGCTGAGGTGAGAGACTCGCGGCCTGGAGAGCTCAGCCTATCAGGAAGGCAGCAGTTACAGGGGGCAACCTGTCTCACTCTGGCCAAGCTTGGGGTTTAGGTAGGAAATATATGTATAGGCTTTTTTTTATTTAAAACCCTATTCTCACTCCTTGTTATGTTTCTGTGAATGAATAATTAATTCGTTTTTGAAAAACGTGTCCTGAACCACTGCATTTCATATTAGCCGCAAGCTCCCAGAGAGGAGTCTAGTTAAACCCAGTTGCACAAGCTGAGCTATACATGACTGGTAAATGAGGGATGTTGTAGCTTATCTAAAGTGATCCTGTCTAAAGTAGTTTTCAGAGTAACAGCCGTGTTAGTCTGTATCCGCAAAAAGAAGAACAGGAGTACTTGTGGCACCTTAGAGACTAACAAATTTATTAGAGCATAAGCTTTCGTGAACTACAGCCCACTTCTTCGGATGCATAGTCCATGAAAGCTTATGCTCTAATAAATTTGTTAGTCTCTAAGGTGCCACAAGTACTCCTGTTCTTCTTTTTGTCTAAAGTAGTGTGAATTGTGGGGTTTTGCTCTGGGAGAAGTGCAGGTAGAGGCTTGCTACTTGGAAGAAATGCCCATGGAGAGACTGAGGGTACGTCTACACTACGAAATTAGTTCGAATTTATAGAAGCCGGTTTTATTGAAATTGGTTGTATACAGCCGATTGTGTGTGTCCACACAATAAAATGCTCTAGGCGCTCTAGTCGGCGGACCGCGTCCACAGTACAAGGCTAGCGTCGACTTCCGGAGCATTGCACTATGGGTAGCTATCCCACAGCTATCCCACAGTTCCCGCAGTCTCCGCCGCCCCTTGGAATTCTGGGTTGAGATCCCAATGCCCGGATGATGCAAAACAGTGTCGCGGGCAGTTCTGGGTACATGTCGTCAGGCCCCTCCCTCCCCTGTCACAGCAACGGCAGACAATAGATTCGCGCCTCTTTACCTGGGTTACCTGGGTTACCTGTGCAGACAACATGGAGCCCGCTCAGCTGAGCTCACCGTCACCATATGTCCTCTGGGTGCCGGCAGACGTGGGACTGCATTGCTACACAGCAGCAGCTGCTAACTGCCTTTTGGCGGTAGACGGTGCAGTAGACTGGTAGCCTTCATCGGCGATCTGGGTGCTGGCAGCCGTGGGGCTTGCCTTTTGGCAGTAAATGGTGTATTACGACTATTAGCCGTCCTATTACAAGTCGGGTCATCGCACGTTAGCAGAGTCTTCCCCGAGCAGCCGATTGTGCAATAGGCCTGAAGACCATCGTCCTACGCCGCCCCGTATTTGTTGCCAAGCACCCAGAAAGATGCCGAGGGCTATCAGTCACGCTGCACCGTCGTCTTAAGATGTAAAAAATAGATTTGCTCTGTATTCATTTGCTTCCCCCTCCCTCCGTCAAATCAACGGCCTGCTAAACCCAGGGTTTTCAGTTTAATCTTTGGGGGGGACCAGTCTGTGACAGTTGTTTGTGTCTCTCCCTGATGCACAGCCACCGTTCTTTATTTTAATTCCCTGTGCCTGTACGCCATGTCGTCACTCGGCCCCCCTCCCTCCTTCCCCTAGTCCGTCAGATACTACGTTTGCGCCACAGCTCAGAGAGCCGAGAAGCGGTTCGCGCCTTTTCTTTGAATTCTGGGTTGAGATCCCAATGCCCGGATGATGCAAAACAGTGTCGCGGGCGGTTCTGGGTACATGTCGTCAGGCCCCTCCCCCCTCGTCACAGCAACGGCAGACAATAGATTCGCGCCTTTTTACCTGGGTTACCTGTGCAGACAACATACCACGGCAAGCATGGAGCCCGCTCAGCTCAGCTGAGCTCACCGTCACCATATGTCCTCTGGGTGCTGGCAGACGTGGGACTGCATTGCTACACAGCAGCAGCTGCTAACTGCCTTTTGGCGGTAGACGGTGTAGCATGAGTGATAGCCATGGGGCTGGCAGCCGTAGGGCTGCATTGCACCAGCCCCTTGCCAGGCGATGGTATATTATGACTGGTATCCATCGTCGTCATACTGGTATGGCTGTCAATCATGGCCACCTGGGCAGACATGCTACTGTTTCGATGATGATGGCTACCAGTCGTAATATACTATTTTCTGCCAATTGCCCAGTATTGTCTGCTAAGCACCCAGAAGAGGCTGAGGGCGATGCTGGGTGCTGGCGGACGTGGGGCTGGCAGACGTGGGGCTGCATTGCTACACAGCAGCAGCCCCTTGCCTTTTGGCAGATGATGGTATTTTATGATTGGTAACCGTCATCGTCATACTGGTATGGCTGTCACTCATGCTGCACCGTCGGCTGCCACCTTAAGATGTAAAAAATAGATTTGTTCTGTATTCATATGCTTCCCCTTCCTCCGTGAAATCAATGGCCTGCTAAGCCCAGGGTTTTCATTTTAATCTTTGGGGGGACCATTCTGTGTGACAGTTGTTTGTGTTTCTCCCTGTTCCTGTACCTGTACGCCATGTCGTCACTCGGCCCTCCCTCCCTCCCTCCCGCCCTCCCTCCTTCTCCTGGTCCATCAGATACTACTTTTGCGCCTTTTTTCTGACCAGGCGCCATAGCTAGCACTGGGATCATGGAGCCCGCTCAGATCACCGCGGCAATTATGAGCACTATGAACACCACGCGCATTGTCCTGGAGTATATGCAGAGCCAGGACATGCCAAGGCGAAACCCGGACCAGGCGAGGAGGCGATTGCAGCGCGGCGACGAGAGTGATGAGGAAATTGACATGGACATAGACCTCTCACAAGGCACAGGCACCAGCAATGTGGAAATCATGGTGTCACTGGGGCAGGTTGATGCCGTGGAACGCCGATTCTGGGCCCGGGAAAGAAGCACAGACTGGTGGGACCGCATCGTGCTGCAGGTATGGGACGATTCCCAGTGGCTGCGAAACTTTCGCATGCGTAAGGGCACTTTCATGGAACTTTGTGACTTGCTGTCCCCTGCCCTGAAACGCCAGGATACCAAGATGAGAGCAGCCCTCACAGTTGAGAAGCGAGTGGCGATAGCCCTGTGGAAGCTTGCAACGCCAGACAGCTACCGGTCAGTCGGGAATCAATTTGGAGTGGGCAAATCTACGGTGGGGGCTGCTGTGATCCAATTTGCCAGGGCAATGAAAGACCTGGTGATAGCAAGGGTAGTGACTCTGGGCAACGTGCAGTCAATAGTGGATGGTTTTGCTGAAATGGGATTCCCAAACTGTGGCGGGGCCATAGACGGAACCCATATCCCTATCTTGTCACCAGAGCACCAAGCCACCGACTACGTAAACCGCAAGGGGTACTTTTCAATGCTGCTGCAAGCCCTGGTGGATCACAAGGGATGTTTCACCAACATCAACGTGGGATGGCCGGGAAAGGTACATGATGCTCGCGTCTTCAGGAACTCTGCTCTGTTTCGAAAGCTGGAGGAAGGGACTTTCTTCCCGGACCAGAAAGTGACCATTGGGGATGTTGAAATGCCTATCGTGATCCTTGGGGACCCAGCCTACCCCTTAATGCCATGGCTCATGAAGCCGTACACAGGCAGCCTGGACAGGAGTCAGGACCTGTTCAACTACAGGCTGAGCAAGTGCCGAATGGTGGTGGAATGTGCATTTGGACGTTTAAAAGCGCGCTGGCGCAGCTTACTGACTCGCTCAGACCTCAGCGAAAAGAATATCCCCATTGTTATTGCTACTTGCTGTGCGCTCCACAATATCTGTGAGAGTAAGGGGGAGACATTTATGGTGGGGTGGGAGGTTGAGGCAACTCGCCTGGCCGCTGATTACGCGCAGCCAGACACCAGGGCGGTTAGAGGAGCACAGCAGGGCGCGGTGCGCATCAGAGAAGCTTTGAAAACGAGTTTTGTGACTGGCCAGGCTACGGTGTGAAACTTCTGTTTGTTTCTCCTTGATGAACCCTCCAACCCCCCCCCCCCCCCCGACCCGGTTCACTCTACTTCCCTGTAAACCAACCACCCCACCCCACCCTCCCCTCCCGCTTGCAGAGGCAATAAAGTCATTTTTTTTTAACATTCATGCATTCTTTATTAGTTCCTTACAGAGGTAGGGGGATAATTGCCAAGGTAGCCTGGGATGGGTGGGGGAGGAGGGATTTTAAAGGACACACTGCATTTTAAAACTTTAAGTCTTATTGAAGGCCAGCCTTCTGATGCTTGGGCGATCATCTGGGGTGGAGTGACTGGGTGGACGGAGGCCCCCCCACCGTGTTCTTGGGCGTCTTGGTGAGGAGGCTATGGAACTTGGGGAGGAGGGCTGTTGGTTACACAGGGGCTGTAGCGGCGGTCTCTGCTCCTGCTGCCTTTCCTGCAACTCAACCATACGCTCGAGCATATCAGTTTGATGCTCCAGCAGACGGAGCATTGCCTCTTGCCGTCTGTCTGCAAGCTGACGCCACCTATCGTCTTCAGCCCGCCACTTGCTCTGTTCTTCCCGTGATTCAGCCCGCCACCTCTCCTCTCGTTCATATTGGGCTTTTCTCATCTCCGACATTGACTGCCTCCACGCATTCTGCTGTGCTCTATCAGCCTGGGCGGACATCTGCAGCTCCGTGAACATCTCGTCCCTCGTCCGACGTTTTCTCTTTCTAATGTTCACGAGCCTCTGCGAAGGAGAAACATTTGCAGCTGGCGGAGGAGAAGGGAGAGGTGGTTAAAAAAGACACATTTTAGAGAACAATGGGTACACTCTTTCATTACAAGGTCGCATATTTCGGCTTGCAGGCAGCCATCGTAGGCCACAGTGTTTTGGCTTTTTTAACCTTCTTAACCTGCGGGAAAGGTTGCAAACAGCAGCGCATTTCCCATATCAAGGATGAATTGGGTTGTCCATTTAAAATGGGGTTTCAATGTAAAAGGAGGGGGCTGCGGTTTCCCGGTTAACATGCGGCAGAAACACAAGTAAACCCCCCCCCCCCCCACACACACACACACGATTCTCTGGGATGATCACTTCACCCCTCCCCCCACCACGTGGTTAACAGCGGGAAACATTTCTGGTCAGAAGAGCAGGAACGGGCGCCTCTGAATGTCCCCTTAATAAAATCACCCCATTTCAACCAGGAGAGCTTTCTGGAGATGTCCCTGGAGGATTTCCGCTCCATCCCCATACACGTTAACAGACTTTTCCAGTAGATGTACTGGCCGCGATTGCCAGGGCAAAGTAATCATTAAACACGCTTGCTTTTTTTTTTTGTAATGTTTACAAATAGTTACAAAGTTACACTCACCAGAGGTCTCCTGTGTGCCCTGAGGGTCTTGGGTGAGTTCGGGGGTTACTGGTTCCAGGTCCAGGGTCACAAACATATCCTGGCTGTTGGGGAAACCGGTTTCTCCGCTTCCTTGCTGCTGTGAGCTACCTACAGTACCTCCATCATCATCTTCCTCGTTCCCCGAACCATCTTCCCTGTGTGTTTTTCCAGTGAGAGAGTCATAGCACACAGTTGGGGTAGTGGTGGCTGCACCCCCTAGGATCGCATGCAGCTCCGCGTAGTAGCGGCAAGTTTGCGGCTCTGCCCCGGACCTTCCGTTTGCTTCTCTGGCTTTGTGGTAAGCTTGCCGTAGCTCCTTAATTTTCACGCGGCACTGCTGTGTGTCCCTGTTATGGCCTCGGTCCTTCATGGCCTTGGAGATCTTTTCTAATACTTTTCCATTTCTTTTACTGCTACGGAGTTCAGCTATCACTGCTTCATCTCCCCATATGGCGAGCAGATCTCGTACCTCCCGTTCGGTCCATGCTGGAGCTCTTTTGCGATCCTGGGAGGACTCCATCACGGTTACCTGTGCTGATGAGCTCTGCGGGGTCACCTGTGCTCTCCACGCTGGGCAAACAGGAAATGAAATTCAAACCTTCGCGGGTCTTTTCCTGTCTACCTGGTCAGTGCATCTGAGTTGAGAGCGCTGTCCAGAGCGGTCACAATGAAGCACTGTGGGATAGCTCCCGGAGGCCAATAACGCCGAATTCCGTCCACACTACCCCAATTCCGACCCGCAAAGACCGGTTTTATCGCTAATCCCCTCGTCAGAGGTGGTGTAAAGAAACCGGTTTAAAGGACCCTTTAAGTCGAAAGAAAGGGCTTCGTTGTGTGGACGTGTCCAGGCTTAATTCGGTTTAACGCTGCTAAAGTCGACCTAAACCCGTAGTGTAGACCAGGCCTGAGAGAGTGATCACAGGACAGTTTTCCCCTGAACCAAACCAAAAGCGTTTTATGAATGTGTGTTCATGTTCATAGTTGTCTGTGATCAGTGAAGAAAGCACAGGCTGTAAAACGCAAATTACAAAGAAAGTGTTTTGGGTCAGTTTTGGGATGGAGAGACAAATTTCTATGAAGTTGACTGTTCTCTGTGGTCCAGTGCGAAAAACTTTCCCGAGTCATGAAGCCTACAAAAATCTTGACAACAGGCTGCTGGTGTGCTGAGTCCACATATGATCATGCTGACCAATATTGTCTCTTGGTTTGCTGTGTTTTCCCCCATCGGTCTATCCATCTCTTGTCTCTAGTTTTATACTGCTCTTTGGCGCAGCGGTTGTCTTTGTTCGTACAGTCCTGGTCTGTGATTGGGACTCCTCAAATAAAAACACTGGTTATCTGGACTTAAGATATCTCCATTAATTTATTATCTCCTAGAACTGGAAGGGATCTTGAAAGGTCATTGAGTCCAGCCACTTGCCTTCACTAGCAGGACCAAGTACTGATTTTGCCCCAGATCCCTAAATGGCCCCCTCAAGGATTGAACTCACAACCCTGGGTTTAGCAGGCCAATGCTCAAACCACTGAGCTATCCCTCCCCCCTCGCTTCTATACAATCCTGAGTGGAAAGCTAAAATTCAAAGCTGAATGGATCATTTCCCCTCACATTAGGTTATAACTTAATTTTGCAGACATTGTAAGCACTCTCAGAGGAATATACAAATTGAGGTTTTTTTTTCTAATGCATTTCTGGCTTTATTTCCCCCCAGGGACATGCACTATGGAGGTAACTACATTGGAATCAGACTTCAGTGGAATCACTTTTTATGGTGGTTGTGCTAAACAATGCTGTGAATTGGTAAGTAACTATTAATATGTAAGGGATTGGCAGGATGCCTAATGGAGGTTCTTATTTAGCTGGTCTGCATACTGATTTTGTACGTGAACAGCTGTCAGATAGGGTGTAGGTTGGGTTTTTGTTTTTTAATCTATAACTTAAATCATTATACTGGTATGGTACCTAATCAGAACACAGTTATACTTATATGAAGATGATCTATACCAGTATAGATTATTCCCCTTCCACTTTGGGAATAAGCTATATGAGTGTATCAGAGGGTATCTGGCCCTCAGGAGGAGTCAGGGGCTTGGCTTACCTCTGACAGGCTGCACTAGGGTGGATGAGGCAACTCAGGTTCATCTGGCTTACTGAGTAATTGGGAGGCATTTAATTACGCAGTGAAGCACCTGGGCATGATAAAGAAAGCAATTCCCAGAGGGGATGGGAATCCAATGAAGGAAACCCAGGGAGAATGTTCTTCAGTGGGAGAGTTTCTGGAAGGAAGGGACTATGAATGATTAGGCTCAGAGAAACCTGGCTCCCGTGAAAGACTTCAACAGGCAGAAGCCCTGGAAAAGAGAAATTAGATGTTGTCCTGAGGAAAGGTCTTTGCAGTTTGGCCTTGACCCAGGAGAAGAGACCCTCCCCCAGTTAGTAAGAAGAGGCCTTGGACTCTAGAAAATGGTTCCATGTCATGAAGGCCTTACTAGTAAGGGACGTGGGACATAACTAGGTTGACAGACTAATGCTGGCTCAGCCCTTGCACCTACCTACTAGAGATGCTGAAGTGGAGACTTGTTTGTGTGGTATTCCACCTTTGGGGTTGAATAAACTAGGCCCCTGAAGGGGTGATGTTGAATATATGCATCTCATTGGACTTCATAAAACCTTCACTCAGGGAAACTGAGGCAGAGACACAATGGTGGGGCTGCACTGGGCTGCCAGGGGATACTCTAGGGTGAGGGCCCTTGTTATGGTATGGTACTAGAAGTGGGGTATGAGGCCCCCTCCCATCATGTAGGGATGATAACAAGGAGCGATGCTTACACTCATCTTGAGTGAAAGATGTCGTATATTCTGGATCTGCAGAAGGAGCAGCAGTGACAACTCCAGGAGCACTTGTCACAGGGTTGGCGGGGAGCCCAGCAGTCCATGTAGGCTGTCACAGAAGCTGAAAGGAAAGAAGTCGGATGGTCCTGCTAAGGGGGTGCAAGTACTGTGGGCAAGAGGGGGCATGCAAGTTGTGTTTGCCCCTGGAGTAACAAGGGAGATTACTGGCTGATGCAGAGTACTGTTGCGCACCCAGAAAGGGCTGGGTCACAAAGGATGTGTAGTCTCAGAAGCAAGAGACCCTGATGTCTCTTAAAGAGACTGACAAAACACAGTTTATGGCCAAGAAGAGTGATTGTCCTAGGGTTAATGTGCTTGAAATGTGGCGAACTGGGGCATGCAAAGAGACATTGCCTGGCAAGAACTTTGAACTGTAAACAGAGGGGACCTCCCAATGGGGATGCATTAAGTTGTGTAACAGGAAACTCACAGTATAGAAGCCAGGGCTAGAGCTTGACCAGAGGGTTCACCCTCCCCCCACTCTGATTTATTGAGGATACTGTGATTTTTCTTGTAGCCACAGGGCAGAAGAACATCAGAACTTTGAAGGGCTTGCTGGTCCCAGCACTTGCAGGGAAAGAAAGAAAGGGCCCCAGGCTGAGGAAGCTTGGGGGCAAGATCAGCCTAGGTCCCAAAGTTCCCAGAGTCCCAGGGAGCATGTGGGGCAAGAATGCGAATGAGATGGTGAAGCAGTTATCCAGTTTGCAGATGCAAATGTAGGTTTTCCTGGGAACATTATTTGAGCAAGGGAAGCAAGCCCATCAACTATCTGACAAGTAGGTTGGGCTAGTAGCAAGTAGTGAGGGAAATTATTTAGTCAGGTCTTGGATTAAAGTGTTTGAAAGGGAATGAACCTTACTCAGGAGAAACCTTGTGTTAGCACTCAAGAAGCCCAACAGGTAAGAGTGCAGTGCCAACTCTTAGATGGGCAGACAATGTTTAAAATATTGAAAGCTTTGAAAGACAGTAAACCTGAATAAGATGTCAAAGGCCAGATGCTGCCTGACCAGGAGAGACTGTTCACAGCGGTGGCCAATACGCAAGGCCAAGAAATTCTGACTCCTTTTTTTAGGCTCAGAGACGGGGTAGCTTAAGTCAAGAGTCCAAGTAACAGGATGACTGATCAGGAAAGCAAATATTTACTCAAGGCTGATAGCAGATGCAAAGGAGTCTGAGTACAGGCCTCTTCTTGCCGCTTCAGAGGTGAGAGTCAGGGCTGGTGCTACCATTAAGGCGACCTAGGCGGTTGCCTAGGGCACCAAGATTTGGGGGCGTAAAAAAGCAGTGCCCCCAATTTTATTTATTTTTACAGCGTTCCTCCCCGAGCGCACGGTCGCCGCTCCACTTCTCCTGCCTCCCAGGCTTGCAGCGCTAATCAGCTGTTCGGCGCCACAAGCCTGGGTGGAGAATTAGAGCGGGGGTGGTGTGCTCAGGGAGGAGGCGGAGCAGAGGTGAGCTGGGGTGGGGAGCTGCCGCACGGTTCCCCGGGGGGGGGGGGGGGAGGAGAGCTGCCGCGAGGGGGGGGTGCTTCAGGGTGGAGTGGGGGCGGGGAGCTGCTGCAGGGCTGGGGGGTGGGGCGCAAGGTAGCAGTTTTGCCTAGGGCGCGAAACTTCCTTGCACGAGCCCTAGTGAGAGTAGTGCATGTGAAAAGCTGTGCAGTTCAAAGTCTAAGACTAATAGAATCATAGAAGATTAGGATTGGAAGAGACCTCAGGAGATCATCTAGTCCAATCCCCTGCTCAAAGTAGGACCAACCCCAACTAAATCATCCCAGCCAGGGCTTTGTCAAGCTGGGCCTTAAAAACGTCTAAGGATGGAGATTCCACTACCTCCCTAGGTAACCCATTCCAGTGCTTCACCACCCTCCTAGTGAAATAGTTTTTCCTAATATCCAACCTAGACCTCCCTCCCTGCAACTTGAGACCATTGGTCCTTGTTTTGTCATCTGCCACCACTGAGAACAGCCTAGCTCCATCCTCTTTGGAACCCCCCTTCAGGTAGTTGAAGGCTGCTATCAAATCCCCCCTCATTCTTCTCTTCTGTGGACTAAAGAACCCCAGTTCCCTCAGCCTCTCCTCATAAGTAATGTGCCCCAGCCCTCTTATCATTTTTGTTGCCATCTGCTAGACTCTCCAATTTGTCTACATCCTTTTTGTAGTGGGGGGCCCAAAACTGGACACAATACTCCAGATGTGGCCTCACCAGTTCCAAATAGATGGGAATAATCACTTCCCTCTATCTGCTGGCAAGGCTCCTACTAATCCAGCCCGATATGCCGTTAGCCTTCTTGGCAACAAAGGCACACTGTTGACTGATATCCAGCTTCTTATCCACTGTAATCCCCAGGTCCTTTTCTGCAGAACTACCGCTTAGCCAGTCGGTCCCCAGCCTGTAGCAGTGCATGGGATTCTTCTGTCCTAAGTGCAGGACTCTGCACTTGTCCTTGTTGAACCTAATCAGATTTCTTTTAGCCCAATCCTCCAATTTGTCTAGGTCACTCTGGACCCTATCCCTACCCTCCAGCGTATCTACCTCTCCCCCCAATTTAGTGTCATCTGCGAACTTGCTGAGGGTGCAATCCATCTCATCATCTAGATCATTAATGAAGATGTTGAATAAAACTGGCCCCAGGTGTAACAATGCTGGTTCTGGTGGGACCCAACTGAGAGTGCCAATTCAGGACAAATCGCTTAAAACAGGGCAATTGCAGCCCGAGGCTGGAGTTTTTTCACCTCTAAGGCAAACCAAACCAGCCAGCCAAAGAGGACTTTGGTCTCATCCCACTGGCTAACCACAAGTCACACAAGCAATTCCCTTAGACACTCCAGTTTCCCAGTATCCCCACCAGTGCCACTTGTTATGGGGGACAAATGGATATGAAAACCAATGCCCCAGTAAAAGAAAAAAGGTTCTCTCAATCCCAAAGAACCAATCCCCAGACCCAGGTCAATATACAAATCAGATCTTACCCACAAATCAAGCTGTTGCCAATCCTTCAGAATCTAAAATCTAAAGGTTTATTCGTAAAAGGAAAAAGATATAGATGAGAGCTAGAATTGGTTAAATGGAATCAATTACATACAGTAATGGTGAAGTTTTTGGTTCAGGCTTGAAGCAGGGATGAAATAAACTGCAGGTTTAAATCAAGTCTCTGGAGTACATCCCCAGTTGGGATGGGTGATTCAGTCCTTTGTGTAGAGCTTCCATTTGTAGCAAAGTCCCTCCAGAAGTAGGAAGCAGGATTGAAGACAAGATGGAGATGAGGAATCAGTCTTTTATAGTCTTTTCCAGGTGTAAGAACACCTCTTTATTCTTACTGTGGAAAATTACAGCAAAATGGAGTCTGCAGTCACATGGGCAGGTCCCTGTATACTTGGCTGAGTTACAAGGCTTATCTGCCTTCTCTCAATGGGTCAGTTGTATAGCTGATGGTCCTTAATGGGCCATCAAGCAGGCTAGGCAGAGCTAACACCAACTTGACTGGGATGTCTCCCAGAAGCATAGCATAAGTTTGAAATACAGACAGAGTAGAGCCAATATTCATAACTTCAACTACAAAATTGATCCACACATATAGATAGCATAATCATAACCAGCAAACTATAACCGTAGACAC
This sequence comes from Chrysemys picta bellii, assembly GCF_011386835.1. Taxonomy (NCBI): domain Eukaryota; kingdom Metazoa; phylum Chordata; order Testudines; family Emydidae; genus Chrysemys; species Chrysemys picta. The sequence goes on from NC_088791.1 coordinate 193,758,578, forward strand.
CTCATTTGACCCCCTTTATACAAGATTTGGTGCCATTACAGGACTTTGGTTGCAACCATGTTCTATATGGTCCCAGTTTAAGTCAATAATGTGACACCAGGGCAGACCCCTGGGGCACTCTGCTTGATAGTGGCTGCCAATTAGACATTGAGCTGTTGATCACTACACATTGAGCCTGACGATCTATCCAACTTTCTATCCACCTTATAGTCCATTCATCCAATCCATACTTTTTAAACTTACTGGCAAGAATACTGTGGGAGACCGTATCAAAAGCTTTGCTAAAGTCAAGATATATCACATCCACCACTTTCCCCATATCCACAGAACCAGTTATCTCATCATAGAAGGCAATCAGGTTGGTCTGGCATGACTTGCCCTTGGTGAATCCCTGTTGACTGTTCCTGATCACCTTTCTCTCCTCAAAGTGCTTCAAAATGGATTCCTCGATGACCTGTTCCATGATTTTTCCAGGGACTTAGGTGAGACTGATCTGTAGTTCCCCGGATTCTCCTTCTTCTCTTTTTTTAAAGATAGGCATTATACTTGCCTTCTTCCAACTGTCCGGGACCTGATTGTCACAAGTTTTCAAATTAGTGGCCAATGGCTCTGCAATCACATCAGCCAACTTCCTCAGCACTCTTGGGTGCATTAGATCCGGTCCCATGGACTTGTGCATGTCCAACTTTTCTAAATAGTCCTTAACCTGTTGTTTCACCAATGAGGGCTGCTCACCTCCTCCCCATACTGTGCTGCCCAGTGAAGCAGTCTGGGAGCTGACCTTGTCTGTGAAGACCGAGGCAAAAAAAGCATTGAGTACTTCAGCTTTTCCCACATAATCTGTCACTAGGTTGCCTATCCCACCTTCTTGTTGCTAACATACCTGTAGAAAACCTTCTGGTTACTCTTCACATCCCTTGCTAGCTGCAACTCCAATTGTGCGTTGGCCTTTCTGATTACACCCTTGCATGCTAGAGCAATATTTTTATACTCCTCTCTAGTCATCTATCCAAGTTTCCACTTCTTATAAGCTTCCTTTTTGTGTTTAAGCTCACAGATTTCACTGTTAAGCAAAGCTGGTCGCTGGCCATATTTGCTATTCTTTCTGCACATCAGGATGGTTTGTTCCGGCACCCTCAATAAGGCTTCTTTAAAATACAGCCAGCTCTGCTGGACTCCTTTCCCCCTCATATTCGCCTCCCAGGGAATCCTGCCCATCTGTTCCTTGAGGGAGTCAGTCTGCTTTTCTGAAGTCCAGGGTCTGTATTCTGCTGCTCTCCTTTCTTTCTTTTGTCAGGATCCTGAACTAGACCATCTCATGGTCACTGCTGCCCAGGTTGCCACCCACTTCTATGCCCCCTACCGATTCTTCCTTGTTTGTGAGAAGCATGGCCCCTAATTGATACCTCCAGCACTTGCTCCAGGAAGTTGTCCCCAACCCTCTTCAAAAACTTCATGGATTGTCTGTGCACTGCTGTATTGCTGTCCTAGCAGATGTCCAAGTGATTGAAGTCCCCCATGAGAACTAGGGCATGCAATCTGGAAACTTCTGTTAGTTGTCCGAAGAAAGCCTCGTCTGGTGGTCTATAGCAGATGCCCACCATGACATCACCCTTGTTGCTCTTGCCTCTAAACTTAACCCAAAGACTCTCAACAGGCTTTTCTCCAGTTTCATACTGGAGCTCTGAGCAGTCATACTGCTCTTACATACAGTGCAACTCCTCCATCTTTTCTCCCCCTCCTGTACTTCCTGAACAGTTTATACCCATCCATGATAGTGCTCCAGTCATGTGAGTTACCCCACTGAGTCTGTGTTGTTCCAATCACGTCATAGTTCCTTGACTGTGCCAAGACTTCCAATTCTTCCTGTTTGTTTACCAGCTTTTTGCGTTCGTGTACAGGCGCCTAAGATAACTAGCCAATTGTCCTACTTTCTCAGTAAGAATCGGGAGGCCTCTTCTGTTGCACTCTCTTCCTTGTGTTTCCTCCCAGTATCCCACTTCTCCCCTTACCTCAGGGCTTAGGTCTCCATCCCCCAGCGAACCTAGTTTTAAAGCCCTCCTCATTAGGTTAGCAAGCCTGCCTGCAAAGATGCTCTTCCCTCTCTTTGTTATGTGGATCCCATCTCTCCCTAGTAATCCTTCTTCGTGGAACATCCCATGCTTGAAGAATCCAAACCCTCTCTCTGACACCACCTGTGCAACCACGCATTTACCTCCACAATTCGATGGTCCCTACCTGGACCTTTACCTTCAACGAGGAGGATGGACGAGAACAATACTTGTGCCTCAAATTCCTTTATCCTTCTTCCCAGAGCCACATAGTCTGCAGTGACCCACTCAAGCCTGAAAACGGTTTCTTACCACTATCAGCATTGGGGGTTCATGGGTTCTCTTCTTGCTTCTTCTGGAGGTCACATGCTGCCAATTTTCTTCCCCGTTCTGCAGTGCCCTCTCTGATTCTTCAGCATGCTGTGCCTGCAGTACCAAACGCTGACTTCTATCCAGAAAATGTTAATTTTCTCTGATGCAATGCAGGGTTAATACTTGGGTCTCTAGTCCTTTAACCTTCTCTTCCAAATTGAAGACTAGATTGCACTTTGTACAGACAGCTTCTATCCTCTGGAAAAAGACAAACAAATGTGGCACATCCCATGCAGGTCACAACAGCTGATCGCTCACTATCCATAATATCTTCCTTCCTGGAGCCTCTTCTGTGAGCAGTAAATACAACATCTGAAGCCTGAAAGGCAAAAAAACCCCTGTCACGGAGTGTGGGGGGGGAGACCAGGCCCTGCACCCACGGCTTCCTGTGATATACCATGATTCTCAGCCAGCCAGTAAAACGGAAGGTTTATTTTGATGACAGGAACACAGTCCAAAACAGGTCTTGCTGATACAGACAACAGGACCCCCTCTAGTTAGGTCCATCTGGGGGCCCCAGGGAAGCCACAGCCCTGTTGGTCGGGGCTCCCCTCTTTATTTCCCAGCCAGCTTCAAAAACTGAAACTCTCTTCCGCCCTCTCCTTTCTGCCCTTTCCCCGGCTCCTCTCCAGCCTTTGTGTCCTTTGTCCAGTTTCCCTGGCAGAGGTGTTACCTGGCCTCCAACCCCCTTCCTGGGTTCTCATGTTACATGCTTAGGTATCCTCCCTTCCCCAGTGCAGGCAGTCCCAGCAAAACTCCCCTGCAACCTTCCCAGGTTAATACTCTCTACTCAGCATTCAAATAACACATCAAGAACATTCCCACTTTGCCTGGGAGTTCTCTTGGGGCGATTTCTCACAGTGGGGTTTGTGACAAACTCCATCTTGTTCAGGTTTACTGTCTTCCAAAGCTTGGAGTATTTTTAAACATTGTCTGCCCATCCAAGTGCTAGCGCTGCACCTTTACATGTTGGGCCTCTTGAGTGCTAACACGAAGTTTCTCCTGAGTAAGACTCCATTCCCTTTCAAGCACTTTAATCCAAGAAGTGCCAGGATGATGGTCACCAGGCAGCTAAGGGGAAGAGGAAACTGGTTGACAGGAGAATTTCCTGGGAGCTGAAACAGGAAGAACCTGGGCTAGAACTATAGCTCTCTATGGAGGCTTTTCACAAAGGGCAGTTGGACAGAATTAATGTGACTGACAGATGCCATCAACCAGCCAAAACAGGAAGTGAAAGACACTATGGACAGACGGTACAGCACCACACAGAAGCAGCTGCTGCATCTGGAATAGAAGAGTGCAGACAAGCTCTGAGGCTTTTTGGCCAACGGCAGGATACGGGTGCCAGTCTCCCTGTGGCCAAGCAGCTGCTTTCGGAGGTGAGACTAAAAGTGGGAACTGAAGAAAGAAGAAAAGAGGCTACTAAAGTATCAGCTGCAAAGTCTGCACATAGCAAAGCAGGCTGGAATCTCCTAGCTCCAAGAAAAGTTGGACAAGCTTACTGAGGAGTTAAAGGAGAAGAAAGAGTTTCCCACAATTACAGATGGTGAAGGATGCTTTTTTCATTATCAGGGCCAAGAGTGAGGCGATACGGCAGAGGAAAGACTAAGAGCTGAAATCTCTGCAGCATTGTAACCTGAAACTGAAACAGGAGTTGCAGACAGCTATGCGGAATGTCTCTGAGGTGCAGGGCCAGCTAGCGTTGCAAGCTTCCATAGAGCGATCGCCATTTGCTTCTCCACACTCAGAGCATGTGTTGTGTGTATGTGGGGGAGAGACAGTGTGTTTTGGGGGGCAGAGTGTGTGTCAGCATGCTGTCTTAGAAGTTCAGACAGCAGCAGACCCTTCTCCCCCCACCCCCACCCACCCACACAAATGCCTGTCTCAGCAGCAGCATTCCACGGTAATGGTTTGCTTTGTGTCCCGGAGCAGATGAGCATGCCGGCTGTCAAAAACCAAGCTTTGAGAGGGGATATCCACATGCCTGCAGCCCAGTTCAAAATAATGATCAGTGGCCACTTGACTTCAGGGGATTATGGGACGTTTCCGGAGGCCAGTCACAGCGCAGTAATGCACTGCATCCACACTGACACCCAGGCGTTTCAGCCAGGGCGCAGCAAGCTTTATGCGTCTTGTGGAGGTGGATTACCAAGAGCACTCCAGCTGCAGCATCCAGGCACTCTAAGTGCCTTGCCAGTGTGGACACCTCAGGAGTTAGGGTGCCCGGGGCTGATTTAATGTGCTCTAACAAGCTAAATACGAGGTGGACCAGATTGTTTAGTGTAAGTAGTTAAAACATTTCAAGGGACCATTCAAGGTGAAGTGGCCTGTTAACACCCTTCCAGTCATGGGGAGGAGGGAAAAGGGAGGGGGAAAGGCAGCTTATTTTGCGGTTGGTAATGGGTTATAGATGGCTGTAATGAGCCATAAATTCAGTGTCTCTATTCAGTCCATGATTTTTATTGTCAAGCAAAGTTTGAACTAAAGGTTACAGACCTTTGAAGGTGTTGTGCAGATTATCTATAAGAACTGAGGGCTTGGCTACACTTGTAGATGTAGAGTGCTTTGAGTTAAACCAGCCTTCGGAGAGCGCAGTAGAGAAAGTGCTGCAGTCTGTCCACACTGACAGGTGCAAGCGCACTGGCGTGGCCCCATTTGCAGCACTTGCAGCAGCATTGGGAGCGGTGCATTATGGGCAACTATCCCAGCATTCAAGTGGCTGCAACATGCTTTTCAAATGCGGGGGGTGGGGTGGACTGTGACAGGGAGTGTGTTGTCTGTATGTGGGGGCAGGGAGATTGGGTTTTTGGGGTGCTGAGTGTCAGCATGCTGTCTTGTAAGTTCAGACTCCCCCTCCCCCCCGCCTCTCTCTCACACACTGACAGCAAGCAACATTCCTAAGTAACGTTTGCTTTGTCTCGGAACAGATGAGCATGCCGGCTGTCAGAAACTGAGCTTTGAAAGGGCATATCCGCATTCCTACAGCCGAGTTCAAAACAATTACAAGAGTGGCCACTTGACTTAAGGGGATTATGGGATGTTTCCGGAAGTCAATCAGAGTGCAGTAATGCAATACCTTGTTCACACTGACGCTGGGGCGTCTCAGCCAAGACGCATCAGACGTTATTCCTCTCGGCGAGGTGGAGTACCAGGAGTGCTCTAGCCGCGGACTCAGAGCACTGTAGCCAAGCCCTGAGAGATCAGATACAGAGTGATCACTCTGTGAAATGTGTTCACCCACAGGAATCTGAAACAATATTCTGTGCAGAATTCCCCGAGGAGTAAATGAGGAGTAGTGTTGATTGATTTCAAAGGGCAAGTCTACACTTGAAACCCTGCATTGGTGCAGATGCATCGCTGTAGTGCTTTAATGAAGACTTTAAGCCAACACAAGAGAGCTCTCCCATTGGTGTAGTTAAACCGTCTACCCAAGAGGCGGTAACTATGTCAGTGGGAGAGCTTCTCCCATAGCGCTGCCTACATAGGGGGTTAAGTTGGTATAACTTAGTCGCTCAGGGGTGTGGATTTTTCATCCCTGAGTGACTTAGTTATACCAGTATAGGTCTGTAGTGTAGACCAGACCTGAGGCAGATTCATCCAGTTCTACTCAAAGAAAATAGTAAGACCATTCATGTTGAAAGTGGGTGTGATAGTGCACTCCATAAGGCTTTATGGAAATATGCTTATGAATGTATATATGACATAACTGGAATATGTTTTATGCTACATATGCCATGTAGCATATCTCTGAAGATTATAATCTATTGAATCTATTCATCCTATTTGTATGGATGTATCATTTTTGTATTAAAAATTATGAATATTGGCTGTGTACTTGCTTGATTTTTAAGTAGCCTTAGTATAGCATTTGGTCATCTTCTTGAGAAAGGAATGTGCAAATTAAGTGCCTAATCAAAAAACACATAACAAACAGTGGATCTTGGAAGGCTCCAATCCACATAAGTCTTCCTGGAGACATTCAAGATAGCATGTGGGCAATGGCTGCTGCCTGTAAAAACTGAGTCATGCATGGACATGTGACTTGCCCAGGTGACTCCAAAACTCCATCTTGGAGCTGGACTTTGCATAGGAGAGAGGAGGGGGTCTCCACCCACAAAAGGAAGTCTATTTAAGCCTGGGGGAGACCCCTCCATTTTGTCTTCAGCTGGCTCAAGGGAGAGCCTCTCCACTCCCAAGGATACCTGAAAGAAACTGGAAAAAAGGACAGTAATTACAGGGGGTGTGAGTGATTGCTGTATCCAGACTAGAAGGAGACTAGTCTGTGAAAGGAAGCTTACTGGAACACCCCTGAGGGTGAGGTTTTATCGGTGTTCAGTTTTCTTACTGTATTAGGCATAGGCTTGCATGTTTTGTTTTATTTTATTTTGCTTGGTAATTCACTTTGTTCTGTCTGCTATTACTTGGAACCACTTAAATCCTACTTTCTGTATTTAATCACTTTTTACTTATTAGTTAACCCAGAGTATACGGGGGGGGGGGGTAACAGCTGTGCATATCTCTCTATCAGTGTTATAGAGGGCAAACAATTTGAGTTTACCCTGCATAAGCTTTATACAGGGTAAAATAGATTTATTTGGGGTTTGGACCCCATTGGGAGTTGGGCATCTGAGTGTTAGCCCTGGTCTATGCTGGCAGGGGAACCGATCTAAGTTAAGCAACTTCAGCTACATGACTAACATAGCTGAAGTCGACGTACTTAGATCGACTTACAGCGGTGTCTTCACTGCGGTGAGTCGACTGCTGCCGTCCCCCTCCGCCCCCCCCCGCCGCCTTTGTCGACTCTGCCTGTGTCTCTCGCCGAGTACAGGAGTCGATGGGAGAGCGCTTGGGGCTTGATTTATCGCATCTAGTCTAGACGCAATAAATCGACCCCCGCTGGATCAGTCACTGCCTGCTGATCTGGCCGGTAGTGTAGACATACCCTAAGAGACAGGAACGCTTCTTAAGCTGCTTTCAATTAAGCCTACAGCTGTTAGGGGACATGGTTCAGACCTGGGTCTGGGTTTGCAGCAGGCTAGTGGGCCTGGCTCAAACCAGGCAGGGCACTGAAGTCCCAAGCTTCCAGGGCAGGAAAGCAGGGGCAGAAGTAGTCTGGGCTGCCAACTGATGCCCCAAAAGGGGGTTTCTGTGATCCAACCCATCACAGTGGGATTAAAAATGTTTGCATTCAGAGTAGAAGGACAGGAATAATCTTTGTGGCTGTGTCCACAGAGTGTGTTTTTTCTTTTGTTATTTGAAAGCAAAGTTTGCTAGCACTATTACTATTCCTTGATACCTTAGTACAGCAAAGGGTGAGAAAAGTGGTGACAGACAGGGCTTTGGAGCAGAGCGCGGAGCAGTGGAGCTGCAGGTTTTTGCCCGGAGCTGGAGCGGAGCCGGAACAGTCACTATTGGTTCTGGAGCGGAGCAATTCAAAAATTTGATTGCTCCAAATCCCTGGTGACAGACCTTAAAAAGTCCTTAGCAAAGTTAAATAAACGTAAACTGCTTTAGAACCAGTTAAATCACTATTGCTTAGAGGAATTATGTTGCCTATGGTTTGTGTATTGTGATTTTTATTGCTTGCTATGCAAAAAATAAAATTTTCTTTATTTTTAGGTTCGTGAGAAATTTAGAAAGCGTTCTTCAAACAAACGTAAAACAGGTATGTAAACTGACGTGGGAAGTTACAAAGTAAAATGTTTGCTATTTCCTCTTGTCTGCTTTACTTGGTCATTTGGACTGTTTCACTTTTTTTTTTTTCCGCCCCCCCTTATATTTTGCTTGGATGGCTGGGAACATTCTTTTGGAGCCCTGTTGAGCAGAAGTGTGTATATTTCATGCTGCAATATTTCTCACTCTTGTCCTAACAGAGAACCATATGTTCGCAAGAATAATATGGATATTTTATTAGGATTACATGCATGCAGCCTCTTAGTATGATCTGAGAATTAAAGCTTAAATTCAGCATTAATTTTCCATGTCAGGTTCAACTTTGCTTTCTTAATGAGGTGTCTTTGAGTTGCTTCAGCTATGTGGTGTTGGGCTGCAATTCTGCAGAGGCTTAATTTTACACTGAGGAGACCCATTGAAGTCATTGGAGCCAGGATCTAGCAGCTTGGTTTGTTTGAGCTACAGTTTTTTCTGTAACTAAATATGCATTCCTGTAGAAAGGAAGGATTGTCTTGCAGTTAAGGCACTAGTGACTGCAAATTGGGAGATATGAGTTGAATTCCTGATTTTGCCAGACTTATTTTGTGACCATGGGCGTGGTGTTGTCAGTTTTTGGCTGCATGTGTATTCTGTCTGGCCAGATAGCCTGGAAGCAGACTTTATCGAACTTCCCTAGAAGACCACAGACTTGGTTCAGTGGCGAAGGCGCTTGGCCAGGTTTATTATCCTAGCTCCCTGGATCAACATCTACAGTTCCACTAGAACATGTATGCCTGTTACAATGGACTTGGCTTAGTGAGCGGTGGCCTTTGACTCCCCCATAGGCTGGACAAAGACACCCCCTCTGTGACCCTTTTTATCCACTGATATAAATAAGTTGCCCCTCGGACGTGGTTAGCTACCACCCTTTACCTTGTACATGTTGGCTCAATCAAAACATATCTATCCATCATCCTGTCATCCTGACCTTATCTTTAGGAGGGGTCAGTATGTCACTGTATCATCTTCGCAGAGTATATTTATACCATAACTCAGTGGTCCCCAACCAGACGATGAGCCACGGAGGACTGTGACGGCGGACGAGCATCTGCCAAAATGCTGCCAACAAGTGGCAACGTCAATAGGCATTGCCGCCAAAATGCTGGCGAGAAGCAACGTCATCCAGAGGAGTCACCGCCGAAATGCTTCTCGGCGGCATTTTGGCGGATGCTCATCCGCCAGCCAGTACGCGGGTGCACTTAGACGCCCCGGCGGGCGTCATTGTGCCTGCAGGCACTGCGTTGGAGACCCCTGCCATAACCTGATATTAGGGTGTTCTGGTACTACCTTTCTGCAATGTATTTATGCAAGTATCCTGTGCCTAGCACTTCTTAGGAGTGTTTGTATTTTTGTAATGCTAGCCCTGTTCTTGCCAAGTTCGTGTATCAGACAGTGAACCTACAAGCAACCATCTGTTTTGTAAGAGGGCCTGACTTTTTCTCAAAGCCTGACTCTTGCTAACTTTGCTTTATATCAGGAGGGCCTGACTTAGGCCTTAGGCCTCATACCAAGCCCCATGCTTCAGGCTTTCTCAACTACACATGTCACTTAATCTCTTTTGACTCCTCTATACAGAGAAATTTACCAGTATTGGTATACTGATATAACTCCCCATGTAGATACTTTTATTTGGAAAAACAGTGGATTTTTTTTTTTCAGTTTAAAAATGGCCACTGTTGTTCCAAGTGTCCTCACATGAAGTTATATTGATATAATAGTGCTGGTAAAGTTCTCCATGTACACAAAGACCTTGGTACCTCAGTTCCTTCATAGGGATAATATTCTCTCATTTGTTGTCTATTTAGATTGTAAGCTGTTTGGATCATGGACTCTTTCTTACTCTACATGCCCAGAGTCTAGTATGATGGGGCTGTGAACTTGATTGGGTTTCTATAGGTGCTGTTGTAATACAAATGCAATATAAGTGAGAGGAAAGATGGTTTTGAGTAGTTAGGGTGCAAGTTTGGGATTTGGGAGTTCAGTTCCCTGCTTTGCTACAGACTTCCTGTGTGACCTGGGGCAAGTCACTTAATGTTTCTGTGTCTCAGTTCACTATCGTAGAACTGCTCTACCTCATGGAGTGTTGTGAGGGTAAGTACATAAAAAATGGTGATGTGCTCAGATACTTCATTATTGGGGCTACAGGGTTAGCTGCACCTCAGTCCCCTTTCTGGTCTCCCAAAAGAATACACGAAGGTGTTATGCCTCTTGCCTAAATCACAATTCTTCCAATCTTAGACCAGGACCTGAGTAAACCATTCTATATATGTCAACTGCTTATCTCCATATAGGCCTGACTCGGGTTTGAGTACTTGAGCTTTCTACCCTTTGGGAACCTGTGACCAATGTTATTGACCAGCCACTTTCTTAAGACAAAAGCCCTGTCAACCGTATTGGCGCTGCAGTGGTATGGCAATGGTACTGTAACCCCATAGTGTAGACTCAGACTACAGTTGCTGTAGGAATTATACCTTCCCGAGTGACAGTAGCTAGGTAAATTGAGGGAGTTTTCTGTTGACCTAGCTGTGTCTACACTGAGAGTTAGGTCAGCATAGTTAGAATGCTAAGGAGTGTGGATTTTGAGGCCAATAGATGTTTTCAAAATTCTTAAACTTTTCATTTAAAGCAGCTGTATTCAAACATATATTCCCCTGCATTGTTTGAAACCCAAACAACTGCAACATTAAAAGCCTGGATGTGAAACTGTTTATAAGTAAATGTAAAATAGCCTTCATTTATATTTATTTTCAATCTGAGAGAAATGCAAAGAATGAGCATAAATAATGACAAATAGCTTTTTTGATTTATTCTAAAGTGTTGTCAGTTACAACCTATGATTTTTAGTTGGCAGATTTGTTTTGTTTAAACTGGTAACCAAAGCCTCAGAAGTAAGTCTATCCTTACAAGTTTTGAAACCTCATTTAGAAATGTGTAAACTACTCCAACAAACACGCATACTTGACAAAAAATGAAATTTAAATTTCTCCCTGGAGTGACATTGAGGTCATCGTCAATTAATTGTTCTGTACTGTGGTGAAGTGGGAAGGTTCTTAATGTCTTCTCTGAATACTGTGTGCTTTAGTTTCCCCTGTTGTTCAAGTACAGTATTTAGGTGGCAGGGTAAGAGTGTGGGATCATTCCCATGACCCTTAGAGGACAGGTGTGACTGCTGCCTGGGACAGAGAACGGCTGACACTCTGGAGCCTGGCAACTGATGGTCAGGTCACCTCCTCTGCAAGAATCAGCCGGAGGTGTCAAAGTAGACCAGGTGACCTGCTGACCCTGGGAAGAGACAAAGGAATGAGGAGGGGCAACAGGCGTGTCTGGGGTCAGGCAGCTGAAAATGATCAGTCTCCTGTGGGGGACTCGGAGCGGGGAATCAGCGCACCAGGCCCTGGATCCCCCCAAGATGGACTTTGCTGAAAGTTCCTGATTTCTGTGCTAACAAGCTATGGGGTTACAACAGCATAGCTATGACACCATTGCTATGCTGTTGCAGCGCCCGTACTGTTGATAGGGCTTTTGTTTTAAGAAAGTGGTTGGTCAATAACACTGGTCACAGGTTACCAAAGGGTAGAAAACTATACTGTGTTCCTGTTGACTCAGGGTACATTTACAGTACGAAGTTAATTAGAAATTATTCTATTTGAATTTTCGGAAGCAATTTTATACATTCGGTGTTGTGTGTCCCCACTAAAGCGCGTGAATTCGGCGGAGTGCGTCCACAGTACCGAGGTTAGCATCGAATGTCTGAGTGATGCACTGTGAGTAGCTATCCCAAAGTTCCTGCAGTCCCTGCCGCCCATTGGAATTCTGGGTTAAGATCCCAGTGCATGATGGGGCAAAAACATTCTTGCGGGCTGTTTCTGGGTGTGTGTCGTCACTCGCTCCTCCCTCTGTGAAAGCTACAGCAGATGCCATACTGCCAGCAGACGGTACAGTACGGTGCACCGCTGGTCTCCTGGTACTATTAATCCACCTCGCATGTCCTCTTGTCTTTCTATCTACTCTTTTATCTAACCATTTCCTGCCTTTTTTTGGCCATCGTGAACTGAGCCGCACAGCTTCCGCCACAAACTCTGTTCTCCCGCTCTTGCAACTCTAGTGAGCTTCCCGCCTCTGTGAAAGCTACTGAAGACCACCATTTTCCGCCTTTTTATTGGCCATCTTGAACCAAACCGCTCTCCTACGTTTCGCGCCCTTTTTCCAGGATTACCCGAGCAGAGAGCCTGCTCAGATCTCCACTGCAGTTTTGACCATTGTAAATACCTCGCGCATTATCCAGCAATATGTGCAGTACTTGCAAAACCAGTCGAAGAAGCGACAACAGTGTGATTACTATACTGATGAGGACATGGACACAGATATTCCTAGAAGCACAGCATGTGGCGATTGGGAGATCATGGTGGGGTTGGGCCAGGTTCATGCCGTGGAATGCTGATTCAGGGCCCAGGAAAAAGCACAGACTGGTGGGACCGCATAGTGTTGCAGGTCTGGGATGATTCCCAGTGGCTGCAAAACTTTTGTATGCATAGGGCCACTTTCATGGAACTTTGTGCTTCAGGACAGGGGACAGCAAGTCACAAAGACCCCAAAATGAGAGCAGCCCGCACAGTTGAGAAGCGAGTGGCCATAGCACTGTGGAAGCTTGCTACACCCGACAGCTACCGGTCAGTTGGGAATCAGCTTGGAGTAAGCAAATCTACTGTGGGGGCTGCTGTGCTGCACGTAGCCAACACAATTATTGACCAGCTGCTATCAAGGGTAGTGACTTTGGGAAATGTGCAGACCATTGTGGATGGCTTTAATGCGCTGGGGTTCCCTAACTGCGGTGGGGCGATAGAGGGAACGCATATCCCTTTCTTTGCCCTGGCACACCGGGGCGGCTAATACATAAACCGCAAGGGATACTTTTCCATGGTGCTGCAAGCACTGGTGGATCACAACAGAGTTTCACCAACATCAACGTGGGGTGACTGGGAAAGGTGCATGGTGCTCGCATCTTCAGAAACTCTGGTCTGTTTGAACAGCCGCAGGAAGGGACTTACTTCCCAGACCAGAAAATTACTGTTGGGGATGTTGAAATGCCTATAGTTATCCTCGGGGACCCAGCCTACCCCTTAATGCCATGGCTCATGAAGCCGTACATAGGCACCCTGGGCAGTAGTAAGGAGCAGTTCAACTATAGGCTGAGCAAGTGCAGAATGGTGGTAGAATGTGCTTTTGGACGTTTGAAAGCGCGCTGGTGCAGTTTACTGACTTGGTTAGATCTCAGCACAACCAATATTCCAATTGTAATTGCTGCTTGTTGTGTGCTCCACAATATCTGTGAGAGTAAGGGGGAGACATTTATGGCGGGGTGGGAGGTTGAGGCAACTCGCCTGGTGGCCAGTTTCACACAACCAGACAACAGGGCGATTAGAAGAGCATAGCAGGGTGCACTGTGCATCAGAGAAGCTTTGAAAGCCAGTTTCATGACTGGCCAGGGTACAGTGTGACAGTTGTTTGTTTCTCTTGAAGCTACTCTTGCTCTCTCTAGATATAAAAAAAGTGTGTGTGTGTGTGTGTGTACATATATATATAAATGTTCTTTATTATTTGTTGCACAACACATTGAGAGAAATCAGAAGTTAGATGGGAGAGGGGGTAGTATTGGGTTAGTGCGGTGGAGGACGAGGGAAGGATAAGTCCAGAAACCAAATCAAAAGTTCGCATATGCCAGCTTTCCGGTGATTGTTCGATCCTCTGGGGTTGAGTGTGTGGGTCTCCGTAGCCTCCCCCCTAGTGTTATTGGGCGTCTGGGTGAGGAGGCTATGGAACTTGGAGAGGAGGGAGGGCGGTTATACAGGGGCTGCAGTGGCAGTCTGTGGTCTTGCTGCCTTTCCCACATTAGATCCATCATGTAGCGCAGCATGTCAGTTTGCTCCCCCATGAGCTTGACCATAACGTCCTGCCTGCTCTCATCGTGTGCGTCCCTCCTCTCTTGGTGTTCCTGTAATGCTTTACGGGTCTCCACAATTGTTTGCCTCCACGCATTCAGCTAGGCCCTATCAGTGCGGGAGGACTGCATGAGCTTGTCGAACATGTCGTCCCGAGTTGGTTTTTTCCGCCTTCTAATCTGGACCAGCCTCTGGGATGGAGTAGATAGGTGCTGCGTTGAAACATTTGCACCTGCGGGAGGAGAAAAGGGGAGGGTAGTATTTTAAAAGATACATTTCAGAGAACAAAGGGGACGCTCTCAGTGAAACAGGCAATTCATACTACACTGCACATGTTCTTTCTGTACGAGTTAGCATTTTGCCTCTTGTACTGAAGTGCCTGCCACTTTGGTGTGAGTAAGCCATCACACACAGCTGGGCAACAGAATTCAGCTTGCAGGCAGCCATGGTAAGCCCCAGGGATACTCGGGGTTCTGCTACTTCCGCATTCATTTCAATGCTTTCAAACCACCGGGCCACCTTTCCTATAGCAAGCAATGCCTGGTGGGTTTGCCATATAAAAGGAGGGCCTGTGGGCTCTCTGGGATGATCGCTTCACACAACCCCCTCTTTTCCCCCCTCCCCCCACCGCTCCGATGAGGCTCTGAGCAGGGATGAGCCCTTTAAACTAAACGCGAACAGCCCAGTGCGGCTGGGTTTCCCCTCAGCCCCCCACTGTGTGGCTCTGATCAGGCTCTCACTCACCAGAAGTACCTTCTCCAGGGTCATGGTCCGGGAGCCTGCCTTGGGAGTGTGGGGAGGCTATTGGCTCCAGCATTAAGAATAGTTCCTGGCTAGGGGAGGAAACAGATTCCCCACTTACCGTCTTTGCATTGTCCTCCTCCTCCTCCTCCTCGTCATCCTCCGATGACTCCTCCTCACTCTGTGCAACTCCCCCCTTGCAAGTGTCCCCAGACAGTGGTGGGGTAGTGGTGGCATCACCCCGCATAATTGCATGGAGCTCACTGTAGAAGCGGCATGTATGGGGCTGTGACCCAGATCGCCCATTCACCTCCCTGGCTTTTTGGTACGCTTGCCTGAGCTCCTTGATTTTTTTTTTTTTTTTTTTTTTTTTTTTTTGTACGACACTGCTCTGTGTCCCTGGAGTAGTCTCTTTCCGTCATGGCCCTGGAGACTTTAGCGTACGTATTTGCGTTCCTTTTTTTGGAACGTAGTTCTGCCATAACAGATTCGTCTCCCCAGCATACGATGAGATCCAGTACCTCCTGTTTGGACCATGCTGGAGCTCATCTGCGAATCCGAGACTGCGTGATCTCTTGTGATGGTGGACTCTGCATGGTCGCCTGTGATGGTGACCTGTGCTGATGGTGACCAAGCAGGAAACGAAATTCAAAAGTTCCCGGGGCTTTTCCTGCCCACCTGGCTAGTGCATCGAAGTTGAATGTGTTGTCCAAGAGTGGTCACAAGGGAGCATTCTGGGATAGCTCCCGGAGGCCAATAATGTCGAATTGTGTCCACAATACCTTTAACCCGGGATTGCGATCTCGATTTAAGTGCTACTCTACTTGCCGAGGTGGAGTACGGAAATCGGATTAAAGAGCCCTTTAAATAGAAAAAAATGGTTTGGTGGTGTGGACAGATTCATTTTTTTTTCCGAATTAACTCTGCTAATTCTGAAATAACCGACTAGTTTAGACCAGGCCTAATAAACCTTCTGTTTTACAATGCTGGCTGAGAGTCACTGATGACTTGGAAGTGGGGGGTGAATGGCCCTCTGGAGGCATGTAAGGCTTCCCTGGGTGTCCCATCTAGGTGGACCCAGTGTGGGGAGCTCACGGTGTGAACGGGGGGTGCTGAATGTTCTGAGTTTGCAAATATAGCCCTTTCTGGAATCTCCCATTTATTTGGGAGGTTGTGGCAAAAGAACTCAGCTATACCTGGAATGTTCAGATTTCCTTGATTCCAGGTTTTAGGCCTGAGCATAATATAGAAATTACTCTAGTGGATTTTTTTTTTTTTTTTTTTTTTTTTTTAAATTAAACATTCAGCTTTGGTTATTCTTAATCAGGTTCCTTATGTCTTCCTTTTCTTTTATTAAGCAGTTGATCCCTGTGAAGTGTGGTGCAGTAAGCCAGTTCATGTACTGAAAGACTATTGTGATGTGATTAAAATCTACATTGTTTGGCCGTTTCTATTTAAACTTGAGAATAAAACTGATTTCAGGTAAGCATTTATTTATTCATATTGGTTAATCTTGACCTTGACATTTTTGTTTTATTTTAATGCTTCAATCTGGCCATGAGCAAAGTTGGCTATAACTGGGCCATACCAAATTTACGGTCCATTTTGGTCAATTTTATGTTCAGATGATTTTAAAAAATCCGCTCTTTAAATCTGAAATTTCATGGTGTCATAATTGTAAGGGTCCTGCACCGAAAAGGAGTTGTGGGAGGGTCGCAAGGTTGTTGTAGGAGGGTTGCGATACTACTACCCCTACTTCTTCACAGCTGCTGGCAGCGGTGCTGTCTTCAGAGCTGGGTGGCCAGAGAGCGATAGGTGCTGGATGGGAGCCCAGCTCCGAAGGCGGAACCATTGCCACCAGCAGTGCAGAAGTAAGGATGGCATGATATGGTTTTGCCACCCTTACTTCTGCTCTGCTGCCTTCAGAGCTGGGCCCTCGGCCAGCAGCTGCCACTCTCAAGCTGTCCAGCTCTAAAGGCAGCAGTACAGAAGTAAGGGTGGTATGGTATTGCCACCCTTACTTCCACCCTTCTGCTGGCTGGGCGCTGCCTTCAGAGCTGGACGTCTGGCCAACCATCTCCACTCTCCAGCCCCCCAGCTCTGAAGGCAGCGCAGAAGTAAGGGTGGCAATACCGCAATCCCCCTAAAATAACCTTGCGACTTCCCCCCTCCCTGACCCACAACCCACTTTTGTATCAGGACCCCCAGTTTCAGAAACACTGGTCTCCCCCTTGAAATCTCTATAGTATAGAGTAAAAATACACAGAAGACCAGATGTCACAATCTGTGACACGTTTTTCATGGTCATGAATTTGGTAGGGCCCTAGCTATAACTGAAGAGACTTTAGATTCCGAATATCAGGGATAAACTCTTCAAAAATGGATGCCTATATTTAAACATCCAAATCATTGCTCTGGTTTTTGAAAGTGCTAAGAACCCAGCAGCTACAATTGATTTCCCATTTTGAAGAGATTGCTCTAAGTTTCTAAACACTGTCTTCTTTAGATCTGACTGACTTTAATATTAATAGCTAAGGCTATATAACAGGACAAAAATTACTTTTCTAAAAAAAATGTTTTCATTTAAGCAATTCCTACTTTTGTGAGCTAAGTTTGAAGAGACTCGGGGATATTGAGGTTCTGGAACACGTGGTTGATTTGGCTAAGAAAGTTGTGGTAAGTGGTGTTCTATAACTTACGTTTTCGAATGTGTTAGGCTGCTTAATTAGCACCTTGCCATGATACAGGTCTTGATTTATATGTTAAATTAGAACAAGGCAGTTGTTTCTGCTAGGGTGAATAAATATGTTGACAGCCAGTTGGGTAGCACTATGAGTTACTGTTCTTGTAAGGGAAGTACAATGATTCAGTGATGTCTGCAAGAAAACTGGCTCCAGGGGCTTGATTAGAGCATGGATCATCTTTTTGTTACATGTTTGTACAGTGGATAGCACAGCATTCCCTGATCCATGATTGCAGTACAGACAGTAGAACCATGTCAGTGAGGTGAGAGGTCCTCTTACCCACAGTGAAATAAAGTTGCTTTTTCACTACTCTTTTTTGCTCAGTAACAGTTTGCTGTTTGAATCTTGCTGCTGCTTCTAGTCTGGTCCAAAACAACCATGTACTGCTAGGAGATGCCAAACAAAGGAGAGAGGGAAGCAGCGAAGAAAACGGAGGGTTGTGGGCAAGTGTGCAAATGATGAACCAAATATTTTAGTGTTTGGTGTGGTGTGTTAAATTGAGGTATTGCACAGTTTTTACTTTGAAAATTGTGATCAATGGAAGATTGGTTGTGTGCAACCCAAAACTGTATCTTGATGGTCCACTCTGCCATTACATGACTTCATAATAAATAGTGCAGTGGTTCTCAACCAGGGGTACGTGTACCCCTTGGGTACACAGAGGTCTTCCAGGGGGTATGTCAACTCATCAAGATATTTGCCTAGTTTTACAACAGGCTACATGAAAACCACTAGCAAATTCAGTACAAACTAAAATTTCCTACAGATAATGACTTCTTTACACTGCTTTATATACTATACCACTGAACTGTAAGTACAATATTTATATTCCAACTGATTTATTTTATAATTATATGATAATGAGAAAGTAAGCAGTTTTTCAGTAATAGTGTGCTTGTGACACTTCTTTGGATTTTGATGTCTGATTTTATAAGCAAGCACTTTTTAAGTGAGGTGAAATTTGGGGTACGCAAGACAAATCAACCTCCTGAAAGGTACAGTAGTCCAGAAAGGTTGAGAACCACTGTACTAGTGGGTCGCACACTTTGTTGCTTCTGTCTGAGCACATTGCCCTTACAGGGCATCCTTGCGTCCTAGGCTATGGCTACACTATGCAGCTTTTAGCGACATGGTGTGCTGCTATAGCCACGCCGCTAAAAGCTGCGCAGTGTAGCTGCTGTGTTGGCAGGAGAGAGCTTTCTTGACTGCAAAAAAACTTCCATCCCCCAGCAGCAGCAGCTTTGTCTGCAGGAGAGTGCTCCCGCTGATAAGGAGCTGTTAGCACTGGTGCTTCTCCTCGGTAAAACTTTTTTGTCGAGTGCGGGTGTGGTGTGTGGTTTTAATAAAATAAAAAAAAAAAAAAAAAAAACCACCCCTGAACAACAAGTTTTGCTGATGAAGTGCCAGTGTAGACATACCCCTGGTATTCCCTCCAACAAGCTCCCTGTGTGCCAGCCTCCTATTTTCTATCTCCCCACTGTCCTTTCACCCCACTATTCTTATTTTTTGTCTTTCTGTCTGGGAAATAAGTTATTTTGGATATCAACATTGTACTGTATTGGGAGGATCAGCAAAGCTGAGATAGAGGGGATATTGTTACAAGGTAAGGTGTTAATGGCTGCCATCAACCGGTTCTTTGAAGCTGCTGGCTCTCCTAATCCGATTCCTCTTTTTTCCCCTTTCTTTTTTTTTTTTTTCTTCTGATTTTCACCAAAATCAATATGATTCTACTCACTGTTGCCTAGAACATTCCCTGAAATTTTTGAATGGATCAGATGTACCATTCAAACATTATCGCATTAGACAGAGAAATGCCGTTGAGTGAACAGCCTCACTTTGCTTTTGGTTGGGTGAAAAGTCTGATTTCTTTTTTTTGTTTTTTTTTCCCCAGAACAATCCATTTTTTATCAGTGGCATATTGAATATTGGTACTCGAATAGAAAATGTAAGTTATTTTGACTTTAAAAAAAAGAAACAAAAACCTCCTGTAAATACAAATAAGGCTTTTCCATCTGTCCGCAGTATTTCTTTTCTACGTATAAACAAGGTACATGGGTATGTAACAGTTAGAGCCCTTGATGGTATAATAGGTTGCATCTTCTTAGAAGTCTCCCAGTTCTGAAGTTTTGGTGCACGGGTGTACTTTTTCTTCTGCATGTCACTTTCTCTTAACCTACACAGATGGCATAAACTGGAAAGTTACTTGAACATTAAAAAAAGAAGTTTGCCATTTTGAAGACCATATCGTAGCCACTTTTAATAGTGGGAGAAATAAATCAGGCACAGCTATAACTTGTTACTGGATAATTCACTACTTATATTTTTATTTAATTTAAATGGCATTTTGTCTTGATGGACATGCATTTAATAGTAAATAAAATAATAATCTAAATTCACAAAATCTGTTTTAAAAACACACGGATAGAACATACCAGCTAACAAACATTCTGCACTCAACCCCACTCATTTAGAAAAAGCTTTGGAACATGCTTTGATGGTCCTCCAACTCGGGCTGTGTTGGACATGGGAGAAGTATATTTCAGAGTCAAGGGCTTTTCACTTGCAACACCCTGCTTGAGGATTGTCCATTCTCATGTCAGCTGTTGTCTCAGTTTGGGTTGAAGCACAAATACATAGGTGGGTGTAGTAGAGTCCTCAGTTGGCTTAAGTGGCTTAGTGGTTAGCATCCACTCAGTCATGGGGTAGTGGTAGGGGAACCTGTGCCTGCCCACTCCACCAGGCTCTGACCCAGGGCCCTATGAGGGTCAGCAGTGTTGATAGACCCTCTGGGTTGCTTCCTACCACTGCATCTTCTGCCTCTGGTCCCAGATAAAGGAAAATAAAAACATAATAATGGCCATACTGGGTCAGACCAAAGGTCCATCTAGCCCAGTATCCTGTCTACCGACAGTGGCCAATGCCAGGTGCCCCAGAGGGAATGAACCTAACAGGTAATGATCAAGTGATCTCTCTCCTGCTATCCATCTCCACCCTCTCCCAAAGAGAGGATAGGGATACCATTTCTTACCCATCCTGGCTAATAGCCATTAACGGGCTTAACCTCCATGAATTTATCCAGTTCTCTTTTAAACGCTGTTATAGTCCTAGCCTTCACAACCTCCTCAGGCAAGGAGTTCCACAAGTTGACTGTGCGCTGTGTGAAGAAGAACTTCCTTTCATTTGCTTTAAACCTGCTGCCAATTAATTTCATTTGGTGGCCACTAGTTCTTGTATTATGGGAACAAGTAAATAACTTTTCCTTATTTACTTTCTCCACATCACTCATGATTTTATATACCTCTATCATATCCCCCCTTAGTCTCCTTTTTTCCAAAAAGAAAAGCAAACAGCGTGAGCTGGGCTTAGGGTGACCAGATGTCCCGATTTTACAGGGACAGTCCCGATTTTTGGGACTTTTTCTTATATAGGCTCCTATTACCCCCCCCACCCCTGTCCCGATTTTTCACATTTGCTGTCTGGTCACCCTAGCGGGGCTCAGCATATAGTCCTGTACTTCAGGGATGCATCTCTAGCCCCTTTTGGGTGGAGTTGGTGGAGTAGTTCTGTACTCCTCTACAGCTTTCTGAGCGGGCTTTGCTCCCTTTTCAACCATGTTGCAAGTTGGAGCATGTTCTGCATGATTAGAGGGGCAAGGCTAGCTGGACCCAGGACTGTCATTTAACCCCTTACATTCCAGTGTGGAGTCTGTATACCCCACCACAGTGGGTCACCAAGAAAAATGCTAAATAGATCAAAGCCTACAATTGAATGATACCCATAAGTTAATTGAAAGCCACTGCAGTTGAAAAGAAGCTTGTGCTGCATTTGGGGAAACCCAGATAAGTAAGCAGATTTTCATTTTACATTAACTGAAGTTTCCAAATGGTCTTCAACAGGAACACTCATTCTGTTGAAAAGTAGCTTGCAGGATGATGCAGACTCTTAAAAGTGATCACCAAAATAAGCCTTCTGCAGAAACACCTTAACAATTTTGTATTGTGTGTTCTAAAGGTAACTCAAAATTTATGATGCTACAGTGACAAAATACAAAATTTAAGTTGGTAGGTGTAAACCAATATTTACTTGTTTTCTTCGGTGGAGTGATTTTAAATGATTGAATAGTGCATTACAAATATTCTGAAAAAATCCCGCAATACTTGGATTCAAGTACACTAGTACTGATAATTAATCTGTCAAAAAGAGAAGTTAGGGGAAAGCAGGGTGAATACAAATCAGTGATTTTTTTTTTAAACAATTTTTTAAAATTTCAATTAAATACATTTTTGAAAATAAAACTTTTGAATTAGTTTTCATATTTCACATTTATCTTAAGGCCTAAGCTTACTATAATCTATTAAAACAATTAAATAAAAAAAAGTACATTTGTCCAACTTTTAAAGAAAGACCACTTAACTGGTGGAAGTCACTTTTGAAGCATTGGAACCAGTTGTTGACAGCAGTAGCCTCTTCTATAGGTACAGAAAAAAATATTCTTTTTTCACTTTATTTAACTAGTTCAGTTTAGTGACTAGTTCATTCAAAGTTAAGAAACCAGTTGGGAAGTTGCTAATGCAAGAAAGCTTGTTTTCCTCTTCCAACCTGAATAAAAACTAGGTGTGAGAAGGTGAGTCTACTAGTTCTAAAATGTTGAAGGACAATGGTGACCAGAAACAATCCGTTCAATTCACTAACTAGAGATAGTACTTGGTTTTGTCAATGTTAGTTTTAAATGCAAACCATGTTTTGATAAACAGTTTCTTAGATATCCAGCACATTTGAGGTAGTTTACTCCTGGGAGTATTCTGTGCCAAAAACTTAATTTGGCACACAATATTTTAAAATTTTGCAAAATTCAACGTATTTTATTTGTCAAAATAACACAATATGATCATGCTCCCATTATCAGCCTGGGGCTGTCAGTGGGAGCTTCAACCCCCTGTTCCAGGCACGTGCAGGAATCCTGGGGGGAAATCACAAATTCAGCATGAAAGTAAAATTCTGCAGGGAACACAGAATTCTGGCAGGACTAGTAGTTTTATTTAACTGTTAAAAATGCACACATTTTTATATTTTTAATTTAATTAAATTTTTCATTGACATGGAGTGTGACACGTCACAAGTAAATTTTATATAGTAAGTAAGAAATGCATCATTCACCGTTTTTTGTAATGTAATAAATGTAAATTAAAAGGTCTATAATTGCTTACATTTGTATACAATGTATCCTTCTGGTTAGCACAAAGAAGCATGAAATATAGTATAAAGTCTATACTGAATTGCAAATCAATGTGGTTTTTATGGTTACTAATGATAGAGAATAAATTTTCCCTTAAGGGCAAAAACTAAAGTACAAATACAAGACTAAAATGGATGATTTAAATCTGTTTCTTGCTTACTGATTTAAATTATTAAAATTGGTGAGTTATATTGCTTTGATTTAAATTAACCCACCTTTTGGGAAAGGATTGTACTTTTTTTTTTTTTTTTTTTTTTTAAAGTTATAAAAAGAGGGGTGGGTGTGATGTTCCTGGAGGCACCAAGAGCTGTGATTCACCTGTTGCCATCTTCCTGCTGCTTGAGGGAGTGTGGCCAGTGCCTGCTGGCTGTCAACTCCCTAACACAACAGAACTGTCAGCAACTCAAGAATTCTCCTGTGGGCTATTCTAGCCCTACTTTTTCCCTGCAGGTTGACAATGGATGCACCCCAGATCCTGAGTCCCTTTAAAGTGCCCCCCTGTGGTGTCCAGCCCCTGATCACTGGATACCCACAGAAGTACTAGGTTCTCTGTTCCCAAAGGAACAGTTTACTAGTTTTACCCTAGACTATTGCTCCTGTATCAAATGCAGCACTTGAATTCAATGATAATTAAACGAAACAAAATTTATTTCAAGAAACAATAGAGATTCAAACTGAAACAAGTGTGAGTGAGGTAAACAAATGGCTACATACAAAGCAAAATCATAAAACGCTAACTAGGGTCTTCACTTATTGAACTTTGGGATGGGAATTAGTCGTTTTGCAGCAGTTTGCAAGCTACAAGGAGCCAGAACTCAGGCTATGGCTACACTACAGTTTAAGTTGACGTAAGTTATGTCACGCAGGGTTGTGAATTAGCCACTCCCCCGAGAGACATAATTTATGCCAACCTAAGTGTGGACAGTGCTTTGTCAGCAGGAGAGTTTCTCCCACCAACATAGCTGCCACCACTCATTGGGGATGGATTAATTAAGTTGACTGGAGAGCTCTCTCCACCATTGGCTTAGAGTGATGGCGCAAACAGAGCTGTTGAAATCCCTAATCATGCTGCAGGCAGCATGGCTGTGTACTTATGCTCCCCTCTGCCCCCACACCCCACTGATGCAGAACTGCTTGCCATGCCCTCCCTAAATTCCTCCCACACATTCCTTACAACCTCCCAGGCTCTCTTGGTACCCTATTCACTCCGCACCTTCGGATAGCTTCCAAAATGATAGCTGGACTTAGCACAGCTATAAGAGCCTATACTGCCCTGCACTATTACCTCCCTTCCCACCAAGCGTTTTGTGTGTTGTTAATTGGTATTTAATAAAAACATACTCTCTGAAAGATGATCATTATTTGTCTGCTTCACATGCTGGTTACTGCTGGAATTAATACACAGGGGCAGTTGGATCATTTTCAGACTACAGATTTTGGTCAGGAATCAACATTTTCATGGAAGGTGGAAAGTTAACAAAGCAGGCAGAGTGCTGTATAGAAAGACTTATTGCTTGTACTCATTATCAAAATAGTGCCTCAAAGCTTCCCTGATTCAAATAACCCCCCATTGCACCCTCTCTAATAGCCCTGGTATTTGGCTGCTCAAAATCAGCTGCGCAGGCGATCTGCCTCGGTGCTCCAGCAAGGGGGAAACTGCTCTAGGTTTCTAAACACCGACCGGTAGCAGTCTGGAGTTGCCAGCTTCCACACAGCTATCGCTATACGCTTATCCACCGAGAGGTCAGCTCTCATTTTGGTGTCGTTATGCCGCAGTGCTGGGGCGAGCTCCGCACACAGTTCCAGGAAGGTGGCTTTCTTCTTCTGAAAGTTCTGCAGCCACTGCTCATCATCCCAGACCTGCATAACAATGTGATCCCACTATTCACTGCTTGTTTCCCAAGCCCAGAAGCTACGGTCCACCATGTGCAGGTGCTCCATAAATGCCCAAAGTAATCTGGTGTTGTTTCTTTCGATGACCTGTAGCAAGTCCGGCAACTCTGATTCCTATTCAGATTGGGAGTTCATGATATACTACTGCATAACCATCCATGATTTGTTCATAACAGTGACCACAACAATAGAGAACAGTGCAGGATCCATCCTTTCAGACAGAGATGGTGGGCGCACATTGAAAAATGCTGCAAAATACAGTCAGAAGCCCATGGAATGATGGGATGGGAAAAAAATGCATCATGGGTGTGGGCTCAATGATCCACTCTGCCTTCCCACAACTCCTAGCTGCAGAAGGTGGCAAGTAACATAGTGGGATAGCTACTTACAGTGCACTGCTCTCACTGTCTATGCTAGAGCACCAACTGTGTATGCACTCCACCAACAGAGGCAGCGTTGTGCGAATATGCTCAAGCAATGTAATTATAGTGCTTTTAGATAGTCGGAGTAACTTGTGTCCACAAAACTCTAGTGTAGACAAGGCCTCAGTCTTTCATCAAGCACCCCGTTCAACAAGATGCATCTCAGTGAATAGATACAGAATGTCTTTCTCCACCTTGTAATAAACTAAAACCGTCTTTTGTTTTTATTCACAAACATGGCCATCCCTTGCTGTCATGTCATTCTTTTTCACTTACAATTAGTTTCAGTGTTTATAGTTGCTTTGTTATTCCATTGCCTTTTCTGGGTTATTGCCAAGGTGGATGATTGAGCAATATGTTACATCATTAGCTAGCCAGAGAGGGGTGACAACTCCCTTCCACTTGAATTGGCTATCACCAAGATGCATTATTTCCTGGGGACTCACTTTCACTTCAAGACCATAAGGGCTTAATTTTCAGTGTAGTGACATTATTCCTTAAATATTTCCCATACGCACATCTCACGATAAGTGAGTGTCGCTAAGTTACAAGCTTTTAGTAGAGAAATTGCATATTACCCTTTATAGTGAATGTAGTGAGTTTGTCAGGTCTGAGGAAGGAGCTGCTTGCAAAGAATATTGAGCCATTTGCCAGTTGTCACCAATGGGCCTTGGTGTCACAGTGGGCATTTACTGTGCTGAGTAACATTCAGTTCCTTACAAGGAGCAATGATTGGCCGATGACTACCGTCAGGTTGATCCCATATAATGTGGATAATGGTTTTAAAAACTAACATTTGGTTTTCTATTGATATACCGAAAGTGTCCTTTCTGGTTTGCTGTCAAACAAGGATTTGAGGAAAGGTTCATAAGTCAGGAGTGGTAATCTGTAGCACCAGTAAAAAGTAACACTGTATGAGAAATGCTACTTTACTTTGCCTTGATACTGTAATGCTGCCTGCAGTGATTTAAGAGAAGGAGTACTAACCTCAGGGCAGACTGTCAGGAAGCAGAGTACAACCCCCAAATTGGCTGTGAGTTCTATACTAAGGCTATGTCTACATTAGCACTTTTGTCAGCAAAACTATTTTCAGTCAGGGGTGTGGAAAAAAATGAAACCCTGACCGACATAACTTTCACTGATAAAAGCACCGGTGTGGACAGCACTATGTTGGTGGCAGAGCGTCTCCTGCCAACATAGCTACCGCTGCTCATTGGGGGTGGTTTAATTATGCTGGCGGGAAAGCTTTCTCCCGCCAGCATAGAGTGGCTACACAGGAGACTTTACAGCGGTGCACTTGAGTGGTACAGTTGTGCTGCTGTAAGGTCTGTAGTGTGGACATAGTCTTAGATTTCATCAACCATTTATCAAGTGTAAATTCCTTAGGCACTATAGGATCATTAACATGGAGTCACAGACAGTCCCCTGGGCTACTCTGCGCTATCTCACCATCCAGGTGAGCGTACTTTTTTGATCAATGGTCCTTTACACCAAGAAGCACAGCAATATTTAAGTTACTCTGAGTCCCAAAGGACCAGTCATTACCCCAGGTCAGTTGCACCTTAAGTCTCACAACAAAGATAATGCTTGTAGCCAATCCTGTAATAAACTATACAAAGATTTATTAAATAGAAAAAAGAAATTTAGAGAATTCTTTACAAGGGTAAAGCAGTAAACATACACAAATGAGTTACAATCTTAAGTTTCAAAAGATAATACAAGTTTCTATAATCAGCAACTCTGTCCTTTAGCGCTAACCCAGGCTAAGCAGCTGGAGATCTCTTGCTTATGCCTGGAAAAATCTTGTCCCCAGAGTCCAAGCATCAGTTCTTGTTAGGGGTTTCATACCCCTCCTGCCATGTACTGTGAGCTGGAAACTCAACTGATGGAAGGAACCCACTTGCTTGACTTGTCACAGGGAGGAGGACAGAACAACATAAGTCTTTTGTTCTCTTGAGGGTTTGTAGGGAGATTCCAATTGCAGGGTCCCACAATAATGTGTCGGGTATTGATGGACCTTTCCTTTTGGGAAAGGCATAACACTTTCTGTTGAAGATGAGCCCCTCAGTAATTAAGGTCTCTCTCCTATCTGGTGATATACACAGTCACAGAGGTTCACAGTGTAACTGCTGAAATATTACCTTACAATATTGGATACAATATTATAAATGATATTAATGCACGCAGCAATTCATAAGCATTCAGTGAAGTCTAAACACGTTCTTAGAATTGTTAAAATAGATATTAGAATTATAATACAGGTTGGCCAGACTGATTCCGGTTATGTAATTTGTCAGTGTCTAATTGAGACATGGGGACCTTGGTATGAGCGGGCACCTGATCTGCCAGCATCACTGGCATGTCACATCTAACCTAGCTAGAGCAAAAAAACTATTCCAAGGTTGTCCTTGTGCCAGATTTTTAAATCTAGTTTTAGCTTGATCTTTTCTGGCCTTTGTGGTGCATAAAATGAGATGGCTGTTATAATTTGTGAAAATGCAAGCTAACTTAGTGTTGGTTCTCTTTGACCATATATTTATGCATAGAAATAACATATCAGGTGTCTGAAATAAACTAAAAATACCTTTCCTGAATTCTGTGGCTTGTGGAATAGATATGAAGTATTTGACCTATGCTCTATTTTTTCCAGGCAACACCCTCAACATTTGCCCTTGCACCTTATTCGTCAGACTGTTGCACTACATTGCTGCTATACTATCCATATTTGTTAATTTTTTTACTTTATATTGTGTTGCCAGTAATTTAGGTTATTCCATATAAGAAAAACTGAGTACAGTTGCTAACTTTCTCTAATTTCTACCCTTTATTTGAAATAGAGAGTTTTTGATATTGGGGCTGCCCTTGCCTGGGTGAAATGTACAGGCGAGTTCAGTGTTCTACAGAAATTAGAAGAACTTGGAGATTACTGTTGGCCTCCTTTAGAAGCTTTCTTTGCTAAATGTAAGTATAATCATTGTGACAGGTATGCAATTTCCTGCAATATTCTGGATGAACATTATTAAATTGGGCTACACCTTATTGAATTAAATTTTAAATATCATAGGATCTCATTATTAAAAATGCAAATGTTTGTGTTGTGGGATTGTAGGTAAGCTGTGTAGGAGACCTGACTAATGTAACCCTTGGGAAGTATTGAGCTTCAAAGGACTATTTTAGAAAATGGGCTAAGACAGGAATGAATTGATAGTTGTGCAGGTTTCCTAGGAGGTATTTGGGAGGAGAGGAATGCAAATGCACATCTCTGGACCTGATCTTTTCAAACTTCGCTTTGGCGACAAGACCTTTTGACTATGAATTACCTATTCCCAGGATCAAAAGTCCCAAAGAGCATGGAGGAGTAATTTGCAGATTCATGGGGGTGTTTTTTTCTGAGCCAAGGCAATTACGAACTTGTGATCCTGAGGGGGGAACAAAACCTTGGTGAGGCTTGAAGGACTGCTCACCAGCCAGAGACCTTGTAGGACTTGGGGCGATCTCTGGTCAGCTTATTAGCATGCATGTAGGTTCTTTTATTGGTTTTAATATGTTTTCTATATAATGCTTTTACTTTAAGAATAAACATATTTGCTTAGGAAGAGCTGTGATAACTTGTAACTCTAGCAGTTACTCTTCCAAGGCTGTAAACAGTGTAAGAAAAGTGCAGACACAGGCCTGTTAGGTGGTCTGCCTTGCTGAGGAATAACAGTCTTAAAGGAGAACTGTGCAGCCTGGACATGCCCTGGTCAGAAAGTAGAGAGGTGCATATGTTAATCCAAGAGCGGTAATGGCTTAGGAACTGGAAATCTAAGAATGGGTGCCCTTGCTGGATCATAGAGGGACAATTCAGGTGCAGTTGCCCAGACTGTGACAAGCATTTAAAAAAAAAAATGGGGGAAGATACCTTGTCATATGGTGGGCAGGGGTGTGTGTGTGTGTGTGTGTGTGTGTGTGTGTCATATTCATATATAATTTTTTTTTCTTTAGCTTTGGAGCAGTTGAGGGCATCATGGGAAAATTAGAATTTTTTCAGTTACGTATTTCTTTTCTAATGTTGTTCATTACAAAGGATATTCTTATCTTGACTTTATCCATTCCTGCTGCTTATTCCCTCATTGACATCCTACTCTTAGTCAGTGATACAATCAATTGCTGTGAAAATGACTATCTTAAATATCATACCCTCATTTGTGGAATAATTAACAAGAGCCAGAAGAACTCTTAGAAAATAACAAAGGAAAAGACAGAACTTGATTATAAGCTAAGTGAAACAGTTTCTAAATGCAGTATACTTAATTTTTCCGTGAAGTCACCCACTCTTCAGTTTTGTCAGCTATTCTAAGTCTAGAAAAACAGTTTAGCAGTCTTTCCTTTGAAATATCCAGTTTTGCTCCAATGTTTATCATCGTTCTTGCTATAGCTGCCATTGATATGCTATCCCCTGCTATATTAAAAATAAGCTTTTGATAATTGGGATGTGTTCCATCATCAGTGACAATCGAATCTGAATCCTACTTGGCGTGAGGTACTTTTTTTCTTAGAGAGATGATAAACCAGCATATTTTCTCTTACCTTCCTTTTCAAGTTTCAGAGTGGTAGCCGTGTTAGTCTGTATCAGCAAAAAGAATATTGGCCAAACCGGACAGTCTCTATGCAAAAGAATAAATGGACACAAATCAGACATCAAGAATTATAACATTCAAAAACCAGTCGGAGAACACTTCAACCTCCCTAGTCGCTCAATTACAGATCTCAAAGTCGTAACACTCCAACAAAACAATTTCAAAAACAGAATCCAATGAGAAACTGCAGAATTGGAATTAATTTGCAAACTGGACACCATTAAATTAGGCTTGAATAAAGACTGGGAGTGGATGGGTCATTACACAAAGTAAAACCAATTTCCCCATGCTAATTTTCCCCCCTATTGTTACTCACACCTTCTTGTCAACTGTTGGAAATGGGCCATCCTGATTATCACTACAAAAATTTTTTTTCTCCTGCTGATTAATAGCTCACCTTAACTGATTACTCTCGTTATAGTTGGTATGGCAACACCCATTTTGTCATGTCCTCTGTGTGTGTGTATATATATCTTCCTACTGTATTTTCCACTGCATGCATCCGATGAAGTGGGTTTATAGCCCACGAAAGCTTATGCTCAAATAAATTTGTTAGTCTCTAAGGTGCTTCCTTTTCAAGAATAATTATTAAAGAAAACAAAGCTGGTCTAACATTTGATGGAAGACTTCAGTGTAACAAAAAACAAAACAAATATAAGAGTTTATATCTAATTATAAAGAAGTGATTCTTTAGCACTTTCTAAAAATTATCTGAAGTATAGTTTAAAAAAAAATAAATTAAACAGGAGTCCATAAGTTTGACAGTGTCTTTAGGCAAATTAGGACACTGATAATTTTGGTCCCATAGAAAGTAGTGAGAAATCAGTTTCAAAGTTAAAACAACTTCCAGACATTTGGAGACAGTCTGACTATTGGATAGGATCAGAAATTTTGCAGTCATCTTGCTCAGGAGGCTTTGTCTCTTGTGATGTCATGTGGATAGGATGGGTGCCTCCATTAAAAGACAACATTCCCGTATACTGAAACTGTCAGATATTTTTATAAACTCTCTTTAATTTTTTCATTTTAAAATATTCCAAACTAGTCAATAATTAGCTCTAAAGTATTAGCCCACTTGTTTTTAAATGTAAGCTCTTTGGGGGTACCCTCCGGTACGTATTATCTGGCTAATATTTTTCTTAGTTCCCAAAGTCTTGAAATGGTAACGGATTTAATAGGTAACTTTTACACCCATTTTGTGTGGATATTTTAAAGCATACAACAGTAGTAGAGTGAAAGATTGTTAGGTTGTCATCTTAATGAAACTCTTTAACTGCTGTTCATTCTAATACATGGCTGTGATGGTTAAAACATTTATCTGTTTGTTCTATTACTGTGATTAGAGTTGAATAATATCTGTATCAGCTTCATGAAAATTCTGAATAAATTATTCAGATATATGAGAATTTAACTCTTATGATAGAAAAAAGTTCTATTGTAGTAGCAAAAGGCTCCATGGCACTGAGGTGTAGGCTGAGGATGGCAGGATTTGGGTTTTTAGTACAAAGGGAGGATCATTTAGTCCTTGATTCAGCAAGGTACTTAAGTACATGCTGGCTTCAAATATGTGCATAGTGTTACTGACTTCATTGAGATTGCTCACATGCTTGAAGTTAGGCATTATGCTCGTAATTTTAAGTACCTTGCTGAATTCAATTGGGACTTACATTTTTTGTGCAACAGTGGAAGCAAAAATAATCCACATTCTGTTTGAAATGTATTACTTTGTTTTAGCTTATTTCTGTTGTTGATGAGGGGAAAAACAAAACTAGACACATCCTATTTCCAGTTATAGAATATACTATGATTGTTAAAAGCAAGAAGTTAAACCTATTGTTGTTTGGCTTTTGTTTTTTTCCCTTACCTTACTAATTTCTGCCTACAGATAAACATTATATAACTAAAGTTGCATTGGAAGACTGCAATTTAGTTGAAGAGTTTGAAGCTCAGAGTTGTGAAAACTGTATAAAGGTAGGACAAAACACTAAAGTGGATTTAAAAAAAAAAAAGTCAAAGTTACAGAAACTTGTAGGGAAGCTATTGGCCAAAGATAAGTATTCCTCTCATAGGATCACATGCCAACACTTATTAGGAGTTGCATGCCTTTTAAGATAATTACACTGCTCCAGATCAATTAGTTATGAGTACATTTCAACATTTGGTATACAGACAGACGAGACACTTAAATACATATTGTTAAATGCTTTTATAGTACGCATCACAGTTGGGATAAATTCTGATTGGTTGCATATTTGTTTTTCTTGATCTTACAGAAAAGTGAATTTATGAAAAAGAGAGGAAATTGTGAGTTTTCCAAAGAGAACCTTGATTTTGCTATAAGCTCATACACTAAAGCCATAGAATATTGGTAAGAACTAAGTCAACTAACTGGATCATCTTTGTTTATGTTACATTTTTATCTTTTTCCGACTTGTCTCGGTTTGTTGACCACTCATTTAAAAATCAGATGATGCCTAAGTGACTTACCACAGAGTTTTGTCTACATTCATATTATGTCTGTTTCCTGTCTTAGTACTAAAGACACTTTTTATCTGTGTCTGTGTTAGTGAAGTTTTTTAAAAAAATGCCCATCATTACTAATACTAGTTTAGCAACAACAGCTCTAACAGTGTTGGTAGCTGTAGGGTAAATGGCCCTTCAGCTTCAGAAGCCACTTTCAGTGCTGTGTGTTAAACATGGTCCCATCAGAAAAACAAGATACACTACTGAAAACAGCTACTGGAGCTGATAGCTGCCTACAATAGGGCTCCCAATGTTGCTGGGCACTAATGGGGCTGACCCAGTGTTGGCAGCAGTGGGATATTTAGGGGTTGAGAACATGCTCACTTTCATCTATATGTGTTGCTTATTCCTCCCCTGAAGTCATCCTTTGGGTGGTTGTGGAAATTGTTTTCTAGTTATGACTTCAAATGAGAAACAGTAAAAGTAAAACTAAAACAAATATTGTTCATGCAAATGGTACAGTATTTATTTAGTGTATAATGCTATGCCTTATAAAATGAACTAGCAACAAAACATTGGTTTGCTGAAATTGTTACCAGTGCTATCACAAGCAAGTGCTGCTCTTGGCAAATTCAGTTGTGTCTGTGGAAAGGCTGTGAACTTCATAAAGATTCCTATCTTAGGGAGTATTGGGTCTGACACATATAGTAGGCATGCATTGGGAAGGATTGATGCCTTTCTAATGTCTCCCCTCAGATTGTGTGCCAACTAGTAAAGTAGATTTCTTCTTTGAGTAGCTTCCCGTATGAGTGCTCCACTTTAGGTGAGTCTGTGTCTCTGTGCCTGTCAATGGAGATTTTTGGTAGCAGTGCTCAGACCACTTATGCACTCCTGCCGTCTTGGGCCGCTTTTGGCGGCTCTATATTTCGCTAAGCGGCCAAACCGCCTTCAGTGCCTTCTCAACCGCTTTTGGCCTGAGATGGAGCCCTTAGCAGAGCCTATTTAGTATATCTAAAGTGTTACTCTTTGGTGGTGGTGTTGTTGTTATAGTGATAGAGTAGAGTTAGTTTGTTTGAACTATCCTCCTCTCCCCTCATTTTCTTTCTTTCTTGTTAAAAAAATATTTTTTTCACTAAGAATCTGTTATTTACTCCTGAGGGAATTCTGCTCCAAAACAATAAAAATTCTTTGCACAATATTTTAAAATTCTGCATATTTTATTTGTAAATAAATAAATGTGGCGGCTCCAGCATGGCAGAGGGGAGCACAGGCCACTGGCTGTACAGAGGTGGTACATCACCCTGCAGTCCCTTCCTCCCCCACCCTCTTGTGGCCATTGCATCTACTTGAAGAGTGGAGGAAATAGGGGCTCTCATGCTGTACCCCCCCATATGTAGTTTTCTTTAAAGATAAAGTTATGTTATGACCACATCCAAAGTTCTTACCAAAAATACCTTCTTCATTCCACCTGAATTAGCCTATACCTCCCATCGTTCTTCCCCAAGCCACATGCAATAAAAGGGAGGCCCTGCTCCACATGCTAGACTTTAGAAGAGCGCTAGCATTCTGTCTCAAAAGAACTAAACTGTTCAGAAAATCATCAACATTGTTCCTTTCTATTACTTAAAGATCAAAGGGCTCAGCCATATCTAAACAAAGGCTTTCAAAATGGATTTCCAGTTGCATTCACCTCTGCTATAGTCAGCATGATTTGCAACCCCCCCCCCTCGCCTCCCAGGAACTCGAACACACTCCACAAGATCGATTTCCACCTCTCTAGCCTTCCTGAACAATGTACCAGTCACAGACATTTGTAAAGCAGCCACCTTGGTGTCACCCACACATTCACAGAGCACTATGCAATTGTGCAGGACTCCTCATCAGATGGACTGATTGTCTTATCATTGCTCATGAATGAAACTCTGAAGCCCCATTCTTGCAACCAGGGGCACTGCTCTACAGTAACCGAAAGTGGAGCACCCATATGGGACATTACTCGAAGAAGAAGAGGTTACTCACCCTGTGCAGTAATTGAGGTTCTTCGGGATGTGTGTACCTATTGGTGCTTCACTACCCACCCTTCTCCTCTCTCTACATGGACTTTGCGGTAGAGAAGGAACTGAAGGCAGTTTGGCTGCACAGCGCTGTATAGCTGCCAAGAGTGGTATGAGATGGAGGGAGCGCATATGCGGCCCTAACGGCACTACTACCAAGAATCTCTGGATCACTGGATCAGGGATGCAGACTCACATAAAATGGAGCATCCATAGGGGGACACATCTCGAAGAACCTGTTATTACACAGGGTGAGTAACCTTTTGTCCAGAAT
Organism: Chrysemys picta bellii; assembly: GCF_011386835.1. Lineage (NCBI taxonomy): Eukaryota > Metazoa > Chordata > Testudines > Emydidae > Chrysemys > Chrysemys picta. Next base: position 193,793,098 of record NC_088791.1, read on the forward strand.
TAAAGCTGTTGAGAGTCAAAGCAATCAGGTGTTGCTACTATTATTATTCAGAAAACTCAGTTGCACTGGGCATATTGTTTTACTTTAGATGGCTAATCAAATAAACTGTCCCAGAAACCATTTCATTTTTATTGCATCATGTGTCCTTGCAAGAGTCCAAGGCCTCCACACAGGAATTGTATTTTTGTTTGCTCATTTTAATAAGGACTGGGATTCTCAAAGGGGCCCTAGGGAGCTGAGTCCCTGATTCCCATTGGGTTTCAGGAATGGTTTCTTTGATTACTAGAGACACCTATTAAATGCTGTTTAGAAGATATTCAATTAATATGCCTAGTACAATTGAAGTGGGAGTTGGGCACTTAACTCCCTAAAGCCCCTTTGGAAATTCTTGCCCAAATCATTTTGCTATGTCTTCACAAAACACAACTATACATATATTGTTACATGCTGAGACAGCAAAGAACACCTCCCATAGTGCCCAATACTGTTGCTGAAAGCAGGGTTTCAGGTGTGAGGCATTGCACTGAGAGATGTCAGAAGGAGGACTGAAAACAACTTCTATAGCAGCAGTGCTTTTGGGCTCCTGTCTATATTAGAGAGAAGCCTTTGTAGATTGTGCCAGTTCACACCTACCTGAGATGAAGAAACTATTTAGTACAAGCCAGCTTGTAAAATGGTTAGGACAGTGATATGTGGGATTAAAACATAGTTTATGTATTACATGCTCACGGTGTTCTCATTGTTTTCTGCAGCTTCTTCATGTGTCCAGCAATTAAAAAGATGCAACATAGTTGTAGATGCTTGTGGAAGCCCTAGTTGCTTATAGAACTGAGTGGAGAACTATAGTCATAATCATAGACAACAAACTTGAGAACCACAGGCTGGAAAATTGCTTCCTTTATGAGTGTGAGGAAGCTAATTTCTTTTCCCACCATTTTGGTATTCTGCTTTCCCTCAGTAGTTAGGGACAGTGATATGTTTGTTATTTGAAAAGTGACATTTTTATGAAAATTGTTATTTAAGCATCTACCACTAAAACCCTATGGCCTAGCACTCATCAGTGTTCACTTTACCCCTTATAATTCTTGCAGATTAGACATTCCTATATTTCAGTGATAGAATGCTCCCTACTTCTGTAGTAAATAAAAAAAGTATTTGTGTCTGAAGGCATCGTGGTAGAGCCTACAACACAAGGCTAGTCTTCCTCTTTCAATCAGAAAATTTCGTTAGCTGTCAGTCTGCTGCAAGAAGATTCGTGGCTAGCTGGGAGAACCTCCAGAACAACAGTCAAAATAGAATAAAATATTTCTTGTTTTCTTTGTTTGTTAATGTTTGCTATGTTAAACCAAGTCCTAAGCAATAGTACAAGTCACAAATGAAAAATCTGTTTTGCTGTTGTGCTGATTTTTGCTTCAACTCCTCTGGATAGCATTGGATTGATCCAGGAACAGAGAAAGTCTACAGTAATTCATTCAAGAGGGCTTGATGGAGTAGTTGTATTAGTGTATTGTTCAGAAACAAGAATAAATTTGCCTAAAAACATTAATTTCCATACCAAATAAAGTGGGGTATATATTACAGTACAGCTGGCCTTTCTGCACCTCAGGCACCTTTTTGTAGGGTTACCATATCTAACAAAAAAAGAGGACCCTCCACGGGCCCTGGCCCCGCCCATTTCCCCACCCCCGCCCCAACTCCGCCCCTTCCCCACCCTAACTCCACTCCCTCCCACTCCCAGCCATGCGGAAAGGGCTGCCCGAGCGCTACCGGCTTCATGGTTTGCCGGGCAGCCCCCAGACCCTGCGCCCCCGGCCGGCGCTTCCCCAGCGCAGCTGGAGCCCAGGAGGGGAAGCGCCCAGCCGGGGACGCAGGGTCTGGAGGCTGCCCGGCAAACCGTGAAGCCGGTAGCGCTTGGGCTTCGGGCAGCCCCCTTGCCTCTGGACCCTGCGCCCCCAGCCGGGCACTTCCCCTCCCAGGCTCCGGTGGCGCAGGGTCCGGAGGCATGGGGGCTGCCCGAAGCCCAAGCGCTACCGGCTTCACGGTTTGCCGGGTAGCCTCCAGACCCTGCGCCCCCGGCTGGGCGCTTCCCCTCCCAGAGGGAGGGATGGGAAGTGCCCGGCCGGCAGCTGGGGTCCGGAGGCAAGGGGGCTGCCTGAAGCCCATAGCGCTCGGGCAGCTCGGCTCTTAAACAGAGTCGAAGAGTCAGGGGAGGAGCAGAGCCGCCATTTTCCCGGACATGTTCGGCTTTTTGGCAATTCCCCCCGGACGGGGGTTTGAGTGCTGAAAAGCCGGACATGTCTGGGAAAAAGAGGACGTATGGTAACCCTACCTTTTCCAGCCTGAAAAAGTGAAGTTGAGCTAAGAGAAAATCATGGTAAATGTACCCTCCCAAAGGATTTGAAGTGCACTTCAATAAGTTCAACAGAGCTGAGCTGCAATTTATCTTCACTAATGCTTTGATTCTGATATACCGCATTCCTTCCTCCCCTGAGTCTTTAGATCTTTCTCAGCTGTTTTTAACGGGGGAGAGGGGGGTGAGAGGCAGGAACTGTCAGAATTGACTGAGTTCTGTACCTTCCTTGGCCGAGATTATACATCTGAAATCAACGGGACTATTCAGATTAATAAAATTAAGCATGTTTGTAAATATTTGCTGGATTGGGTCACAGACTTGCACATATTGAGGAAATGAAGTTGTTGGAGAATTTTATTGTGAAAATTGTGTTTTCCTTATATTAGACATTTTATACTGTTCAGAAGTAATATATTTTATTAACTGATAACTTTTAAATAATTTCTTTTTAAGTCCTGAAAACCATCTTCTTTACGGTAACCGGGCTCTCTGTTTTCTTCTCACTACACAATACTGGTAAGTAAATCATTTCTGGGATCTGAAATGCTGAATTTTCCTGTAATTGTAAACTCTGAATTGACAGTATACTTGGTAAAGTAGTATTTTAATCTCTCGAAGATACAATACTTGGTTTCCTGAAGTAATAATGGCACAGTATAAAGCAGACAGGATAAAACTGGTTGTTTTCAGGCAGACTTAAAACAAAACAAAACAAAAAACAGCTATTTTCAAAGTGTGAGCAGTGTTGTCATCCCAGTTCTTCGTTAGGCTTCACATTTAAGTTTCATCTTTAACCTTCTATTTTATTGCTGTTTGTCTGAGCAGAGCCATCCAGCAAATGTGTTTATCTTGTGTGGTTGAATTTCCATTCATTTGAAAGGAAATTCCACAAGGAGATATGATTGAGACCTTGAAAGATGTAAACATCTTTAGAAAACATGTATATTTTGAATAGATATAATTTGTAGCAAATACAAACTAAAGCTTATCTGATCTTTTCCTCTAACTTTCCACCGGTGCCAGTGATCCCATCCCATCTCCTGATATACCTTACCCCCACTCTGATCCCCTCCATTTCCCTGGTGCTCAAACTCACTCTTATCACGCTTCCTTCCCTGGCAGCACAAGCATGTTTTAGTTTATCCCATCTTAAAATAACAAAAACCCACTGTGACCCTACCTGCTGCTTTAGCTATTGCCCCTCCTCCCCTTCATTTCCAATCTACTTGAATGCATTATCTACTCCAACTGTCTGGAGCTCCTCTCCTCCTATGCCTTTGTAGACCCTCTTCAGTCAGGCTTGCTATCCTTCCACTGAAACGGTTCTTGCCAAAATCTCTAATGAACTCTAAAATCTCTTAAAAAAACAAACAAACAAAAAAACTCAACCAGTACTCTCTCATCACTGTCTTTAACTTTTGACATTGTTAACCATGCTCTTTGTTAAACTTTGTTTTCCCTCTGCTTTCATGACTGTCCTCTCCATCCACTCCTTTAGCATTTTATTAAGAGTCCTCTTCATTTCCCTCTGACTTTCTGTGGAAATCCCAAAGGGCTCTGTCCTTCTCATCTCCTTTTCTTCCTAAGTGTTCCTAGTCATAAATATGACTTCAGTGTTTTTATACTGATGACTCAGATTTACCTCTCCACTTCTGATCTGTCTCCTGTCCAAGCTAAAAATCTCATCTCGTGTCTCTAGCATTTCTTTGTGGATGTATAGTTGTCAGATGAAGCTCAACATCACCAAAGTGGAGTTCTTGATTTCCCCCCCATACAGGCCTTCTTCTCTCCCGCTTTTAGTCACCATAGACTCAATTTCCCTTTCATTCAAGACCATAATTTGGGTGTCATCTTTGACTCATCCTTCTGTCTAGATCAGGGTTAGGCAACCTATGACATGCATGTCAAAGGCGGCACACGAGCTGATTTTCAGTGGCACTCTTGCTGCCCGGGGTCCTGGCCACTGGTCCGGGGGGCTCTGCATTTTAATTTAATTTTTAAATGAAGCTTCTTACACATTTTAAAAATCTTATTTACTTTACATACAACAATAGTTTAGTTATATATTATAGACTTATAGAAAGTCTATAAAATCTAAAAACATTAAAATGTATTACTGGCATGCAAAACCTTAAATCACAGTGAATAAATGAAGACTTGGCACACCACTTCTGAAAGGTTGCCAACCCCTGGTCTAGATCCTCACATCCAAACTATGTCTAAATCTTGCTGATACTTCCTGCATAAATCCTCAAATCCTGCCTTTCCTTTCTATCCAAACAGCTAAATCTCTCATCCAGGTCGTCTTTTATCTTGCATCTCAGTCACTGCAACGTCCTCCTTTCTGGTGTCCAATCCTGTCTTGCCCCACTTATAGCCATTTAAAATGCTGATGTAACAATCAATTTCGATGGCTTGTTTTGACCACATCAACTCTTCTTTGCATCCCTCCATAGTCTCACCCCTTCTCCACTGTATCAAAATACTTGTTTTCACCTTTAGCGTCCTTTTGCATGGTATCAAGATGTTGAACCCTGCGTCTAATGCACAAATGATACCTGTTTTGATTGCCACAAGGCCACCTTATTGTCCACTTTCAGATCCCTCCTTACAACTCCTGTCTCCCTTGACAGCTACACAAAAATTGATGGTTAGGCAGCTGGTGTGCTGTGCTTCTTATGCTAACCTGTATTGTCCTATTATTCCTTTTTAGTCCCCCTCCATAAGTTTGTTATATACACCTGTTGTCTGTAGTCTTACACTTAAATTAAAAGTTCTTTTGGGCAGGACTTCTTTCTTTGTTATGTCTGTACAGTATCCAGCACAGTGGGGCCCTGAACTCTAGCTATTACTGCAATACTAATAAATATTTCCTTTTTTTTTTTTTTTAAAAGGAGAGCTCTTATTGATGGAAAAACGGCCACTATTTTGAAGCCTAGTTGGCCAAAGGTTAGTTTAATGTAAATTTGGCAACTCTCTTTACAGTAGAAAGAAAAATATGTCAGGTGGTCTAAATAAAAGGTCACAGTGTCTGATATGAGGGCACAATCCTTTTAGATGCAGATTGTTCTCTGCTCCAGTTAGCGCTCATGGAAGTGGCAGGAGCTCAGCTCAGTGATCAGACTAAACTTAAAAAAAAAAAAAAAAAAGATTAAAAGTTAGATTGAGATATATTTTTAAGAATATTATTGGGTGGTGTTTTTGTATGCATGAGGCTGGAGGGTGGAGAATATATTGTACATATTAAAAACACTGTTGTGATAAATAAAACATGTATTATGTTGCTACATAGCATTATAATATGCACAACACTTTATAATAAAATATGCAGAACAGTGAACAAAGTCTCATTCCCAAAGTTAAGTCTAAAAAGACTTGAACAATTGTGTAATTGTCCATATTTAAGTGCAAAAGTGGTATTGGGGTTTAGGGAAAGGCATCTTCACTTTTCTCTGAAACCAGAGAAGGGATACTAGATTTGATGGATCATTAGTCTGTTTTGATGTGGCAAATCTTATGTAACACTGGCCATTCAACAGTTGGATAGAACACAGTAACTTGTATGTTACTGAGTATATAAAAACTTTAACTTGTTCAGTCTACTAAGACACTCTTTTTGGATATAGATTAGTATTTTTCTTTTTTGAAAGAATCATCACTTTATTAAAAATTTTAAATTGATATTCACGTTAGGGTCATTATCGCTTCTGTGAGGCTCTCTCAATGCTGGGAGAACATGAATGGGCCCTGGAAGCTAATGAGAGAGCCCAGGAACTCTGCAAGAATATTCCTGAACGAGTTAAGGATCTTATTCTGCAAAACACAAAGTTAAGGAAGGAAATGGAAGAAATTAAAGGTAGCTTTTTCTGTCTTCAAGATACTTTCTGAATACAACAAAGTACCTTAAACTGCAACTTTACTTTCAAATGACATTTTTCAGTTGCTGCATCAATGCTTTCTGTGTTAAATTTCTATAGGTCGGAAAGTAAGTAAACACAGAACAAAGAAATCATTTTTTGAGAAAAGGTAAGTTAAAGCCAGATTTATTTTTATTTATAAAAATAACTCAATTAATCTAAAGTTAATGTAATGTTTGTTTAAATAGTACAGAGCACAGAGTTGAATTACTATGTTATACACCAACAAGTAAAAATAAAAGGGAAAGAGGCAAGTATCTGAACCCAGCAGTGTCTAATGCCTGTTAATCAGAATGAGGGGTAGTCGTGGAGGAGTGTAGGAAACAAAGTAATTAAAAATATATTTCATTTGTTTTGTGCTGACTACTACTACCTTTAGATTTGTTTTCTTTCGTTTTTTAGTTTCCCAGGTTGTAAATCTAAAAAGTCCTGAAAACAACTAACTTTCCTTCTGTTTATCTTTGTTGCAGTACTGTAGCTATTAGGGAAGCAGATTGGGAAAGATGTTACATTTAAAGAATGAAAAGTCTTGATTTAGATTCAGCTAAACCACAGAAAATCCCTGGGGGTTAAAACCATATTGAATCCTAGATATATGGAGTAATTGAGCACCAATCATATACATGTATTAATCGTAGATTAATTTTTAGCATCACTGAAGTTTAGCATGTACATCTATTGGGCAGTCCCAGTCTAGTCAAATGTATCTTTTCGGGTCTGTGTTTAGAACAAGATAGGATTTGACCGGTCAAGTGTTTTTGTTCCCCCTCCACCTTAGTCCCTGTTTATTTAGCTGTGTTAAAGTGCACGCCTATCGACTAAGCTTTTTTCTCTAAAAGATGCATTGGATTTTATTGTTTCACTCGTAAGCTTTATGGCATGTGCCATTGTAAAAAAGAATGCAGTAACTATAGTTAAAATCAGTTTTCTATAAAAATTAATAACCTGAAGAAACTTCCTTCCATAACCTCCTTTTCTGTATTGCAAAGGCAACATTTGCTATGGCATATAGAGCATGACTTATGTGTAGACAGAAACCGTATAAATGTACACTCTTTATAGAAAACATCACTCTGCTATTTGATTAGAGGTGCTGGACACTTAGTTCTCTTCTTGCTGGTCAGTAGTCTGAAGAACTTTGAAGAGCTTGGTAGCTTGGTTGCATGACCACCTCTTTAAATATGTCTAAGCTATCTGTGATTCATCTATCTATGGGGATTTTTTGCAATGCATATACAGTCTATAGTCTTGCCTATATGACTTACCAGCATTGAAAACATCATTTTATTTTCCTTAGAGAATATGGTTCTTCATGCTCTGATTTATTCACGTCTCAAGAATCAAAAGAAATGGACAAAGAAAGGAGGAAAATACAAGCAGACTCTAAAGACCACAGCTGTCATCAAAAACACAATATCAAGGTAACTTTAATCTTTAAATTGTACTGTTACTGATTAGAAATTACTGTCAATAACATGTGCTTTATAAAAATTGTGGACTTTCTTGATAGACACAGTTTGTATTCTTGAGTCCTTAGAAACTGTCCCGGAAGCTCTGATAAACTGGAGCTGACAAAACTTGGCTCACTACTCACTATCCCAACTTTGATGAGTATTAGGTGACCATATGCCCTCCTGAAGGGCTAGCAGCTTTATTCCGCTCATCTGTCCTGCTGCATCATGAAGCTGAGTTCTATGTAGATTTCTCTCCTGATGCAAACTGTGTACAGCCTTGCCCTTCTTTCCTGATTTGAAGGAATAGTTGGAAATTGATTGGATAGGGGTGGAGTTTGGTGCTGGGGGAAGAGAAGAGACTCCCAGCTGGAGTAGACAGGGATTGTTCGGGGCTCATTGGAAGAAAGAATCCTAACTGACACTGCTTCAGTGGCCAGAAAACCATCCCTACTTGCCTCCTGGCACAGTCCAATCTTCAGCCACAGGAGTTTGGCCAGTCATTATGTACTGCCACAAAATGTTGGGTGCTTAGTGAACAAAAATGCAGTATTTCCAACCTCAAGCATTCAAAAAAGTAGGTTTTTTTTAATTTGCTGTCCTGTTTGAGTTTTCAGTGTGCATTCAGGTTACATTTTTAAACTCTTTTCTGCAACCATAAAAGCTATGGGTAAAAATCCTGGTCCAGTTGAAATCAATGGGTGTCTTGCCAGGATTTCATGCTTTAATGTGATTCCAGGAGCTGGGGGTTTCAGTAAAATACCAAATACCGAGACAGATTTGCAATGAAGTTCAGGTGGGAAATTCCAGTTCACATCATTGGAAACAACACTGTTTGTACCTGAGCAGCAAGACCAGACATTAGATAAATTTTAGAGAATAGATAGGAAAGACTGAAAACAATCTGTAACAGGACACCTAGTATTGACTTCAGATGTAAATCACTGGCAAGTGTATTGTAAATTCCCTAGAAAGTGATACCTTAGTAACATATAGGAATAAGTAATGATGATTGCAGAGTAAATCTCTATGTTAAGAATTTAGGCCTGGTATACTTCAGTGGGAAAAAAACATGGCAGTGTAGCTGTTCCAGTACAAACCTCTAGTGTAGATGGGAATTGTAAAGGTTCAGTTATCCTGTCTTGCAACAACTCTTGGCTGGTACAAATCATATTACACTAGTGTAACATGTGTTTACACAGTTGGAAATACACCACTGGCTACAGGGCCTGGGATAAACAAGGCCTTATTTGCTCAACTCTCGCTAGGACTGGTATAAAGCTGTATGCTCAAACTGAATGAAACTGAACAAAAAGCTGTTACTCTCTGAAGGCATTCTTTCCTTTTAAATTCAACTTTTCTGCCTCTTTCTGACTCCCTTTAACATTATCAACTACTAGAAATTAGCAGGTTAGTTATGCGGCATGCTAATGGAGGCATGATGATTCATAATGTGGATCTAACAGCAGTGTAAAAATACATTTGCCTACTATGTAAACGTGGAAGAAATTCTGCCTAGCAACAGGAAAACGGGTCTGGCTAGAAATAAGGCTGAGTCATTTTACTGAGAAATGAAACCACATCAGAAGAGCAAAGAGTAGCAGAATAGAAAGTAAGATTGAGCAATGAATTAATTGGAATGCTCTTATTGAAAAGAGGAAGGATTATACACAGGATTAAAGGAGGACTTGAAAGCTTCAGTTCTTATCTATCTGTGGGTAGACTGCCTCTTGTGAAAACATGCCACCTGTCGTTGAACTAGGAACATCTTTGTAAAATAGGTCAGTATACATTGTCTCCTTTAAACTGATAAATACTTTCTGTACTACTGAATTTAAAAGGAGTAATATTCTAATGCAGTTTAAATAATAAAATGAATATGAATTTTAAATTGAATTTCATTAATACATTATAGAAAGGAAACAAGTGCCTTTTGAAACTCGGTGTCCTAGAAAAATGGTGTGAATTTAAAGAACTAGTATAAAAGAGGAGCTTCCATTGCTTGATATGGGAGAGAGAGACTATCTTATTTCAGATAATCAGTGTTGCAATAAACTCTGACTGTAACAAACTTTTAAATATTCTTTAAGCTACTGTTCAAAGATTTGGTATATCTTAGGAAATTGTATAGTTGTATCCATGCAAAATGTAGATGGATAATATTTTAAACTGTCCTAGTTGTTTTGTTTTAAACTACAGTTAACTATATGCAAGTGCAAATATTTGGCCTTATCATGCATACATAATATTTTGGGGGGTTTTATGGTGAGCATCTCGTGTGTGTGTGGCGGGGGGGCGGGCGCGGTAGGGTGGCAAAATTTCAGTTGCTTTAAGAACTATAATTGATTATCTGAGTTGTACACGCTAATCCAGTGTTATAACTGAGCTTTTATGTAAATTTAAAATTAAACTGCTAATATTTTTAAAGAAAAATGGGAGAGAAATTAGTGGACATTGGGGGGAAAAAAACTTGTCAGTGCACTATATGTGCTTATTTCAGTGTGCTAAGAGATTCAAATTACTGTACATTGAAAGAGCAATTTCAAACTTGGCCATTCTGATTTGAGGACAATGTACAAGTCAAGCCTAATTTGAACTTTAAATTCAGGTGACTAATTTTTTAGAAAATATAAAAAGCATATTACAATTTTCATAGGGCATGGTATTTTTTTCTTATGTAGTAAAATTCCATTTGAGCTGCTAATTTTTTTTCTTTAAAGAGAAGTTAAATTTGACTGAAGACAAATATTGGAAAAGAAAACAGTTGTGAGGGGGAGAAGTATGGCTAAGTTCAGAATCATGAGGAATACAGTCTTCACTCTGTTCCATAGTATGAGAACAAAGGGACCACTCATTAATATTTAATAAGCATAGAACAGTATCACATGTATTCCTGCAAACATTGTTGTTTGAAAAATAGCTCTCCTGGTTTAGGTTTGAAAAGAATATAAAGTACAGCCTGACTATCTATTTGAAGCAGAAAAGTCTTCAACTTGTATAATGTAAAGGATATCAGGGAAGGGAAAAAAGCACAAGTGTAGAAGGTGAACAGCCACACATTTATTTGCTTCCTGGATAGGCTTTTTGAAGAAAACCTACTGTTCCCCTTAGAAGATAAGGGGTCAATATTGGTTTAATGTGCAGAGTTGGAAATTTCTCTGTAGAATAAGGTGCATTATAGAATCCAGTCAAAGTTAAGAGTTTCTTAAACACTGTGATTTACTGAGCAATAGTGTAATTGAGGAAATTGGAGGGATGATCTAGGCTCCCTCTTTGTGTTCCCTTTGATGTCTCATCTACTCTCCACAAATTCGACTCCCAGTCCCTCTTTCCCCTCATCCTCACTCTCCCCACTATGAGACTTGGCCTGAGGGTTATCATACTGAAACCCTTAGATGGCTGAGGTTGCTGCCAGAGCAATACATCTAAGAGCTGTGATGCTTAACCTCTTGGGGATCAGTTTCCCCTTCTGTCTTCCCCCTCTTAAATATCACAGAAGCCTTGGAGTGGGCAGAAAAATGTGGGGGAGCTGATACATTAGAGACTGAGGAGCACAGCTGTGCTGTTCTGACAGCTGCCCTAGCCTAAACTTTCAGTGAGAAGATTAAGGGTATGAAGGGGGGAGCAGAATGACCCCTTGTGGACAATTTAACTTTGATTGGTCTCTACATCTTAACAGTATCTTCAGTTTTCATTTTTTTTTAAAAACAGGGAAATTTAAACATTAGCATTTTAATAGAATCATAGAATATCAGGGTTGGAAGGGACCTCAGGAGGTCATCTAGTCCAACCCCCTGCTCAAAGCAGGACCAATCCCCAGACAGATTTTTGCCCCAAATCCCTAAATGGCCCCCTCAAGGATTGAACTCACAACCCTGGGTTTAGCAGGCCAATGCTCAAACCACTGAGCTATCCCTGCCCCCAGTGTAAAAATACATTTGCCTACTATGTAAACGTGGAAGAAATTCTGCCTAGCAACAGGAAAACGGATCTGGCTAGAAACAAGGCTGAGTCATTTACTGAGAAATGAAACCACATCAGAAGAGCAAAGTTTGGGTGTTTGCTTTTTAGCAACCTAATCATTTTTAACAACCCTTCCCCAAGCAAATTAACACTTATCAGCCAAGGTAATACCTACACAACCTTACCTCTGTGACATGCCCCATGCATACAATATCACTGTAAATTATTGTGCTTCCCCATTCCTAGCAAACAGTGAACAATTATACAACACCCCTTACTAATAGCAACAAAATTTGGTAAACATTCAATATTACAACAACAACAACAATCATCTTAAAAATGACTAAGGCTACGTCCTCACTACGGGGCGGGGGGTGGTGGTGTCGATTTAAGATACGCAAATAGAGTAGCTGAATTCGACATATCAGATCCGACTTACCCTGCTGTGAGGACGGCGGCAAATCGACCTCCGCGGCTCCCCCGTCGATGGCGCTTACTCCTACCTCCCCTGGTGGAGTACAAGCATCGATTCGGGGATCGACTGTCGCGTCCCAACGAGACGCGATAATTCGATCCCCGAGAGATCGATTTCTAACCGCCGATTCAGGCGGGTAGTGTAGATGGAGCCTAAGGTTCCAAAGGGCAAATGGCTCCCAAAACAAAATCACAAAAACTAGAAAAGGGAATAATTCCACAGAATCATTGCCATCTGTCATGAGGCAGAGTTACGACTGTCTGGATGTCACTTTGAGACTTCAATAATTTTTTATTTGCTTGCAGTAGGGACAGTATGGGGTTTCAGAGAGGGTGTGTATGTATGATAAAGTGATGTGTATAGGTGTATGGCTTTACCCTTGCTTTCCTTATTTGTGGTTTTGAGTGTTTGCCCATAGCAAGCAAAAATGTTTTTACAAGGTTTTTTTATATTTTTGAATTCTTGTCAATATTATATGCAATCATGACCTCTATGCTTGTGGCACTATGAAAAGTCTTGAATTTTAGAGACAGCCCTGAAGATCTGAGCTACCAAAAGTAGGGTGGTGTGATATCTGCCAAATTGGTGACAAAATTAGAATTTAACTAAATATCTTCTTCCCGATACATTGTGATTGGATGTAGCTCATGTGGGCATTTAGCTGAAATACGGTACTAATAAAGCAAACCATGTAAGGTAGAAGCTTGTGTTGTGCTATTGTTTTAGATTGCCCATAAGTATTCTGCGTGTTTCATTGACCGAGGCAAGTCCCAGTTGCTACCTTAAAGAGACTGCTGTCTAAATTTTAGATGTGACATAGCAAGTGGGAGTGCCAAATGGTAGGGAGTGATGAGAAAGAGGACAAAGGTTACAGTAGTGCAATAATGCAACTGTGCTGCTTATGCAATGTGCACACAATGGTCTGTCCATCTAGCTTTTTAATTAAAAAAAAATTGGTATTAATTATTCACTTATTGTTGGAATAGAAGAAATAGTATTTAGATGAGTGAGGTTAATTGCCTGGCAGACAACAGTAAGGAAAGCATGACAAAGAAAGTCACAGAGATACTTGTGGGAGAAACAGATGAACAGGGCTTTGAGGCTGGTTCACTGGTAGAGTGGATGGGGGTTACGATATTGGAACAAATATTTAGGTCCTGACCCTGCAAACTCTTTCATATGGATTGACTGTATAGATATGTGGAGCCCCCTGGACATTAGTGGGTTTGTTCCCACACAGAACAGCTTGTAGGACTGATGCCTTAGTTAACTATCTATGCTCTAACGCGAGGTGGCCAACCTGTGGCTCCAGAGCCGCATGTGGCTCTTCAGAAGTTAATATGCGGCTCCTTCCATAGGCACTGGCTCTGGGGCTGGAGCTATAGCACCAACTTTCCAATGCTCACTGTTCAACCCCTGCCTCTGCCACAGGCCCTGTTCCCACTTCTCCCCTTCCCCCAAGGCCCTGCCTCTTCCAGCCCTGTTCCCCGAGCCTGCCACACCTCACTCTTCTCCTCACCCCCCAGAGCCTCCTGCGTGAGGCACAGGGAGGGAGGGGAGGCACTGATCCACAGGGCGGCTGGCAGGCGGGGCGGGGGAGCTGATGGGGACTGCTGACATAATACTGTGGCTCTTTGGCAATGTAGATTGGCAAATTCTGGCTCCTTCTCAGGTGCAGGTTGGCCACCCCTGCTCTAATGTATTTATAGTGAATGAGAACATAAGTGAGTTACTTTTACTCACCAAAGTCGATCTCTTCTAATTTTACTTTTTTTTTTTTAAAGAAATTTGTCCCTATTCTAGTGCTTTTAACTGTTGATACCATATCCTATTTTTAATATTTTATTTCTTCAGATAATACTTAGTTATCTGTAGCGTAAACATAGTTCTAATATGTCATTGGAACTTAATATTTATCCAATATGTTTTCTGTGAAAAATCTAGCTTGTTTATTTGTTGTTAGGTGACTACTGATGCTATAAGTGCAAGAAATAAAGACTGGTCTTCAGTGCTTCCATCAGGTGAGTTAATTTTTAATTGCCTGAGTTAGCTCTAAAAGTAATGGAAATTTATGAGGGTGTGGTTTTTTTTCTCCCCCCCCCCCCCCCTAAATAACTGTGCCACAGTCAAGCAGACTTGAAAATACTGTATATCTAAATCTCAGTAAACTGTCATTTGTTTTATATTTTTCCCCATTAATTGTCATACTGCTCTTCTTATCCAGCTGTCCCGTTCCTGTTTTATTCATCCATTGTTATTTAAATCTTACTCATCAGTATGCATTTGGAATTGAAAGTGGAACTAAACAGACCAACGTAAATGAGTCAGGCAAGAGCAGCAGGTTAGACTATCCCTTTGGACAGGAGATGGATCACTTGGTGATTACCTGTTCTGTTCATTCCTTCTGAAGCAGTGGTTCTCAACCTTTCCAGACTACTGTACCTCTTTCAGAAGTCTGATATGTCTTGTGTACTCTGAAGTTTCACCTCACTTAAAAACTACTTGCTTACAAAATCAGACATAAAAATACAAAAGTGTCACAGCACACAATTACCAAAAAATTGCTTACTGTCTCATTTTTACTATATAATTATAAAATACATCAATTGGAATATAAATGCTGTACTCACATTTTAGTGTATAGTATATAGAGCAATATAAACAAGTCATTGTATGAAATTTTAGTTTGTACTGACTTCAGTAGTGCTTTTTCTGTAGCCTGTAGTTGTAAAACTAGAAAATATCTAGATGAGTTGACGTACCCTCTGGAAGACCTCTGCGTACCCCTACGGGTACCAAGTTTACCTTGGTTGAGAACCACTGCTCTGAAAAACCTGGCATTGGCCACTGCTGGAAGACAGGATATTGGGCTAGATGAACCTTTGGTCTGACCTAGTACAGCTGCTGTTATGTTTGGTCCAAGATTAGAATGCACCTTTTTCTTAGCGTGCATGTATAACTTTTAAGATACATAATGATTTCAAGACGCATAGTTTACTAATCAGTACCAAAATCAAAGCCCAACATATTTAAAAAAAAAAAAATTGTAATTGGGGAGAAGAAGCACTTTAAGCTGTAGTGGTTTCCATGCACACCCCCCCCCAACCCCTTAGTTGTTTTTGAGTTTAGACAATATAAAAAAGTATAATGCAATTCAGTGTTTTATGTGGCAAGTAAATGTAAACACTGAGGTATAGCTCCACTAAACTCTTTTGTTTTCTTTCTTTTTTTCTTCTGTATATTGGAATGAGGCAGGTTACTAAACGAAGAGTAGTGTCAGAATAAAGACACTGCATATAGGTGGAGGAAAAAGTAGAAATTGAGGAATAAAGGATGTTTTGAGGAAATCTGGCTTCCATTTGGAGTAAATTAGAAGTTAAACAATCAAGGGATAGTGTGTAGAGAGCACATAGTTCTCTAGCTACTGACCCCATCCACACTAGCAGTCACTATCCATTCCTTATAGATTCCATAAGTTTTTGGATAAGAACTTGAGTTTCTTGCACACACAAAAATCAAACAAAAAAATCTCTTTATAGAGGATCATCCCCATCGCAGGGGCGTGTATGGGTGGGACTTCTGTTTCTGTGCCAAAGATGAAGATTTTAAGAGTTATGTAATTGTCCTCTTCAAAAAGAGTCTGCTTTTCCTAAATGTAGTTAAGTGTTGATATTTCCTGGTAACAGTTGTAAGTGGTTGAGGAGGCATGAGAGTTACCCTTTGCAATCAGAGTTTGTTCTTGTTTAAAATGGTTATATAGAATTACAAACATTTCTGGTTGCTGAGTGAAGAGTATGTTTACAATATGAGGGCTTGTTCCTGCAAGGCACTGGGCCCTCTAGCCCGACCAAGCAAAAGTTAAATACATGCTTCTTCTTTAAGTAGTGTCCCTAGGTATGCTCCATTATAGGTGTGCCCAGCTCCTCGCCCGCTTCTTCCCTCTCAGTTCCTTCTCAATCACTCCGTTCACGGATCATTAACGCTCCATGGATTTGCAAATTTAGCTTCACTTGAAGCTTTTTTTTCTTTAAGTACTTTCGGTTTTCCAGTTCGCCCTGCCAAAAAAAAGACAAAGAAAAAGAAGAAAAAGAAAAGAAGAAAGGGTTTGCCTCCCACCAATCCTGGGACCTCCTGGACAAGGTTATGCCTGGCTCTCCAGGCTTCAAGAAGTGTCTGACCTGCAAGGAATCCATCCTGGTAACAGAGGGGCACTTGCAGTGCATTTGCTGCTTGGGGGAACAGCACAATCCACAAAGGAGTGGTTTATGCCAGCAGCTAAAACCCAAGTCCAGAAAGGACAGAGAATTGAAGCTTAAATTCCTACTCACGGAGTCAGCCCTTCAACCGACTGCAACCTTTTATGCCGAAGGCAGGTGATTCCCAGGAGACGAGCCACTCATTCAAGACCTTTAAGAAAAGATCTGAGTCTCCACAGAGAGCGCAGATTGAGCTGTAAATGTTCCCCGGCTCCATCCTTCTCATCGGTACTATCTGCACCAAAGCTGAATAGATCGACTACTCAGGGCTCAGAAGGTACTGAGCCGACAGAGCAAGTTGGTCAGCCCAAAGACCCGATAGGCATGGGCAAGGAAGCTCCGTTACCAAGAGGGGTGAAAACCATAAAAAAATCCACCATGGGGAAGGCCACGTCGTCATATCAACGGCACCGTGCACGTTGCATGTGGCACAGGCGGACTATTTGGTCAGGCCCACATTGCTGTCTCGGTCAGTACAAGCCAATCCGCAACGACAGCTACTGGCACCAACGCTCTCTGCACCGACAGAATTCTGGTGTGCATCTCTGGCCTCTCCATATCTGATGTTCTGGACTCCCCCATACTCAGCACCAGAGCCCTGGTACTGAGCTCCCCCAGGGCATTGGAATCGATGGCCTCTCTGTGCCGTGCACTGCCCTTCTCCTTAGAGGGGTTGAAGAGTGAGCAGAGGACCTGGTTTCCCAACGTTCCTCATACCTGCCATACGGGCCTCAACTCCAGCATGGGCAACAGGTATACCGCCTGCCAACCCCTCAACCTCCATAGTATGGGCATCCCTGGTATCAGCTGTCAGCCAGCTACCCCCAGTGGCCATACTGGGACCAGCCCAGAGACAGAAAATCTCCAGGGTCCCCAGTGTGATACCCTCCTTCAGCGACAGCATCAAGGACCACGGAACCTCCCATACAACTGATGGAGGAAATCGAGCCTTCAGGCAGAAAGAGAGGGCACCCTTCAAGCCTGTATATCGTTCTCCTCGCCTGATGAGGCAGTGATGCCTCCTCCGCTATCCATGGTGGATGATTTCAAGTCATTTCAGGATTGGCCCAGAGGGTTGCAGAAGCCCTACAAATTCAACTACACAAGGTGACTGAACACCACCACAAACTGGTAGATATTCTACATGCCTCCACCTCTGCCAGAGTGAGCTCCCTGTGAATGAGGTGCTTCCATACCCTGCCAGAATCGTATGGCAGACCCCAGCCTCCGCCTTGCCAATCTGTAAGTGGGTAGATGAAAAGTACTAGGCTGGCAAAGGGCACAGAGTTTGTTTTCTCACCTGCCTCCGAACTCTGTTATAGTGGACTCAGTTAGTTCTAGGGGCCGCCAATACCAATCTAGGCCCACTCCATCTGAGCGGGATGGAAAATACTTAGACCTGTTCAGCAGGAAAGCGTACTCATCTGCCTCTCTGCAGTTCCGGGTGGCTAACTACCAGGCTTTATTGGCCAAGTACTATCAGAATTATGGGAAGTTAAATTCTTTTATTGATCAGCTGTCAGATTCTCATAAAGACCAATTCTCGGCCATAATCAGCGAGGGTCAGCTGGTAGCGAAGATGTCCCTCCAATCCGCTCTAGATGCGGCAAGTATGGGCAACATGCTTGATTTCCACTGCAGTGGTTATGAGAAGGGCTTTGTGTCTGCAGTCATCAGGTTTCCCCATAGAGGTCCAGGTGACAGTGGAGGACCTCTCCTGTGAGGGAATGAAGCTGTTCGCTGAGAAGACAGATGCATCCCTTCACACACTGAAGGATTCTTCGGTGATCCTCCGCTCATTAGGAATTTACACTCCAGCCTACAAAAGGAAGCATAGCCCTCAACCACAATTTAAGCCCTTTTCATTGCAATATATGCCTCAACGGCAATCTCAGAGGCCCTATGAACGTCAAAGGAAGAGGTTTCCTAAGCGGAAGCAGTCGGGACCTCAAACTACTTTGTCACAGCCATCAATATCAAAATGGTAGTTTTGACGGGTTGATTGAGGTCCCCGTAGAACACTCTCTATTACTACACACTGGGAGATTCCTCTCCTCCTTTCAGAGATCGCCTCTCCCCAGTCCGCAGCCCCTGGGAATGGATAACTTCCGACAAGTGGGTGTTTGAAATCATCCAGAATGGATATGCAATCCACTTCTCCCTTCCCCATCCCTCTTCAGGAACCCTTCTCACAAGAGTCTACTACACCAAGAGGTGAACCATGTGAGCTGTAGAGCCTCTACCCATGCATCTCAGGGGCAAAGGCTTCTACTCTCGCTACTTCCCGATACCAAAGAGAAAGGGAGATTGGAGACCGCATAGAAAGGGGCGTGTACCTCAACGGTCATATAGTACAGGGCCAATGGTCCCCAGCAGAGACATGCCTTCACATGAATCTGCTTGAGCTCAGAGAGGTCAGAAACTCGTACATCCATTTCCTTCTGCTGATCAAGGACATGCATACAAAGGTCATGATGGACAATATGACCTGTATGTACTACATAAACTGATGGGGAGGCGCTTGGTCTCACTCCCTGTATATGGAAGCACTGAAGTTAATGGAACTGGTGCATTTAAAAAAACATTCTGATATCAGCAGCCTATCTACCAGGAATACACAACACGACGGCCAATAGTCTCAGCCAAAATTCCTGCACAACCATGAATAGGAAATAGAGGTGACAACCCTACACAACATTTTTCAGCAGTGGGGTACGCCAGTAATAGACTTGTGACTCCCCAGAACAAGAAATGTCCCCAGTACTGCTCCAGAGAGGGGATTGGGCATCATTCTTTGGGAAATGCATTTCTCCTTCCTTGGGATGAAGGCCTCCTGTATGCCTTTTCCCCCATTTCCTCTATTGATGGAAGGTCCTGTTGAAGGTAAAGGACAAGGTGAACATCATTCTGAACGCCCGTACTTGACCCAGGTACACTGGGTATCCTTACCTGTCGCCCCTGGCAGTTTGTCGACCAATGAGCCTTCCGGTCACTCCTCACCTCTTGTCGCAGAAAGAGGGGTGAACTCTCCATCCCAACTTGCGGACCCTGCGACTCAAAGTATGGCTCCTTCATGGTTCCAGCACATAGAGGCATCTTGCTCTGAGGAGGTAAAAGAGGTGCTATAGCACAGTAGAAAGGGCGCTACTCATTGCACCTACCTCCAGAAGTGGAAGATGTTTCAGATCTGTTGCCAATCCAGAGGCATCACCCCTGCTAGGTCTACTCTGCCATTTGTATTAGACTACCTATTATCCTTAAAGAAATCAGGCCTTTCTATTAGCTCACGGAAGGTCAATCTAGTGGCAATTGCAACCTTTCACAAACAGGAAGAAGGCTACTTCTTCTCCCACCCAACTATGAAGAGGTGTCTCAAAGGCATAGCGAACATCTTCCCGCAACCTAAACACCCCCATTCCTCAATCTAGTTTTAAAAGGCTAGACCACTGTTTGAACCTATGGCCATTTGCTCACTAACTCACCTCTCCATGAAGACAGTGTTCCTTATCGCCATCACTTCGGCCAGAAGGATAGGGGAAATAGGGGGCTGATGGTGTAGAAATGGATCTTTATTGGCTCACGGCTGGCAGATTGTTACCGGTACCAGTGAAAATTCGGATACAATTTGCTGAATGCAAAGCAATTTGAGAGAACCCCACAAGCAGTAAAAGGTTATACAATACATCTTCTTAATAAGCCTCAATTCTCCAAGCATAAACCCTCAGTAACTATATTGGCCCAATGAACCCCTTATTTCTGGCCTCACCCTGGAGCCCGCACCCCATTTAGAGCCTTCAACCCCTCCCACACCCCAACCGCCTGTCCCAGCCCAGTGAAAGTGAGCGAGGGTAGGGGAGAACGAGGCACTGAGAGAGGGGGAATGTAGTGAGTGGGGCCTCAGAGAAGGGGCAGGGTAGGGAAGGGACAGGGCTATGGTGTTCGGTTTTGTGCCAATAGAAAGTTGGCAACTCTACTCAGGAGTCACCTACAGTGGAACACCCATAGGGACACACATCTCAAAGAACCATCATTACTGCACTAGGTGAGTAATTTCTTAAGTGCTTAAGCACAAAAGTAGTCCTGTTGAAACTACACATGCTTAAATGCTTCTGCTGAATTGGAGCCAGAGTAAAGAGCACCATGCAAGACTGAACCCTAAAACCAGAAGTGGATACAACACCAAACAATACATGACAGAACAGGAAGTGTTGAAGAGTGATCTGGTAGTATGAATGATTCACAGGACAATTAAGCATATATATATATATATATATATGTAAAGTACTAGGAAGAAAGAAGGTATTTTTGAAGCCAGAAAAGGTAGGAAGGGACAAGTCTAGACAAATTTTGGAGTAGTGAAGAGATGTGATGTAGTAGGATTATAGGGAAGAGATGTTAGCTGGCATAGAATTGTGAAGTATTGCAAAGACTTAATGCCGAAAGATCCTATAAGGCAGTAAAGAGATCTATGAAGGGAGAAAATCATGGTCAGGAGGAAAATAATATTGACAGCTGTATTTGGATAGGCTGGAGGGGCAAAATCTGAATATCAAGAAGGCTAAAGAGGCTTTTGTAATAGCTGAGGCAAGAGAGGCCCAAGGCATGAACCTGGGTGCTGTTGAGAGAAAAGGTTAATCCATTTTAGAGATGGTGCAGAAGAAATAATGGGGTCTAGTGAAGGATTGAGTGTTTAGGGGAGAGAACATACTAAGGCTAAGCAGGTAATAGGGCTGTGAATTGCTGTTCCTTAATATGAATTTCTTAGAAAATGTGCCTAGCTTTTCATTCTGTTCTCTTTAGAGTTTTTAGGGGTTTTTTTGTTTGTTTTTTGTTTTCCTTGTAAGTGTCTATAGTACAAGATATTCTTTGTGTTCATACTGATTTTGGAGGAAATATTTAGCTTGGCCTTGATTTGGCAGAAGGAGTTATGCTGTGCATGTCTAGTTACAGATTTTAGGTGGGTGGAGGGAGTGAGTATTCTTTTCCGGGTTCTTTGTTCAGTGAAGGGCTGTGGCTTGTGGGAGATTTTATATAGGACCCTGGTGCCTCCATTTCTTTTTAATTTGCATTTGGCTTCTTTTCCTTTCAGTGTTGTTTACATGTATTTTTTTGAGTGTGTTTGTCTTTCTGTAGTATATTTTTGTTCATTCCTAATGGCACTCCCTGTCAGAGTTAGTGTTACTTCTGGTAAAGCTTTAAAGTGTTTCAGGGGTAAGTGCTTTTCATTTACATTTGAATATGTTCTCCTATGGGTATGTTAAATAAACTTCAGAAGAGGTTTTTTTTGTAGTTTTGTATTTTAAGAGCAAATTGAGATTATAAGTAAGTATTAATGCTCTCAGATAAGCAGTGCTTGATCTGGATGATCAGTGGAAGAGGAGGCTTATATTACACAACGGAGCAAGTCATTTTCCTTTTAATTGTTGTCTTTTATATTTTAAATATGAAATGCATTGAAGATAAAATAGAATCCTATCAATTGGAATGTTTTCCTTTTTTGGACTTAAGTTTGTGTTGCACTTAATTTTGTGGTGTTCTTTTCTATGTATGCTCTTTAAACATTAGAAGAAGATGGGTCATTACAAACTAATTAGGCAATTAGCAGGACAAAGGTACAAAAACTGTTTTAATGGGGTTTTGGTTATGTTTTTTAATGTTTGTTTGCATGCAATATCAGTTCCTTAAAAGAACACTCCAGTGTAATAATGAAAAGAGAATTTACTCTGTACATTTAAATGCTAAAATGAGGATATACATAAAACACTAACACGGCTGCTACTCTGAAATAAAAGTGTTTCAGACAGGCTCTCACTTGCTAGTTTCCCACAGGCTACAAGTATGAGGAAACTATTGTGCATTATTATTTGTAAGTGTCACCTTCAGTAAATATTTGAACCTGCACAGTGCAGAGCTCCCACAGACATCTTAACTTTAGGCTCCTATTTTTTAAAAGGTTTTGGTTTGTTTATTCTGAAGTTCATAATTATTTTATTAATATATTGAAAGTCTAAGTAACTTTTCATTGTTAACACTGAGGTAATTTTTGTTTTGAAGTAACAAAGATTTTATACCACTAAGAAGTTGATAATAAAAATATTAGTCCCTGATGCTACAGACACTTATGCATATGTTTTAACTTTTAAGTACATAAATAGTCCCATGGGACTATTCATGTGAATGCAGTGGTGTACCTATTTAAGTATTTGCAGAACCACAGTCTTAATTTTCATATGTTGTTTTTTTATCTATAGCACTTTTAGTAAATTCATATAAAAGATGCCACTAATGTATAATATATTCATTATACATTTTCATCTAAAGTTGCAGTAGCACATATTTTCAAATTAGTTTTACAGCGCCTCAGCCTAATTTAAATCGGTGATTTTAAAAAAATCCTCCTGGAGTACTTCAGTGAATCAGAATAAAGTATATCCTTGCATTTGCTAAGCCTTTTATCCAGTTGTGAACGATTAGCTTTCTTTGAGAAAACCCTGGTTTTCATAACTTAGCATGTCATGAAGAACTCTGGCAAAATCCAGCACTCACCAAATCTATAACTGAACATTGTCAACTATTAATTGTCTATTTAGGAGTCCCAAAACATCATTTTGCTTACACAGATAATCAGAACTTCTGATCATGGACTGGTGAAAGGTTGAGCAGCAAAATAATTGACTGTCTCATAAAGTTTTCATTTAAAACCTACTAAACATTCAAAACAAAAATAAAAATATGATAAACATTGAATTTTGATTTAATTATAAACACACATTCAAACATCCAATCTTACATTTCATTTCCTTCATCTCCAGGCAAGAAAGTGAGCAAAAATCCTTTTCGAGTCAGTGATTTCACTTCTTATTTTCAGCAGACCAGAATAGAAATCAAAATACTTTCAAAAGTTTTTCTTCATTTTGTTGCATTTTCATTATGTTGTGCTTTTACCTCTAGCATTTGTACTAAATTAATATAAAAATGCCACTAATATATAATATATTCATTATCCATTTTACAATTATTTTAAAGTTATAGCTTTAAATTATCACAGGAACCAACCCATTGAGTAATCATCACAATATTAAGATATGTGAAGTACTAGAATTAATTACTGGAGTTTACTTCAATCACTTACCTGCCTGATATGATGTAATAGAGAGGAAGAAACTTTGTCATGAATTCTCCTCGCCTATAGAACATTACAGCATGGACTGGCATAGGTAGAGAAAATGATTTATTTAGATTGGGTATACTCGAGTGTTTATTCTCTCAATTTCTTTCCCCTCTCAATGTAAAGCCAAAAAGAACTGTATAAGTCTGTTCAGCAAGGTATTCTTTAAGTATTGTGGCTAAATACAGCAAATTGAAATTATAATATGTTACTATAAGGCTCATATTGATATTTTAATCCTTTAAAAATTAGACCATGTCAACTGGAATTTTTCAAAATGAAATAATTTTTAGCTTGTTGCTGATATAACCTCTTTATAATATGTGATTGTTACAATTGTTTAAAGAAACTTTTTTTTAAAGGGGTTTTCTTCTTAATTATAAGGGACTTCTAGCAAGGGAGAAATTGTACACAAAGTGGTGGTAAACTTCCAAAGTAAACAAATTGGATAAAGAAAGAAGTGATATTTTTATTAACTTCTTTCAGTTACATTAATCTGAGATATTTGTAACTGCTGGAGGTAAAAAAATTTCAGACAAAGTGTGATTTTTCGAGTTGGTGTCCTTTTAAGTGAATGTTTTATTCAGTTGGTTCAAAATGATATTTTTATGCAACAGGAGAGAATCACCAAAATAAAGGAAAACTAAAGAACAAAACCAGTGATTCTGAAAAGACGAGGTAAGAAGTAGATATTTTATCATTTTAGTAACTTTACATGGTGAAAATCTTTGGAAGAACATTAATGAAACTTTCACTGTTCCTATTTTTATATATTCTTGAAAGGACAAATTTTTACACGAGGGAAGGCATTCAGATATATTGGATAAAAAACTCTCATTGACATGTTGGAGACTTCAGCATTGTGTGCACTCCTTGCTAATAAATAAGCTGTTCATATTTTTTTTTAAAGTAGTTGACCAGCAATGGTGGTTCTCACCTTGTTTTCATTCTGTGTAGAAGTCTGTAAATAGTGAATTTGACATCACAGTTGTTTCAGTAGCAGTAGATGGTTGTCATAAGCACAAGTTTATGATTTCCTTGAAGCTCCAAGAAGAAGAAGAAACTAAGCTGTAGAAAGAAGAGCCATGATTAAAAATTAGATCTTCAATGACAAAAGGAACCCAGAAAAACAGGACCATATAAATATTATGTAAATGTTCTCACTGCTAAATTTGCTCAACTTTTCTCCTTCAATGGTTTTTCTGTAGTAGTCTTATAATAAGTATCTAAAATCATGTCCCAACAATTATTCATTAACATTTGTAAGTAAGTGAATGCTCTAAATGAGTTTGCTACCTCACAAATAGGGTTGCCAACTTTCTAATTGCACAAAATTAAACACCCTTGCCCCGCCCCCTTCCCTGAGGCTTTGCCATGAGGCCCTGTCCCCCACTCACTCCATCCTTCCTCCCTCTGTTGCTCACTCTCACCCACCCTCATTCACTCATTTTCACTGGGTTAGAGCAGGGGGTTGGGGTTGGGGTGAGGGCTCCGGCTGGGGGTGTGGGCTCCAGGCTGGGGCCAGAAATGAGGGGTTCAGGATGTGGGAGGAGGCTCTAGGCTGGGGCAGGGGATTGGGGTGCAGGGAGGTGAGGGCTGTGGGCTGGGGGTGGGCTCCAGGGTGGGAGGGGGCTCTGAGTTGGAACAGGAAGTTGGGATATGGGCTCCGGGAGGGAGTTTGGGTGCGGGAAGGAGCTCAGGGCTGGAACAGGGGGTTGGAGTGTAGGAGGGGATGCAGGGTGCAGGCTCCAAGAAGAGGCTCAGAGCTGGGGTAGGGGGTTGGGGTGCAGGAGGGAGTGAGGGGTGCAGGTTCTGGGTGGTGCTTACTTTGGGCAGCTCCCCGGAAGTGGCGACATGTCTCTCAGCTCCGAGGCGTAGCTAGGCGGCTCTGCGCAGTGCGCACTCCCTCTACCCTCAGGCACCACCCCTGCAGCTCCCATTGGCCAGCAGCCCCGCAGAGCCAGGTAGGGATCCTGCCTTAGCCCTGCTGTGCTGCCGACCGGACTTTTAACGGCCGCCAGGGTCCCTTTTCGAGTGGGTGTTCCGGTCGAAAACTGGACACCTGGCAACCCTATTCACAAGGCATAGAAGTTATTGTAAAAAACAGATTGGCAAAAAAGAAAAGTAATAGCAGAATTGCTAATTTTAACACATTTGTATAGGTTCAAAGGTATTGAGATGCTAGTGTTACAATCACCAGAGAAATGTCTATAAACAAATGTCAAAAAATAGTTGCATGTGGGAGAGGGGGAATACAAACAAATCCAAATCACTGCTTGTATAACCATCTTGTACCGCATAGCTGTTTACTTCTGCTGAAGGGTTTCTTGATTATAGTAAATGCATTACTGAAATTAAGATGAGCCTTTAGTTATTACAGTAGATCTTACCTTGAAAAATATCATAAAAGTAATAAAATAATTATTAAAACTTCTAAGAATGGTACATGGGCCATAACATTTTGTTAAGTTTGTATTAAGGCTGTCAGTTTGCTGTTTTTACCTCTCAGATAATTAGACTTGTGATCAAAGATAGGTATTCAAAGATCCTTTGATAGAGAACTGTGTCTAGGCACAGCAGAATTTTTTTGGTTTGCTTTTCAACTGTAACATTCTTTATCACGGTAGTTATAATTATCAGTTTTTTAGATGGTAAAATGATTGGCAAGCTACTGGTGGCTGAATACATAATCTGTCATTCTCACAGCCAGAAACAAATTTGATATGGCGTTAGTGAGACACCAAAGTATGAATCCCTACCAGGGCATTTGGAAGTCACTTTTCAGAGCTGAACTACACTTGGATTAAGTTTACAGGTCCAGTCAGTTGACTAAATTTCTTTAATTACTACATCTGTCATGGAGAGGCTGCACTGTTTGAAGTTTTTGTATTGTTCAGAGGCCATTTGCAATTTTATAAATAAATGCAAAATTAGAAAATTCTTGTTAATAAAATGTGTTGATGCCATTACTTAATCACAGTCTACTTTTATATCTTTGTGGCTGTTGCTGTGAAAAGTTTATAGAGCCTAGCCATAACAATGAATGTGTTTATTGTGCAGTCTAGGATGCCATGGATCTCATACTAATTAGTGAATTAAAATTTAGCCACACCAGCAGAGTGGCTAAATGGTGTGGCTAAATGATCATATCATTTTCAAGGTCCCCTCACACTTGCTCTACTGTATACAACAGACAGATTCCTTCCTGGAAATCTCCAGTTTCTTAGCACACAATCTTTAGGACACTTCTCATGTGCTGGGTGCTTGCTGCCCTTGAACATGGGGCAGAGATGAATGTATAATCAAATGTCTTTAGAAGCTGGGAGTATGCTTCTCAGCACTGGTAGAGAGACCCATGTTAGCTAAGCTGGAGCTAGTGCACTAAAAATAGCGGAGTGGCTCAGGTGGCTAGCCTGATGACCCGTCCTTGATGCTGCAGTCACACTGTTATTTTTTTGTGCGTTAGCTTGAACAGAGCTTGTGCATATCTGTCTACTTGCTCTGGGAAGCACCCTCCCAGTTGCTGTGCAGGCGTACCCCATATGGCTACATAAGCAAAGGAATTTCTTCACCCTCTGAAGAATGGAGTATATAAAATGTATATGTACAAATTCCAATTTAAAAAATGCAGTGATGCTAATACTCTCTTTAATTGTAGAGATCATCTGAGTTTGAAGATCGATTCTAAAAACATCCAGGATAAACTCTGTAGTGCTATCCGAAAGGTAAATGAAGGAAACAACTGAAAACATTAGGATCTTAGTTGAAAAAAACTTTTCATGTCTCTGTCTGAATAAATCATGTTATCTTGGCAATGACATTACTTAATTAAATGCCATTATTTTATTTTTTAATACTTAACATGTTGAGGCAGCCTAGGGGTTAAGTACACATCTATCAGACGAGCATAAACTTCTGAACAGGGCTATGTCTACTCTGTGGTACAATAGGACCAAATAAAACAACATCAGCCCCTACATTCTGCTGCAGTGTTAATTTATTGTGTTGCTAATCAAGTGCAGATTAGGACATTTTAATGAAGGTTGACAATTAAGTAGGCATCAGCTTTGGAAAAGTACCTCTTAGGTGAACATTTTTATAAAATATGTAATATTTTTATATCAGAGAGGCTGTCCAATGATCCTCCAAAAATATCAAAACTCAAGAGACACAAAACTACTTTTAAGGAAGTTGGTGGCATGCTTGTCTTTGGGCCATGAGTCCTAAGAGAGACATTTTATGTCACCAATTTACAGAAAATTCAATACAAGAACCACATAATAATAATAAACATAACATAAATTGACAACCAGTCACTCAAAGATCAGGAAAATAAATACAATTTCAGACTTATGACAAATTTCACCATCAGCATTCTCTCCATTCTGCCCGAAGAGTAGATGAATGTTTTTTTTTTTTTTTGCAAATACAGCAATTTTAGTAACCATTTTGGTTTGGAATTCAGCTATGGTTTTTGCAGCTTGACTTCTGAAATCTGAATTTTGATGGGTGAAAGTTAATCTAAAATTCATCAAGATAAAACTTTTGAAATTTAAAATGTTCTGTAAGGCCCCAGTGTTTGACACGGGCTATTCTCAGCACAGAATGAGACGATGTTAACATGGATTTGACCAGATCATTACTTTGAAATCTCACTTCAGTGGTACCAACAGGACTAGTTAGATTTGGCTTTTGTTTTCACTTCATTAAAATGTTTAATGGTTGGGTGAAACATTAATATTTAGAAAATTACTTCAAACATTACAATCATAACTTTTAAATTTCTACTTTAAAGAATCTGAAAATAAAACAATTTTACATACTGAAAACTGTAATGTTAGGCATGATTTAGGAGATCATTACAGTATGTGTAATAATGAATTTCTTTAGTATTCAGTTTGTTTTTAATGTATTAATTTGGATTTATGTAAATAGGAAAAAGGGGACGTATTGATGGCCTCTAACACCCTTGACAAAGCTTAAAAATACACCAAAATAATACTGAAGTGTAATTTAAAATACAGCAGTATAATTCAGTATAACACACTATCAGGAAATTGGGCAGCTTAGGATCTCAAGTCATCCTCCTCCGTCCAATATTTTCCCACTTCTATAATTCCTTTCCAACCCCCAACCCTGTCTTCCATTGCCTGGAGAGACAATGATGAGCTTTATTCATAATTTTTTACATTTAAATTATT
This sequence comes from Chrysemys picta bellii, assembly GCF_011386835.1. Classification (NCBI taxonomy): domain Eukaryota; kingdom Metazoa; phylum Chordata; order Testudines; family Emydidae; genus Chrysemys; species Chrysemys picta. The sequence continues at coordinate 193,821,882 of NC_088791.1, forward strand.
TCATATCTTAAAAGAAAATGAGGAATGAAAGCTTATAAAACAGGTCTGCCTGACATAGGAACAATGAGGTATTATGGTCTGTGTGCATATACGTACATGTACTCCCTTGTTTGTGCGTAGTAAAAATCCTTATGCAGTCTTTTTTAACGAGTACTTGATACCTATGCATAGTAGCTACTTCATGACATTAAATTCAGCTTTGTTTTTCCTTAATTACTTGTTCAAAATACTAAGGCCCCAATCCTGCAACTACTTGTGCTTGGAGGACTTCTGCACAGCAGTCCATTGTGATCCACAGCATAGTATCAGAGCCTAAGATATTAGACCACTTCATGAACTAATGACTTCTGTGTTTATCTCATGTATACAGCAACTTTAGAGGAGTAATAAGCTAATACAATACACAAGATATTTCAGCATTAAATATAAAAGAAGACCAAAAGTGAAAGTATATAGACCAGGGAGAGAAAAAATGTTTTCAAATTGCTTATTGTTTTAGAGAAATGGGTGGGTGTAAGGTGAAAAAATATAGGAAGTCTGCTTTTAGATGGTAAAAGTGTTGAGGAGCAGACTCTTAAACCGTGGTGATGAAATCATCTGACGGGACCGAGGAGTTGAGATTTAGAGAGACTAAGGTCTTCTCTACACTATAAAGTTTTGTTGGTAAAAGCTGTGTAGACACTGCTGTTTGTTTTGTCAACATAACTGGCTTCCACTAGTATCCCACAATGCCTGCCTGACTGCTCTGCTCACTGTTTTGATCTCTGCTGCCCTGCAGGTATGCGCCCCTCCCCTTTCAAAGCTCTGCGAAGTATCTGACAGCTCAGCCTGCTGCTCAGTTTGGGGAACAAAGAGCAAATCATGAGCGTGGAATGCTCCTGTTGTGCCCTGCACTGGGAGCACAGCGGCAGGCAGACTGCTGCTGCGAGGAGCAGGGAGGACGATGGATGACTGCTGTGCTGCTTTGACATTCTTCAGCATGGAGAGCTCACAGAGCTGCTCAGGATGCTGCTTCCGGCAGCTGAGGGGGCTGTGGGAGAACTTGGCGAGAATCATAGAACCATAGGCAGGCAGGCAGAGCGATCTGCATTAGGGGAGACTGCTGTGCCGACTGCCAAGCAGAGACGGGGGCTGACCTGGGGTGTGTGTCCCGCTCCCCCGCCTCAGGATAGGTGATCAGCCTGCTGTCTCGCCTGCCCCAGCCACACCACTCTCCTTTCCCTCCCCGCACACACTTCAGTTGAAAAAGCAGCTAACAATCTACTAGGATGCCCCTGGAATGATGGGACTGAGAAACATTCCTCATGTGATGCTGTACCTTCCCCATGAGGCATTGCAACACCCTTCCCAAAGCACCCTGCAACCAGTCGCACAGTGGGATAGCTACCACAGTGCACTGCTCTGTGTTGATGCAAAAGCTGCTAGTGTGGATGCACTCTGCTGACACAAGGAGCTACTGTGGACATGCAACAGCGGTTTTAATTAAAGCACTTTAATTAAAGCGGCATAACTTTTGCCAACAAAACTTTGTAGTGTAGACAAGGCCTAGGTCTGTGAAGTACATTGGAACAATAGACCATTGACATACATGGATGACAATTTTTAAATGAATGGGAAGCCAGTGAAGTTGTTGGGGGGGATGGGTCTGAAACAATATTTTTAAAGTTTACCAAAGTTGCTTCTGTGCAAACTTTGAATACCCACAAGTCAGGTCAAAGTGAATGTTGCCACTGAACTAAATTCAGAAAGGTGGAACTCTTGTAACCAAAATGCAGAAAAGATTGAACTCTGATATTATTTAATCACGACTTGGATAGCGTTTTTAATAATTAGTAGCTTGTTTCATAACATAGTCAACAAAATTTGATTTAGTTAAGATTGAATTTTGTAGGTGGATTTAACTGTGTTGCCAGAAATGTTGAAGACGCTTGTTCATGATGGCTATACAGCCTTGCGGGACCAACGTTATCGCAGTGCTGAACAATTCTTTTCAGACTTATTGAATATTTTGGATCCTTCAGAGTTAAAGGTAAGGAGGCGGGTGCCCTGGCCTACTTACTAGGGATGATTGAGCCTTGACCTGTAAGTTTTATATTTCACTGCTTTTCCTCCCCCAAAGCAATCATTTTAATTTATTGTATTGTATTGTATTGTATTGTTTCCAGTCACATTCCACTATGTGCTAGGCATTGTACAAATGTAAAAAAAAGCACAATCCGTCTCAAATAGCTTATAATTTTAAAAGACAGAGAATAGGGAAAAAGATACAACGTATAAAGTAGTTATGGTGATCATGGACAACATCTTGACATTAAAATGTTTTGGGAATACAGATTTTTATCTGTGTGCATATACACAAAATTGCATATCCTAAACATTTTAAGATGTGATCCATAACCATATTAGCCACTTCACTTGTATCTATTTTTCTTACACTTTATTCTCTCTTTAGATTGTAAACTCTTTATGGCAAATACGGTGATTTTTTTTTAAAAATATCTAATCCATCCCCAATAACCTTCTTACATATTTTCATTGTCATACATTCATACAATTTTTAACGTAGTTTTCAGTATCTGCTCCTGGGAGAATTATGCGCCACTGCGCAATGCAGAATTTGCTCAGAATTAATGTTCTGCGCAGAATTTCCCTTTTCCCCCTGCAGAATTGCTGCTGCAGAGCTGCTGGCTGCCACTATGGGCCACTGAATCCAGGAGAGCCCAACTTGCTAATAGAAGTTACTGCTTGAGTAGGAAAGGGAGCTGGATGGCTCGTGGTAGCTGCAGTTCATGGCACGCCATGAAGGAAGGAGGTGGCATGCAGGCAACTCAATACAAATCCTGGCCCCAGCATCAGGCTGTTTCTCCCTCTGGATCCCTGGGCTTTGAGTAGGAAGGAGTACGAGTGTCTGGGCTTGGGGTCACCCTGCAGCTCGGTCCTGGGGAGGAGTGGGTGCGGCTCTCTGGGGAAGGGATGTGGGTCATTGGGGGGGAAGGGGACACCCCGCAGCTAGGCTGTTGGGGGGGAGGAGTGCGGGTGTCAGGGCTGAGTGGCACCCCGCAGCTGGGTGGGAGGGGGTGCGGATGTCTGAGCTGGGAGTGTGGGGGTGGAGGCGTGTGGCTGGGCTCTGGGAGGAAGGGGTGCGGGTGTCTGGCCCCACAGCTGTGCTCTGGGCAGGAGGGTGCAGAGAAACAGGAACTGGGTTGTTGTAGGGGTTTCTTTAACTCTCTACTTCTGGGGGAATCTTTTTGTTGTTGTCTGTATTGTTACAGACATAGTTGCTGACAGGTATTTTGAAATATATTACCAAAATAATTGAAACTGGCATGATTATGTAGTGTTATTCTTCGAGTGCTTGCTCATATCGATTCCAATTAGGTGTGCACGCGCCAAGTGTACAGTCATTGGAAAGTTTTTCCCCTAGCAGCACCTGTCGGGTCGGCTATGGAGCCTCCTGGAGTGGCGCCTTCATGGCGCTCAATATATGACCCTGCTGACCCAGCGCTGCCTCAGTTCCTTCTTACCTCCAGCGACGGTCGTTGGAACTGTGGCGTCTTGCTCAGCAAGTTCTACCACGTTTCCCTAGCTTTGTTTGTGTTCTCTGTACTTTTTAGTTAGTTCTTAGTTGTTTGTAGCTAGCAATTGGGCTGGGGGAGCTTACCCTCTATCCCGACCGCTTTTCCTTGGGAGGGCTTACATGCCCAAGTCCGAGGGGTTCAAGCCCTGCAAGTCCTGTAGCAAACCCATACCAACGGGCGACCCCACGACGCTTGTCTAAAGTGTCTGGGGAGGCTCAGCAAGCCGATTGGTGTAGGATTTGTAAGGGGTTTCAACCCAGAACCAAAAAGGAGCGAGACTTTCGCCTCAAGCAGCTCCTTATGGAGGCGCCACTTAGACCATGGCAAGACCCGGCGCCAAGGGGGAGGGATAGCTCAGTGGTTTGAGCATTGGCCTGCTAAACTCAGGGTTGTGAGTTCAATCCTTGAGGGGGCCACTAAGGGATCTGGGGCAAAATCAGTACTTGGTCCTGGACTCGATTACCTTTTAGGGTCCCTTCCAGCTCTATGAGATAGATAGGTATATGTCTCACCATCTAATTAATAAATAAATAAATAATTCATCGGTGCGTAGCGCCCCGGCGACACTGGTGGAAGCGGCACCGCGGAAGGACTCTGGCAGAGACCCGTGGCACCGATGCTCCCCGGTGCTGAAAATGGCGGGATTGACCCAGCACTGCTTCAACTCCCTGGTGCAGAAGTGTCACCGGAAGCAAGAAAGGAGCAGCTCTCCATCTCAGAGGTCCACCCGTCTGGAGCAGGCCAATGGGGTGTGTCCTCAAGAGGAGCACCCAGCACCGAAGCCTGCAGAGATGGCACCATCGACTTCAGCCCTGCAAGGAGGACCGTTGAGTCGGTGCCATTGGACTCCCCGGCCCAGGTCATCAAGGAGGTGGAATTGCCATCCATCTTGGACACCTTTGAGGCTGCGAGGGACCTCATTGCCATGACAGCACCAAGGTCACCCACCCGTCGCGCCAAGCCTCCGGTACCGCATTACGTGGCACCGTCTCAAGGCAAACCAGCGATGCTCCGTCCCTCGGCGCCGCTGATAGTCCCGGCGTCACTTGCAATTGTGGCACCGGTCATACTTGCAGCACCACTCCAGGTTACGCCAGTGCTCCCACTCGCAATGCCGATCCACGCATCAATCCCTGTCGCGCGGCAGGTCCCGGTGCCGCTCAGAGACCCAGTGCAGCTCCAGGTGGCGGGACCGCTCTCCGGTGTAGCAGCACTGCTCTCCGGCGTAGCGACATTGCTCTCCGGCGTGGCAGTGCTCGCAGGATCAGCTCCGCTTGGCACTGCCCTGGCCATTGCCGTCCTGGTCTTCGGACTCGGAGGCAGGATCTAGATACTGAGAGCAGGGTTGGCACTGGTTGGGTCATGGATGCTCTGAGATGGGAGCAGGGCTGTGGTCTGCGCAGTGGGAGGAACCAACGCAGTGGCCATTTTGGACCCTGTGGGCATACCACCAAGTGCAAGGCACCCAGTCTAAAGGCTCCCAATCAGCCACCTCTGAACCGCTGGTGCCGGAGGCTTCCGCCAGTTGCCCAACCCCTTGGGGTGCCAAGGAGGTGCAGTGCCTGTGCCCCTCCCCCCCACACCAACTCCAACTCCGGTTCCTAAGCAGGACCCTGGTCCAGCCAGCAAGACAGGACGGGAAGTCCCTGACAAGCAGGAGGGACAGGAGGACCTTGTTCCCCCATTAGCCTCCTTATCCTCCCCAGACGAGGCCATTGCAGGCACGTCTATCTCTGGACCGCCTCCCATAGACAGCCGCACCCACCAGGACCTCCTTCACAGGGTGGCGCACAACATGGGTCTGCAGGCCAAGGAGGTAGTGGAGTCGGAGGACCCGGTGGTCGACGTCTTGGCCCCGAAGGTTCTTCGCCCCAAAAGGTCCTTCGAGGGTGTGTCTGCCCCTCATTAAGACCATACAGGCCAATGCCAAGACCATCTGGCAGACCCCGGCCTCCATCCCTCTCACCGCCAAGGGCATTGAGAGGAAATACTTCGGCCCGTCGAAGGGGTACGAATACCTCTTCACACACCCGCAGCCTTGTTTATTGGCGGTTGCAGCAGTGAACGAGAAGGAGAGGCAGGGGCAGCAAGCCTTAGCACCTAAGTCCAAGGATGCCAAGCGCCTGGACTTGTTTGGGCGTAAAGTGTACTCGACGGGGGGGACTGCAACTCAGGATTGCCAATCAGCAGGCAATTCTGAGCCGGTATAGCTTCAACTCCTGGAACTTGATTCTCAATTCAAGGAACTGGTTCTGTCACAGTCCAGGGAGGAGTTTGGAGCCATAGTGGAGTAGGGCAAGGCGGTGGCATGGACCTCTTTACAGGCCTCACTGGACGCTGCGGACTCGGCGGCAAGCACCTTGTCCTCCGGTATCGCCATGAGGTGTAGCTCGTGGTTGCAGGCCTCGGCATCAAACACCCTTCCTCCAGATCCTGTACCCCTCATCTTGGAGTAGCTCCTACACCTGCAACAGCAAGGCCTGGCGGCGTCCTCCATAAGAGTACACCTCGTTGCTATCTCGGCCTTCCACCCAGGAGCATCTGGTCAGATCCCTATAGTTGGTTGCTTCCTCAAAGGTCTGGACCACCTACATCCCCAGATCAGGCATCCTGTCCTTGCGTGGGACCTTAACCTGGTCCTCTCCAGGCTCATGGGGCCCCCATTTGAACCACTGGCAACTTGCTCCCTACTGTATCTGTCGTGGAAAGTGGCTTTCCTGGTTGCCATTACTTCTGCTAGGAGCGTGTCTGGGCTAAAGGCCCTCACCTCTGACCCACTGTACTCGGTTTTCCACAAGGATAAGGTGCATCTCGGTTCGCACCCAGCCTTTCTCCCCAAGGTGGTGTTGCACTTCCACGCCAGTCAGGACATTTTCCTGCCTGTTTTTTACCGTAAGCCGCATGCCAGTAACCGAGAGCAGAGGCTGCACTCCCTCGATGTTCGGCGAACAATAGCTTTCTACATTGAGCGCACTAAGCCGTTCAGAAAATCGAACCAATTGTTCATAGTGGTGGCAGACCGGATGAAAGGGCTCCTGGTCTCATCTCAAAGAATATCCTCCTGGATCACGTCATGCATCCTCACATGCTATGAGTTGGCCAAAGTACTGGCCCCGGCTCTTACGGTGCACTCCACGAGGGCCCAGGCCTCGTCAGCAGCGTTCTTGGCCCAGGTCCTGATCCAAGAAACCTGCAGGGCAGCAACTTGGTCCTCGGTGCATACCTTCACCTCGCACTATGCCATCGTCCGGCGCGCCAGAGATGACGCGGTTTTAGGCAGAGCAGTGCTACAATCAGCGTTTCCTTAACTCTGACCCCACCGCCTAGGTAAGGCTGTGGGTAGTCACCTAATTGGAATTGATATGAGTAAGCACTCAAAGAAAAAACAGTTACTCACCTCTTGTAACTGTTGTTCTTCGCGATGTGTTGCTCCTATCCATTCCAAACTCACCCGCCTTCCCCTGTCAGAGTAACTGTCAAGAAGGAACAGAGGAGGCGCCGGGTCAACAGGGTCCTATATTGAGCGCCATGAGGGCGCCACTCCAGGAGGCTCCACAGCTGACCCGACGGGTGCTGCTAGGGGAAAAAGTTTCCGATGACTGTGCACGCAGCACGCGCACACCTAATTGGAATGGATATAAGCAACACATCTTGAAGAACAACAGTTACGAGAGGTGAGTAACCTTTATTTGACAATTTTCAGAATTTTTTATTTTTTGGCACAGAATTCCCCTATGAGTAAGTATTATATAGTGTGTATGTATATATGTATGCAGACACCTCACAAACATGAAATATCCCAGATCCTATTGTATTGGCAAAGGCTTCCTTCTGCAACAAGAGAAACACTAGCCTAACTGTCCAGGCACATAGCATGGCTATCGACCTAAAATCATATCTCGCCTTATTAATAAGGGAAAACCTGTGGAATTTCTAGTAACATCCATTCACTTAGGAAAACTTTAAGAAATGTAGTATAGCCATCTAGCTAAAATAGTAAATATATTAACTTGTTCTCCCTGTGTTGAGTATTTTCTCTGAACATAGTATAGTAAGGTATAATTTTACCAAAAGCAGTAGTTCTAGAACACATCACCATGCTATGTTTGAGGATGGTAAGAGAACAGGAGGACCCTTTTAAGCCATCACAGAAGGTCAAATGAGGATCCTGTCATTGTAACACTGATCTGTTATTGCCTGAAGATTGTGATTGTGTGAATTGTGGTTTTTCTCTGTGCCTACTGTGGAGAACATTGTCTACTTCAAGGCAGAGTGTTCTGGTTACTAACTTAATCTTTTCACACATACTGTTAATGTGATTTCTTTGACTATTTGCAGCAGCTGAATCTTGCTGTTATTGACTATGTGGTAGTCATCTATGGACATGCCACTGCTCTCCTTGGAATAGGACAGCCTGAGGTAAGACTTTAAGCTATTACAATTGAGTCTTCTGCATCTTAAAATGATAGTTTAGACATTAGGTGATTTACCAGCACCTTTTATGAGCAGACAGAAATGACTGGGTGAACTCCAGGAAGGGAGGTTTTGACTGTTAGAAAGTAATGTTGTTTACTGTCCAGATTAGCTTGTATTTGGACTTCTAGAAATTAAAGTACTAAGTAAGAAAATTACCTAAGTTTTCAAATGGGACTCCAAGCCTACTAATGAAAGGGAAATCAGTCCTGCACATCATTTTCCTCCCCCTCTTCTTTTTTTTATAGTATTTAAAGAGTGAGTAACTTGAGTAGACCCAGCTACCATTACAAGTCACTTTTTAGTAGCATTTAAAATATTTTTGGTCCATGAATGCCCAATAGCAGATAAGGATTAAGATTCTGCCTAGTTTAGTTGTCCCCCCCTCACCCCCAAATATTTTGGAGTACTTTTAAAAATAGAGTTCTTGTAGCCTTCTAGTCTCTTGAGATTTTGGGTTATTTAATGTGTATTTTATTCAGAAGAGAAGACTAATGATAACATTGTACACTTGCCTCCCTAAAGTAATCAAATGAATGGACCGTGTGAGAGGGAAGCTTAATTTCCAGAACATGCAAGCGTGATTCAGTCTAGATCAATGAACTGTTTTTTATGTATGTAAATCATAAAGAAAAAGAGTGCATAGGCACACACCTTCAGCGTTCTTAAAGTTGATCAAAACATAGGCAGTGCTGCATTTTTTTTTGTGCAGTTAAGAACCGTTATCCAAAAGCTGTTTGCTTTTTTGTTTTTGTTTCTTAACTATTTCATTAGTTTGTGATTATCTTAAACTTATTTTGAAGGAATTAGCAAAGGCTGAAGACCAATTTAACAAAATAATTGAGCAGTATCACAAGGAGAGATTTAATGGCTTGGCACATTATGGAATTGGAAAAGTATACCTTAGACAAAACAGGTTTGTATAATGTAAAACTTCATTTTTATTAAGCTCGGTGCAGAGACAAATGAACTTAGATTTACTCTATAAATGAAGATATTTGTAACAGATATCCTTGTCTTTAATAGTTAACCCTTTCTCCACTACCTTGCACTTCATACAGTCTTTAATTTGATGGCTTTCAGTTTCACAAGCACGAAGCATTCCATTCCATGTAAGACAGTTGCATGAAATAGCTGTAGAAGTTGTGACCTCACTGTCTTGTATGTGTTTAAAATTTAGATTTTCAGATGCTATACATCAGTTCTTGAAATCACAGACAATGATTAATCGTAAAATTGTACCTGGAATATTAACTTGGCCCACAACATCTGTTGTCATTGAAGAGACTCGGACTGAGAAATTACAGGTAAATAGAAGTATCATCCCCGTAAATCAGAGAATTTCTAAATGAATGGGAAGATGCTGATTTAATACAATTTCACTCAGCTAATGAATCTTGGCTTTTTATGATATCACCAATCACAAGAACGGAGAAGCAAGGGTCCTCAGAATCCTCACCCCGACTGTATTTCTTACCAATTAAAATATCCTCAACCCAAGCCCCAATTTGTAAAGAGGTGGGATCTGTTCCCTTGGTACCAAGTCAGCACTGCTTGAATGGGCTGGGCTCCGTTCTGAATGTACTCGGTTCCTAAAACTTGGGATCTAGGTAGGGCCTTGAGCTTTAGTACCTTTTTTGGTAGCATATTGTGAAACTACCCTGCCAGTGTTGTCCAAGTGTTAGTCGATCAGTTAGTTTCTTAGCACTTAGAAATTTAGTACAGAATTTTTTCTGCACTAAATTTCTAATATATTGGACACTATCAGTAAAGAAATCATAATTAATAAAGAATCGAAGTACTGAGAAACATGAAATTAAGTAATAGTTACTTTGTCAGTTTTTAAAGCCAACATTTGCTAGGGGTTTAGCAACACGATTCCCAGTGATTTTATTGGGAGTAGAGTGGTTACGTTTCTTGGTCAACCTTGAAAATCTCAACTGTTAGCTTTAAGATTGTCTTTCCCATTGAAATAGTAGAAACAAAGCTATTTTTTTCATTCACAAACACTATCCTTAAGTTGAGATAGAACTATTAACATGTAAAATGATGGTCTGGCCAACCTGTATTACTCTTGGGGGAATTCTGTGCCAAAAAATTAAAAATTCTGTGCACAGTATTTTAAAATTCTGCATATTTTATTTGTCAAAACAATACAATATAATCATGCCAGTTTCAATTATTTTGGTAATTATTTCAAAATACCTGTCAGCAAGTATGTCTGTAACAATACAGGTAACAAAAAAGATTCAGGAAATGTTTTTTGACAAATAGATTCCTTACTAAGCATACTAATACAGAACTCTGAGTAATAATTCATTTAAATTACAATACAGAAACTTATTTCCTGCACCCCTCAGAAGAAGTGCAAAGTCTTGGGGGAGTAAAGGGTAACAGAGGAGCTGAAGGAGAGGGAAGTAATTGCTGGGAAGGAGCTTGGAAGCGAACCTGGAGGGTTGTTGGGTGTGGGCGGGAGAAGTATGGAACATGGGCTTTTTTGGAGGGGGGAGGGGGAGATAGGGAGCTGCCTCCATGCAGACCCTGGCTGACCTCTAGCCTTTTCCATTCAGTTAGGCACATCTGCCCCTGTCCCTGTGTGTCCCTGCACTCCCACTTCCCATTCAGCCAGGCATATCTGCACATGTCCCCATTTGGCCCCAAACCCCTACTACCATGTGGCCCCGCACTCTCCCCTCCCCTGTTCTCATGTGGTTTTTGCACCCCTACTCCCATTCAGCCCTGTCTCAATGTTGTCATCCCACAAGTTCCTGTGCCCTTACTGCAGTCTACCCCCCCGCACTAGCCCTTCTGAACACCAGTCTGTGTGGGCCCCCCCAGTGGCCCCGTGTGCCCTGCTCTGTCCTCCTCCTCCCCCCATATCCCAGGCCTCCTCACCTGGCACTACGAGCAGGGCATCTGTCCTGTCTCCTTGGTTGGCTGCTCCAGCCCATGAGCCAGCTGTTCTCTCTTCTGGTACCACATCGGTCCGTGGTGAGCAAAAGGTGTAATTGTAGCATGACCTCTCTCAAGGCTTCCTTTTGCCTCCCCCTCAGAATCAACTATTCTGCGGGGGAACGGACATTAATTCTGCACTTGCGCAATGGTGCAGAATTATTTCAGGAGTACTGTATGCAGAGAGGCTATGCATTCCTCACTGACACCTGTAGAAGTATGAAGAACTTTTGAAATATTTTGCAGCATGAAAGGCAGGATGTTTTTAAAATAAAGTTAATTATTTTCAAGTATAACTCTTTTGGCTCTGAAAATGTGGTGTCTGTTTCACCCTAAAAACATCCAAATCTTAAAAAATGCAAGTAGAGAGATGTTTGATCTCATTACTTGGTTTTTGTGTCTGAGAAATAATGTATTCTTTGGAACAATGTGATATCTCTATTTGTGATTGTATTTGATGTTTTATAGTTGATGTTGGAGAATTTCATTGAGGAATGCAAGTTTCCTCCCGAGCCAGATGCAGTTTGTTCTTATCAGCAGTGCCATGGACATTCGAAAATTCAAATCTATTTTACTGACCCAGACTTCAAGGTAAACTTTTTTTAAGGGTTTTGGAGATCCAACTTTTTGCCGGAGTTATGTGCCTTGCACATTATACAAGTTTTATGTGAAGCATAAATTCTTAATTTTTTGTTGTTATTGAATGGTACTTTTTTTTTTCTTTGAAAGCATAAATTCCTATGGTCTTCAAATTTTAGGGTTTTATACAGATTACTTGCTCCCAGCAGTGTAAAGTGGAGTTTCACATCAGCTGTTGGAAAAAGCTGAAAACTACAATTTACAGTGATAAAAATGACAAGGTAAGATCCATGTCAAACTTCTATTGAAGTATTGGTTATTAACTGTTTTCTAGGGGTATAGCTGTGCTAAAGTCATTCAGATGAGGACAGTCCTGGAGCCTTAACTTTTCACCTGTCCTATGGGGAACATACAGTCTGTGTTGCAGGCATAGGGAAATCCTGCAGGCGTCAAGGTATCTATGGAGGACAGGGATATTTATGTAGAGGCTCAATGTGTATGGCCTGTTCTCTTTACCTCTTACTTTATGGATGCTTGATTCCGTTAGAAACCTTGCTGTTATGGCCTCCCCATCAGCTAATACTCCAAAACCAAAAGGGTTTCAATGTGCATAGGGAGACTTGGCAGAAGATAATGGTGGTAATCGGTATAATCTTCTGTTGGGAAATCCCAGCAGGTTTGAGATGGGAAAATGAGGCTGTTAAGATCAGGAAGTACCCTTTCTCAATCCATAGAGCACAAATTCTGTGGACAGGAAATTGGAGGATTTCACCATTGGTTTGGGGAGTAAAAGAGTATGTGCCATGAGCAACTGCTCCCATCTTTTTGATCCCAGCCATTTTATGCCATGATTGGCTTCCTTCTGCTAAATGCAAGTAGAGGCCTAAGCCTTTAGTGATGGTCTTAATTACCTTGGTCAGCTCAAGTTCAGTATACACAATAGCATTTTTGCACAAAAGCACGGAGATAGTGTATCTTTCCATTTGTAGAAAAAAATTCTGTTTTCAATAATACCTGATCTTCTTCCACAGGATTTTCTTCAAGAGTCATGTTTCACTCCTGATTGTAGAGGCCTCATTTCAAAAATTGTTATCTTCAATTCTTCTGGTCTTGTGAAATGTGTGGTAAGTAATTAAACATCAATGTGAAATGAGAATCAGTTTTTTAAAACAAATCCTCATCTTGCAATTAAGATCCACTGGAGACTTGTACAGTGTTACTTACTGACAGTGCAGTTACATAATTTCACTAGGGGATCACAACACTTTACATAGCTCAATTAACTTTTTTAGCCCCCCCCTTTGAGGGAGGTGGTGGTTGTGGTTTGGTACCTATTTTACAAATGGATAAAAAGAGGCACAGGGTAAAGTGATTTGCCCTTGATGAGATAGCAAGTCAATTTACTGTGTTGACCTTATTACAAAACCACAGGTAAACTGGAATGTTTTAAATATAAGCTTCTTACATTTATTATAAGACCTTGATATACAAATGTAATTTAGTGGAAGCTTCATTGAATTTTCATAGTATAATAAGTATGAGGTGGTCTGGCTCTACTAGTTTTAACATATCCATGCTGTCTCAGATTCCTTGCACCTAAGTATCCCAGCTTGTTTTGGACTGGTGACTTACTGAAACGACTGATCGTTGTAGGAGCAGGATTTCTGCCTGTTGGGGAAGAAGTAAATCCAGTTCTTCGAGCATGAACCTCTTGAGCCCTTGATTGGAGACTTCCCATTAGCAGTGTCTCTTTGGTCCATGTGTGCACTTGGTACGACCTCGTGTCACACACAGATGGTGTATAGAGCTGCAGTGGTGAAATGTCTGAGTTCTTCTCTACCAACTCAGCCTGAGACTGAGTTCTAGCATGTCCACCTCAGCATGTTCTACGTGAACGACACAGCTACAACTACATGACATAATGTTGTTAGTTAGTTTAGTTTAGTGTTTCTAGTTAGCATTAGCTGTTGTTAGTATAGGATTAGTTAGATAGTAATGAGAGAGTGGTTTGTTTGTTTTCTCTCCCTTTTTTCCTCCTTTTTTCTGTGGAGCTTATTTGACCTGGCTCGACATGCCTGGCTCACCAGGTTTCAAATGCTGTCTTTCTTGTCGGGAGGTATTCCTGTCAGCGATGACCATTCTAGGTATATCTGTTGCTTGGGAGAGTCCCATATCTCCCAAAAGTGTAACTCTTGTCTGGCTTTCAAATCTACAGCACAGGAGAATTGGGAGTTTCATCATATGAGACACTGGGAAATAATTGTAAGGAATGTTTCTTCTCTGTTGTGACCTTCTCTGCCAGATTACCTTTCCCGTGAACTAGTTGTCTTTCTATATAACCAAAGCTTGCAGCTTTATATGGCTTGAGCAGCCCAGGTGGCTGCATTATTATTATTTTTTTAATTCAAGCTATTACATTGTTGCCTTCTGAAACATCAGATGTCATTTTTGTTTTTATCGTTAAGATTGCGTTAGAACTCAAATTCAATTAACGTGGTGTCATTTTTTTGTAGTTTGAACAAAAAATCCCCAAAATTAAGAATCCACCAAGAGCCAGTGTTAAACAGAAATGTTCAAGGTAAGATTTCTAGGATTAACAGTAATTTAAATGTACAATAGGATGGGATTACATATTTCAGAAATTGCTGAAATACTCCAAATATTTTAGAGAGGTGATAGTTGCTCTCTTTATGGCTGTGGCAAGGATTCAAATGATTACACTGCTCTACAGCCAAAATGCTTCTGAAATAAATGTAGTCAAACTTTACTAATTCTGGATCACTGAGAACGAAAATGATGCTTAAAATTGTTGATTGGCTCTAGTTTTCAAGGTATGCTATTGGGTCAGTATATAGACCCTTGACTTGGGAATGGCAGAGGATAAGTGAGTTATAAAGGGAAGGGATCTCAATTTAAACCAGAAATGACTAAAATACATCTTTGACTGGATCTATGAATAAATCTATGACTGGATTTGGACAGTACTTGCTTTTTAGGCAAAACAATGAATGATGCAATCTGAAGCTGGTATTGCGTCATACATGATATGAATTGCATCATGTTATTCCTAGAAGTCATGGATGATGCAATCATAACGAAGTTACATCACTCTGCTGAACAAATTGCCCTATATCAGCTCTAGAAATCATACAGTGTCGTGCTCTCTTATTTGTCAGTATTTGATTTTGCAAAGGGACACATTTCTGTTTAGTCAAAGTGAGCAGAGATGCCTCGTACTTGTGTGAACAGTGCAGATAACTTCTGCTATGTTTGTGGTGAAGTGACTTTTGCATCACAAAAGCGCAGTATAACCACTATGGTTAAGAAAGCCTATCACTTTTATTTTGGCTGCAAAATTGGAGATCAGGACAAGAGGTGGGCCCCACACATATGCTGCAACACTTGTGCAACAAATCTTCGCCAGTGGTTGAACAGGAAAAGGAAATCTATGCCTTTTGCAGTGCCAATGATTTGGAGAGAGCCAACAGATCATACCAGCAATTGTTACTTATACATGGTGCCTCCAGTTGGGAAAGGTGTGTCAAAGAAGAAAACGTGGACTGTGCATTATCCAAACATTCCATCAGCTATAAGCCCAATACCCCACGGAGAAGGACTGCCGGTTCCTGATGCACCAGAATCATTCTCACTTGAGGAGGACGAGGAAGAGGAAGAGGATGAAACTTCTGGTCCTGAACCATCAGTGTCACAGGACCCACATTTTCTCCCATCCTCCTCCTCTGAACCACACCTCATAGCACAAGGTGAACTGAATGACCTTGTCAGGGATTTGGAACTACCCAAGAGTAAGGCAGAGCTGTTGGGCTCCAGACTACAGCAGTGGAATCTCCTGGCAGGTGATTTTAGGGTTTCCATGTTCCGTGACTGTCAAAAGGATCTTGTCCCATTCTTCTTCATGGAAGGTGATCTTGTAGCCTGCAACAACATCGATGGTGTGATGGCAGCCCTCAACATCGTTCACGATCCAGATGAGTGGAGACTGTTCATTGATTCATCAAAGACGAGTCTTAAAGCTGTTTTACTGCATAATGGCAATGTTTTGCCATCAATTCCAGTTGGTCATGCAGTCCATATGAAGGAAACCTATGACAACATGAAACAACTTTTGAGGTGCGTAAACTATGACCAACATCAGTGGCAGCTTTGTGGCGATTTGAAGGTTGTTGCTCTCTTGCTTGGTCTGCAGACTGGATACACAAAGTACTGCTATTTTCTCTGCGAATGGGATAGTCATGCAAGAGATTCCCACTACATCAAGAAAGATTGGCCACTCCGACAGTCATTGGAGCCTGGGAGGAAAAGTGTTCAGCATCCACCACTTGTTGAATCAAGGAAGATTTTGTTACCACCCTTACACATCAAGCTGGGTCTGATGAAGAACTTTGTCAAGGCCATTGACAAAACACTAGCAGCTTTCAAGTACCTCCGTGGAAAATTTCAAGGTTAAGTGAAGCTAAGATAAAGGAAGGTGTCTTTGTTGGTCTTCAGATTCGTGAACTTCTTCGAGATGATGCATTTGACCGTGCACTGCGTGGCAAGGAAAAGACGGCATGGAAAACCTTCCAGTTAGTGGCAATAAATTTTCTTGGAAACAACAAGGCAGACAACTACAGGTTGTTGGTGGAAAACCTCCTCAAGGCATACAAAAGCCTTGGTTGCAACATGTCACTAAAGATACATTTTTTTGCACCCTCATCTAGATTTTTTTCCACCGAACTGCGGAGCAGTGAGCGATGAGCATGGCAAGTGATTTTACCAGGACATTGCAACAATGGAGAAACGCTATCAGGGCAAATGGAGCCCATCAATGCTTGCAGACTATTGCTGGACAGTGACAAGAGATGCTCCATTTAATGAATACAAGAGACAAGCCAAGAAGCGCCGAGTAGACACTGAATAGGACTAAACTATGTACAGAATAGTTTTTTGCCTTTTGTTTCATAATAAATTTTATTTATATAACCCTTTTGCTGATTTTTAAAGTGTTACATAAACAGGACAGGTGAAATATTATCATGTAACGCAACCATAAACACATGAAAAGACCTAGGTTTACAATTTAGGATTAAAACTCTACTATCTACACAATATACATAGACATAAAATGTAAAAATTTAAATATCTTAGAAACAGTAGCCAATCAGTTGTTTTAATTGTCATATTGGAATTCAGCACATCAAAATACATAATAAATAGCACATTTTATCTCTGAAGCAGACGACTTCTCAAAAATTGTAGACCAGTGTTATTTGATTCATCTGTGTTCACTGTGTTACTAGAAAGTTGACAAACTAGAGGGAGTTCAGAAAACAGCATAAAAGATTTTAGGGGTTCCTAATTTGATAGGAAGGATGAAAAGGCTAAATGATTAAATCAGAGCTCATATTGAGCTGGTACTAGGCAATAAGTATTATTAGCAGTTCTGTAGTTGCCCCAGCAATTTCTAAAGAACTAAGTTTTTTCATTTAAAAAAAGAACAAAACTTGTTTATGGCCATGAAGAAAATATGAATCAATGCAAAGAGTCTTCTCTGAATCTCTCTGCTGAGAGGTGAAAGGTCAAATTCCTGTAGTAATTCTATTGGTTTCCATAAAATTTGAACTAATAATTCTGAAGTGCAAATTGCTCCATTCATCTCAATAAGCTGTTAAATCTGAAGCCCAATTATAATTATTTAAGATTGGTAAATGCCGTTTCACTGCTCACAATCTTATCACAAACAACCTGGGATTCCAGGACTGTGGATGGAACTTGAGAACCATCTCTTTCCCTTCATTCTGCTCACCAATCTGACCTATGGCCTAAGTAGCTATGAAGGGAGGGGAAGGAAGAGCAGGGAATATGCTACCCTTCTTGACATATGTATGTTTTGCTTTGAGTGATGGTCCCTTTTGTATTCCACTGTGGGATATGGATGCACCAGGGGCCAGAGAATTTGAAAGTAGTGTCCATTGGTCTATGCATGCACCCTAGTTCACATCGTGCCTCCAACTGAGGGAATAAAGTGTAGGGTGGACCAACTGCCTCTCCAGTTCCTTCTCACTGCTGCATAGTACAGGTTGGAATCATTAGTGTCCGCAGCTTCAACTTTGTCCCATAAATAATTACTTCTGGGGGAATTCTGCGCCAAAAAATTAAAAATTCTGCACCCAGTATTTTAAAATTCTGCATAGTTTATTTGTCAAGATAACACAATATAAAAACATCAGTTTCAATTATTTTGGTAATTTATTTAAATTACAATACAATGGATGGGGAGAATGGGTGTGGAGAGCATTGGAGAAAATCCCCAAACCCCGTTTGTCTAATAGTAATAGTTAGGTTTGACTCTTTATTTCTAGTTATTAGTCAACAAATATATGCAGCCATATGCTCAGTATTACATCATAGGCAGCTGAAGAGCAAGTGATGGCTGGGGAATTTAACTCACAATTTATATTGGCTACCATCTCCAAAAAAGTCAGTAGTAAACAATTCATGGAGCACATTTTGATAGGAAAATTTTTCAGTCCAAAAATTTAGACCAGTTCTAATCACTAAAGCACCATAAGCATTTATATTGCTATATTGTCATTTACAATAATTGATGTCTCTCCCAGCACCTCCCCACACATACAAACACACATACACAAGTTGATTTATGTCTTCGCTGGCTGCTCCAAGCTGCTGGGGAGGAGCGAGTGACTGTTCTTGCGGCTTCTCTGCTTCCCCTCAGAAATATATTGTCTGCGGGGAAGCAAAGAAATCTGCGGACAATATGAATTCTGTGCCCACACTGTGGCTGGCGCAGAATTCCCCCTGGAGTAAACAATAAATAACAATTTACAATTAAGTTAAGTTTTAATAGTGTATAGTTTTAGCAAATATAACAATTCTAGTAGCTTTAGCATTAGATTAGTTTATGGGGGGTACCCACCCTGTACCCTGTTCAGGTATTACATCCAGGACCCGGGCTTCAAACTCTGTTCTTCCTGCCCATGATCCTTCTCAGTCGGTGACAGCCACCAACGCTGCCTGTACTGCCTTGGGGAAGCTCACATCACAGCAAGGTGAATAGCACCTCTTCAACCAGAAGACAGATGAATCCCTCCATACCCGGAAGGATTAGGGCTGCCTCTGATCGCTGGGGATATACACACCTGGTCCTAAGAGGAAGTTTCATTGCCCACTGGCCAAATTGAGGTATATGGCTCAACAGTTCTTCTATCAGAGGGCCTATAAGCCACTACATAGGAGAGAGTATACAGAAGTCCTGCTTCCCTATCTCCTCCACAACAGGCTTTGCATCTCAGTCTCAGCCATCAGCTCGACGTTATCTTTGATGAGAGCTCGAGAGCCATGAACCACTAAGCCCACCATCTCCTGACTCCAGCACACCATTCAGGGTTTGTCTAGGTCTCTTTTTCAACAGCTGGAGTGCGATAACAATAGACAAGTGAGTGCTGAATGTCATCCACTCTGGCTATGTGATAGTTTGCATCACTACCTCCCCTGAAACCCTCTTCCCCGTCCCCCTTTAGGGACCACTCTCACAAGAATTGGCTCACACAAGAGGTGGCTTCCTTAATGCAGAGAGGAGCAATAGAACACATTCCTCCACAATACCAAGGGAAAGGGTTTTACTCAACCTCCTTCCTAATACCTAAAAAGAAGAGTGGTTGGAGACCAGTCTTCGACCTTCACCATCTCAACCACTTCATTCGCAAACTCAGATTTCTCATGGTCACGTTAGCAGCATTAATTCCATCTTTAGAAAATGGCATGTGATCCATGGCTCTCAATATGAAGGATGCTTGCTTTCACTTAGATATCCACTCCACCCACAAGTATTTTCTCAGATTTATGGTGGGCCCCAACCATTTTCAGTGCAAGATACTCCCCTTCAGAATAGCAACTGCACCCAGAGTCTTTACCAAGATATTCTCAGTTGTTGCAACCCACATTAGACGTCATGGCCTTCTTGTCTTTCCCATACCTTGATGACTGGCTCCTTGCTGCCCCACCAGGAGGCCTATGCATTGAGTTGAATAATGCTACACTTTCGCTCTGCACTGGGAGTCAGCATAAACATGGAAAAATCTGCTCTCGTGCCACACAATCTTTAGACATCATCGGGGCACCCCCAGGTTATATCAGCGCAAGGGCGTACCTGCCCACAGACTGGTTTCAGACCATGAACAATATCATAGCTCACATCACAAACTGTCCTCAGATACCGGGCAAAACATGTCTGTCCCTACTTGGTCATGTGGCCTTGTGCACTTATATCACCTCATTGGCAAGACTCCACCTTTGTTGCCTTCAGGTATAAACCATCATTCCATGAACCACATGGTGACAGTTCCTGGCAAGGTACTGTCTTCCTTCCTATGGCGGACAAATTCTCATTAAATATGCATGCAGTCCCCTTTCTCTCTTCCTCTCCAGACAGGAACATCATTATGGATACAGCCCCACTAGGTTGGGGAGCCCACATGGACAACCACACAGTACAATGGGTTTGGACATCTTGAGAGGCCAGGATGCACATCAATATCCTGGAACTACAGACAATACGGAAGGCTTGTGAGTTCTTTCTTCCATTCATCACCATCACCATGTCCTTATAATGTCAGACAACACTACAACAGTCAGCAGTCAAATCACCCGATCAGCAGACTACCTCCCAGGAAAGCAGAATATGCTCACAGACATTTCACAATCGATCACGAATGGGAGGAGGCTTCATGGTGCGGTACTCCGCAACATTTTCATTATATGGGGAAATCCCAACCAGGGATCTATTCACCTCTCAAGTAAACAGCAAATGCACTACGTATTGCTCCAGAGGAGCCCTAGGTCACCGCTCCCAGGGCGATGGTCTCCTTCTTACTTGATAAGATCAAGTTCACCTATGCCTATGCCTTCTCTCCATCACCCTCCTGCCACGAGCTCTAGGCAAGATCCTGCAGAACAGAGTGAGGGTCATCCTGATTACCCCCTTCTGGCCCAGACAGTTCTGGTTTCCTAGCCTTCTACACATGTTGTCTCACCCACCAATCGTTCTCCCAATGTTTCCTGAGCACCTGACTCAGTGGAACGGCAAGATTAAACACTCCAGTCCACTGCCACATCCACCTTCTCAAGGTTACTGAGTTTTCACTCACCCACTGACCAATAGATTCTAGAAAGGCTTAATAAGAACCTTCCTACGTCCTCAGATGCTTGCACCCCAGTGGGACCTGAATCTCATTCTCTCAGTGCTAATAAGCCTCACTTTAGGCCTTTAGCTACTTGTTCCATATTCCCTCCTTTCCATGTAAGTCGCCTTTCTCGTAGCCATCACATCAGTGAGAAGGGTTGGCAAACTTGGAGCTCAAGCTTTTCTATACTGCAGTACCTCTGTATTTTCTATTTGGCAGATCCTCCATATTCTGTATTTCATAAGGATAAGGTTTCTTTATCTCTACACCCCAAATTCATCCCTAAAGTCGGAATTTCACCCTAACCAATCCATTCACTTACCTGCTTTCTTCTCAAAGCCACACACTTCTGCAGAAGAATGAAGACTCCACTCCCTCGATCTTCGAGCTTTGGCTTTCTACCTGCAGAAAACAAAACCAATCAGGAAATCCCTGAAACTGTTTGTCCCTGTAGCAGAAAGAGTCGGCGGGCATGCCATCTCCACCAGAGAATCTCCAAATAGATATCCAGCTCCATTCTACTCTATCAGCTCTCAAACCCAAACCCTCCCCTCCCCTCCCCCTCATTCCCCCATGGCTTAAGCAACGACTATAGCATCTCTTGAGGAGGTACATTATGCCCTGGTGCTGAACTCTTCTGCTGATGCCTCCTTTGGGATGGCAGTACTCCACTCAATCCTACTGTGTATATCCTCGCATCTTTCTCCTACTTAGGTACTGTTTGTCAATCACTCGCAGTGGCGTACAGAAGGGACCATCACTCAAAGAAGAGAAGGTTACTTACCTTTAA
This sequence comes from Chrysemys picta bellii, assembly GCF_011386835.1. Lineage (NCBI taxonomy): Eukaryota > Metazoa > Chordata > Testudines > Emydidae > Chrysemys > Chrysemys picta. The sequence continues at coordinate 193,843,457 of NC_088791.1, forward strand.
CTGGAGGTCCTTGAAGATGTGTGATCCCTATCTGTATTCCACTACCTGCCCTCCTTCCTCTCTGCTTCGGATCTTATCTGATTTTTGGTAGAGAAATAACCGGAGAGGCGATATGTCCACCCCGCCCTTTATCCTCTCAGTCGGAGGCACCAGGTGAACCAGGGCTCATGCGCAGACCAACAGACACGACTTTCAAATTTTCCGTCTCCAGGTGCATGGTATTCATGTGTAACCCCCAGTGGAATTCAGATAGGGACTACGCATCTTGAAGATTAGTTACAGGTAAGTAACCTGTATAGCAGCCTCCTTCCCACTCCCTGAGATTTCCCAGACATAGTTTAGAAAGGCAGGAAGCCGGTCCCTGGTATAAATGTTGAGAAACGCCGCATTAGAGCATGAGTTGTCAATCTGGAGGTTGTAACTATTCAATCCTTCTCATATTGTTAAGTGGGAGGAAGGAAATGGCTAGATTCAAGCTACGTGGGAGGGGCATTGCTTGAGCACCTCTACCCTAGAGTGTTTACATGACTGAAAAATTCTGTATGGATCCTAAGAAAATGCTGGTTAAAAACTGAATTGTGTATACAGGTTACGTTCAAATGTTTTATTAGCACAGTCTTGGCATTGCTGTAATATCGCTAAAGGAGTTTGCATTTATTGCTCACAACAGATTTGACAGAGTGGTAAATGCTGCTTTATAGTAAGAGGATAAATACTGTAAATATCTATTGGACAGGTTCAGTATAGATCCTCAGTATTTTATTCCCCTTAATTTTCCTTTTGGAATAAGATTATCTGAAGGAATGAGATATTCACTAAACTGGTTTCATTTAGGTAGGAGTTTAGATTATTGGAATTCATATTCCAAGTAATGAGAGATACATGTGTAAAGATGGATTTCTTGTGTTACTTAAGTTGGTCATAGGAACTTTGGGAAACTTTTTTTTAACATTTATTTATAAATAACTCAACATCTTGTACATGTTAGATGTAAATATGGGCATGCATGCTACATCAGAGAGTCTTTTAAAGTCAGCTCCTCCTAATACAGATTATTGTAAAATATTTAGGATATTCTCTCTACATCTACAAGCTTCAAATAAGTTGTTCAGTATGCCTGAAGGTAGATGGTCTCCATTACTTTTTAACTGAAGAATAGCTAAATTCAAATTTTACCTCTCTATCGTTCAACTAATGACTTCTACCGTGTAATGTAAGCTGACAAATGTTCTAATAGGTGGAAAATGGTTTGTAAACTGCCAGAGAAAAAATCGTCTATTGATAGTTGAGGCTGACTTGCCTCACTGATCAGTTTCATTTATCAGTTCTAGGAAGCTAAAAATAAAAGAAGAAAAAAAAATAAAGAGAAAGCATGTAAGAGAAGAAGCACTGAACTCTGCAAAAGATAGCGTGGAAGAAAATAAAAGGGAAGATGATGCATCTAAGTATGATAGTCATAAAGGTATGTGGAAGTTTAAGGTATTTTGTTGTAGAATACATTTGTATTCTAATATATTGCTGTACATTATCATATAAACAAATGGATATTTTGATTAGCATAAGTAGCAGTTTTAATGCACCATCAGTGAATCGAATAGGAGTATTATTTCAAGGAAAGGATTATAAATATTTATCTGGAGTGTCTTGTATAGTCTTGTTGCTTAATTACTTGATGATTTCTATTACCATGGTGCATAGGAGCCCTTGTCAATGCACTACGGGAAGATGCTCAAATACTCTAGTGATGAACACAGGAGAAGAATCTTTATAGAACAGAATATCTGTTTACATATTTATTGTAGTGCTAACGTCCAAATGCAAATGTATTTACCAAAAATGGGTGAGAGAAGATGGCTGTGGCAAGCTTTAATTCAGAATTTAATTTACTTTTCATAGGCTTTGCAGCTAAAATTAGACAATACAGTATTAAATAAAATACTACGTTTCACATTAAACGGTTTACTATTTTGTATGTATTAGTTGTGGAAAAGATAGTGGATAGTTGCTTTAATTTAATTCTCCTTTGAGAATTACGTGTGTAGATTCTCACATACGGGATGAACACATGCCCTTGGTGCAATTAGAGCACAGACTTTCCCTTCCCTGCTCCCCTTTGGGACCCTTTTTTCCCTCCAGGCAGCACAGAATGAAATAGCGTTAGGAGAGTGGGGATTTAAAAATAATCTGTGGAGAATGTTCCTTAGTTTAATTCTCTGCCACCTCCCTTTTGAAACTCTCTTTAGATCTCAGATCTTTTAACTTAGCATAAATAAGTGTCTCAGTTCTTCTGCCAGCACACTTGGTCAGATTGGATCTGGTCAGGGTCTTCATCCAAATTTGTGATGTGTTGCTAAATGTGGACATTGAGTGTTCACAAGCAGTTCAAGAAGTTCTTCTGGAGAGCTGTGCAACGTATGCTCTGAAGTGAGAGTGTTTCTTTGTGGCTCATACCAGGGACTTTCTCAATTCCTTTATATTTGGATGATCTGTTTTTGCTTATGTATTCTTGACTTTCCTTGAGTTCTGTTAAGGTAGCTGCATATCACTTACCCCTTCAAAGATGCTACATATTTTAACATCCTAATGTTAAGTTCTTTAAAAGGATTGTGTAATGTATCTCCACCTGTTTGAGAGCTGCCACCTTCTTGGAGTTGGAATCCAATGCTTGTTGAACCAACATTTGAGTTTCTGTGTTATCTTTATACTATCTACCCTTCCAACCCATGGTCTTTGTACTGTAACCTCAGGTAGGGGAAATCTAAAATGTACTGGCTGGTCCTCCTTATACAATGTTTCATAAGAGTACTTCCTTCACCAAGTTTCTGCCTAGGTGGTTTCCAAGTTCCATCTGAATCAATGCATAAATCTGCAGTTATTCTTTCCTGAAACCTCCTTCCATGTTGGGGAAACTAGGGCCTTGGCTACACTTGCAGATGTACAGCGCTGTGAGTTAAACCTGACTTCGTTCAGCTGAGTAGGGAAAGCGCTGCAGTCTGTCCACACTGACAGCTGCCCAGCGCACTGTCGTGGGCACATTTGCGGCAATTGCAGCGCTATTGGGAGCGGTGCATTATGGGCAGTTATCCCATAGAGCACCTCTTCCCATTCTGGCGCCATGGGTTGTGGGAAGGGGGCCTGGGTGCGGGGCATTCTGGGTCCTGTCCCAGCTCCCCATGATGCATCGCTTCACATCCCAGAAATCCCTTTGTTTCCGTTCACCTTTGGCGCCATCTTTCAACGGTTTCTGTGCAGCGCAATCTGTCTGCGGGAAATGGAGCCCGAATCGCTGAGGCGTATGCTGACTTGTGACGTGCTGGCGAGATGTTTGGCTGTCGAACTATTCCTTAAGATCCAAAGTGAGAGTGAGGAGTCTGACGATGCTGTCGAGCCGCATAACGCGTATTACACAAAATTGCTTGTGGCATTCAGACATGCTCAGCACCGTGGAACACTGCTTTTGGGCTCGGGAAACAAGCACCGAGTGGTGGGATCACATCGTCATGGAAGTCTGGGATGACGAGCAGTGACTGCAGAACTTTCGGATGAGAAAAGCCACTTTCATGGGACTGTGTGAGGAGCTCGCCCCCACCCTGCGGCGCAAGGACACGAGATTGAGAGCTGCCCTGCCAGTGGAGAAGCGGGTGGCTATTGCAATCTGGAAGCTGGCAACTCCAGACAGCTACCGGTCGGTCGCAAACCAGTTTGGAGTGGGAAAGTCCATCGCTGGAATCGTGTTGATGCAAGTTTGCAAGGCCATTAATCGCATCCTACTCAGAAGAACCGTGACTCTGGGTAACGTGCAGGAAATAGTGGATGGCTTTGCACAAATGGGGTTCCCTAACTGTGGAGGGGCGATAGATGGGACGCACATTCCTAGTCTGGCACCACCCCACCTAGGATCAGAGTACGTTAATCGGAAGGGATATTTCTCTATGGTTCTCCAGGCGCTTGTGGATCACTGTGGGCATTTCATTGACATTAACACAGGCTTGCCCGGAAAGGTGCATGATGCACGCATCTTTCGGAACACTTGGCTGTTCAGGAAGATGCAGGCCGGGACTCTTTTCCCAGAGCAGAAGATCACGGTAGGGGAAGTTGAAATGCCCATTGTGATCCTTGGAGATCTCGCTTACCTGTTAATGCCGTGGCTCATGAAACCCTACACAGGGAGCCTTGACAGCAGCAAGGAACGGTTCAACTACAGGCTGAGCCGGTGCTGAATGACTGTGGAGTGTGCCTTTGGCCATTTAAAGGGCTGCTGGCAATCTCTGTATGGGAAGCTGGACTTGGCCAAAAACAGCATCCCCGCGGTTATATCCGTGTGCTGTGCCCTCCATAATATTTGTGAAGGGAAGGGTGAAAGCTTCACTCAGGCATGGACCTCCGAGGTTCAATACCTGGAGGCTGAATTTGCACAGCCAGAGAGCAGGGCTATTACAGGGGACCAGCGCGGGGCTGCAAGGATTAGGGATGCCTTGAGGGAGCAATTTGAGGCTGAAAACCAGCAGTGATATCTGGTGCCCTGCACAGGAGTGAAGTGCAGTAGTTCCAATCTTTAGGAATCAGTGTCTGCTAAGCAGACAATCAAACTTGCAGTGCCTGTTTATTTCCTGGGCTAAGGAGTCTTTTACTTTATGCAATAATAAAGAATGTTTTCAAAGCCAAAAAATCCATTTATTGAAAAGAAACAAGGGGGTGGAGTGGGGAACGGTACAATCACAGATTTGCGTATGTCCTGTCTGGTGTGCTGTGCAGTGAGTGCTGCACTTCAAGATAGCTATATTGCATGGTGATGGGGGTTGAGTGCAGAGGGTAAGGGTCATGGTTTTCAGGGCTGGGTGGTGAAGATACTGGGGTTGGAGGCAGCGGGTGGTGTGAAGAACACAGAAGTTGGGGAAAGTGCGTTGGAGGTGACAGTGGGGCACAACGGAAAGAGTTTTGGGACAAGGGCTGTGGGCGGGGGGTGCGTTTGTGGTACTGCTCCTCTTTCTGCATGGCTACGAGCTCCTGGATAGCATCTGCTTGGCGCTCCAGGATGCTTATGAGCCGATCCATGCTTTGCTGCCAGTGCTCCGTGCTTTGCCGCCGGTGCACTGCCTTTTCCTGGCGGATCCTGCTTTCTCTCTCCCTCCAGTTCTGTGTTTTCTCATTCTCTTTAATAGATTGCTGCATCACTTCTTGCAGCATGTCGTCTTTGCTTTTTCGCGGTCTCTTCCTGAGTCTTTGCAGTCTCTGAGCAGGCGATAAGAGGGACGGCTGAGGTCTCAAGGTTGATGCTGCTGTATAGGCAAAATGAAACATTTAACAGAGGCAGCATTGTTTATACCAGACAGAGTAATGATTCCCCCCGCACTTAAGGAGTAGAAAACACACAGGGTCTACACAACAGCATAATTTTCCCATCCGAAACAGAGCACACTTATCCCACGGGAGCCTCAAAATGGTGAGTAAGGGGGACTGATTGTTTCAGGGCTGCACTGTCCTCTGGGTTTCTGTGCCTTGGGGAGAGCCAACAGCTTCAGGGGGCACCTACACTGAACACTGTCCCAACATTTTCCACATGAATTCGTCCTGGATGATATCTCGCTGCTGAGGGTGACCTGGGAAGGAAGGGAGGGTCTTCTACTGCAATGCAGCTTCCGCCCTGGCCCATATGCAGCTTGCCTGTGTGCAGCAATGGTCCCCCCGCCCCTCGTGGCACAATGGCGCAGACACATTGGCCTGGCTGGGACAAGGACCACAGTGGCTCTCCCGATAAACCTGTGCAAGCGCATTGCACACGTTCTGGATGAGACATTCGAGGAGATTACTGAGGCCGATTACCGCGATGTGATAAACCACATCAATGCACATGCCTAACCCTCCTCTCCCAAAGAGCCTGCACCGAAAAAATTCCTTCCCGAAAAAGAAAAACCGCTTACCGGGAACCTGCTCTTCTGTTTGTCCTCCACCAAGTACCGGCCGCTGCGACTGGCTACCTTCCTCCTGGCTCGAGAAGAGCTCCTGGCTGCATGGCTCCAGGGATTCCGGGGTGTCTCCATCTGGACCACCACCATCACTCCTGTTTTCCTCCTCCTCTCCCCCCGATCCCCCCACCGGCTCTGAAGTGTCCATGGTGGTGCTCGGAGTGGAGGTGGGGTTAACCCCAAGTATCGCATCCAGCTCTTTGTAGAATCGGCAGGTCGCGGGGGGAGCACCTGAGCGGCCGTTTGCGTCGCAGGCTTTGCGGTAGGCACTCCGCAGCTCCTTCACTTAAATCCTGCACTGCAGTGTGTCCCAGTCATGGCCTCTTTCCATCATGTCCTTTGATACCTTCCTGAAGGTATCGTAATTCCTACGGCTGGAGCGCAGTTGGGACTGTACAGCTTCCTCCCCCAAACACTGATGAGGTCCAGCAACTCGCCATTGCTCCATGCTGGGGCTCGCTTGGCGCGTGGAGGCATGGTCACCTGGAAAGATTTGCTGATAGCACGCCACGCCGAGCACACAAGAAGGGGATTTTTAAAATTCCCGGGGAATGTAAAGGGTGGGTCACATGGTTGGTTACCTGAGGCCAGGGCAGTAGAGTTTGAACTGATGACCAGAGTGGCTAGAACACGCATTGTGGGATACTGCTGAATAATTCTGGAGGCCATTCACAGCGCATTGGGCGGCCACACTGGTGCCGCAGCGCTGCAACGGCAGCGCAATACTCGCTATTCCTCTTGGGGACGTGGAGTATATGCAGCGCTGCAACCAAGGAGAGACAGCACTGCAAATGCCTTGCCAGTGTGGATGGGGAGTGAGTTACAGCGCTGGGGGCGGCTTTACAGCGCTGTAACTCGCAAGTGTAGCCAAGACCTAGGTTACATATCTTTAGGAGCTTAGGAGTTCAGAGCTACCATTTAATTAGACCAAATCTGTTCATAAGCCCAGATGAAAGGTGAGGGGGTGCGCTCTGTATTGTTCTTGCAGATGTATCTGATCCAAAAGGTTTTAGGGTGTAAGGGACTAAAGCATTTGTTTGATGAGCTTACCTTATGTAACATAATAAAGGCCTAATCCTTATTTAGTGGATAATTGATTAGCAGTGTATACGTAGATGTATAAGCAATATGTATGTAGCTTTTGTAGGCCTGAGTAATTGAGTGTAGTTGTTATGAATTCTGTATAATCTTATAGAGATAAAAGTGTGAACAAAGATTCCTGGCAAAAAAAAATTATTAACATTTGAACATCCTATTACCGACTTTTTGGAGTGGCTAGGGAAAACAAGGACAATCCTTGTCAAATAATAGAATTGATAGCTTTGTTATTGCTAAAAAGGGAAGCACATTGCTATGTAAATTGTGTGATTTGAAACATCATGTATGGCAATAAATAATACCAAATAGGAAAGATTTGGAGTAGCCGGTGCATAAAAGGGTGTTGATTAAAGATATGCAATATTGTGCATAAAAGATCATGTCATGACCTAAAGTCTATCTCTGACTATGTCTATACTGCAGTAAAACACCTCTGGCAGGCCTGTATCAGCCAAAGGGTATGTTTACACTGCAATGTAAGCCCAGGGTTAGTAGAACTTCAGTTAGCAGACCCTAGGTTTGTTAACCTAGAGCTTGAGTGTCTACACTGCATTATTTGGGCCCGAGTCTAATCACCCATGTCCCAATTCACTAGCCTGCTACCTTCCACCTGATCACTGGGGTATAGCATCTTGTATTTATGCAAATGAAGCCTGGTCCTTGGCTCTAAGAACTCGGCGTAAGCAGTGGTTTTGTTTGCCTAAGCAGTGGATCTGTCTGCTTTTCTTGGATTTGTGAGGTAATCTGTGGGCCTATTGAATCAATCCTGAAATATCCTTATATAGGGTACTAAATTATCATCACCAGCATTCCTCAGACATGTATCACAGATGTGTAAGGCTGCTATCTGGTGCTCAGTTCATACATGCACACCACCATTACTTTAGACTTGGGTAGGTCTGGTCCCAAATTTGGGGGAGAGCAGCACTTCAGTCTTTTTTTAATTTTATCTTCAGACTCCTCTTCTTGGAAGGTAGTTAGTGCTAGTTAGTTTCTCAAGTGGCAGTCTGTTAGAGGCAGTTCTTGAAGGAGAAAGAAAGATTACTTGCTAGTGACTGTAGTTCTCACATTTGCCATCCATCTTTTCTTCATTGTCTTTTGCAAAGATTTTCAGGCAGGGATAAGGCCAAGGTTCCATAAATACCCTTAAAACATAATGTTCAGATGCATCCACACTGGTCACTGCTGCTCTGGAGAGTTTCATCTAGGCACCCAGAGTGCATATGCATTCCATGTGGTGGTAATTTGAAGCTAAAATTACTGGTAGTTAAAATTTTCTTTCTAATATTAATTGAGGAAGTATGGTTTGCTCCATTTGTAAATCAGTTTCTTACGCATCTAAAATTCAATTACCAGTATGAGAAATTCTTTTAGTCTCTAGCAAGTGCAAGTAGAACCCTTGTAGTTAAATCTGAGTTCCAGTTCACATGATAAAAAACATTTTAAAAAATAATGTAATAAAATTGATCTATATTTTGGGGTTGATTCTGTTTTGCAGCTGTTCTAAACTGACATAACAATCTTGCTTTATTTTGTTATAGGTCATGTTCAGAGGTTCTTATTTGCTAGTGATAGAGTCTTGCAGCATATTTTGCAGAATGTTGAACAGATAAAAACTGGTATACATGACACTTCCAAACTTCTAAGTGAACTACTTTCTTGGTGGGTAATAAGTGAGGAGGATTACAGCATGTGTTCCGCAAGTAGCAGTACATCAAATGAAGTGATGGAGCAGCTCATAAGTCATTTAATTCAGAAGAAGAATAGAGTAAACACAAGAATTTTTGTCCATGTGCTGAGTGAGCTTGAAGAAGTGGATCCCAAATTACATGAGTGGATAAAAGATCTTAACAGTTTTGGTAGGTCCTATTTCATATAACTGTAAAATGACTTAATTTGCAGATGAAATTATAAAATTAAGCATGCTTTCCACCTTTCTTTTTCTCCATTTACTGGAAAGCAAGTCTGTAGTATGCTATCATGAAGTTCCATGTTTCTCTGGTTTCACATGGAATTTGTTCAGTTTACAAATTAAAAGATGGCTAAAAGATCCCTAGTTGCCAGCTCTGCATTCTCAATCAAGGATCTTAAAGTCAAGCTTTGTTCTTTCTGACTTGTGATGTAATCTTCAATCATATATTCTACAGCAGAAATTCTGCCCTCAGTTTCACCTAGGCAACCCCACTTGGCTCTGCAGTGCTGTCAAAAACAGTAAAAGAACCTGTCACTGAAGAGGTCAGATGTTTTCGTAATGCAAACAAAATGCATCTGAGTAATAAGGTGGCATTTTAAGTCACTCTCCAAAGTAGAATTGCTCTTTTAGGTATTGCACTTCATAGAACTAAATACTGTTCTGTCTATAGCTAATTAAGTTCCTAAAATGAAGGTGGTTTAAATGGCAGATAAATTTATTTGAAATATTGGACTCTTTGCAACTGATTTGTACGGGACTTTGCCAGTAGGAGAGGATTAGATGTAGAGAATCTGACTCTTTAAAATCCAGAATGGAGAAGATAGTCTATAAAATAGGGATAAATCTAAACATTTTCTACAAAGTAACCAATTTATTGTCTTGGCCTTACAAATTGGAATGCTAATCTTCTGTTTAGCTGACTACAGTTTGAAGAAATCAGCTTCTAACTTTTTTGGTAATGTTGCCCTGCTATAGAGCTTTATTTGGTTTGTTGTTTGATTAAAATGTAGGGCGTATGTTACAAGTAAAATGGGATAAGATATGTAATAAATGCCAAAAATGGGGTAAAATCAGTTTTTAAAAATTGGATTCTGTTACCTGTACTTTGACAGGCAATAGACACATTTACGAAATTGATGGTAGAGTAAAAATTTGATTTTTTTTTTTTTTTTTTTTTTTTTGGAACCTGTTCTGATTGTTTGCACTTTTCAAGGCTACAGTATATATCTTCAGTTTTGGCAGTCTTGTATCTGGTTTTGGAGCAAACTGTTCTATAGGAGATGTCAAACGTTCAGCCCTAAATTGGAATAACCTAAATCCTAAATTGAATTTATTAACTGATATTATTTTTTTTCATTTCAGGTTTGGAAGCCACAAAGATCTTTTTCTCTCATTATGGAGATATTGTTAAAGAGCTTGACCTTAGCTTTATAACCATTCTCTGGAATGAGAAGTATGGCAGTAAATTAGGCAATGTGTTGACCAGCTTTGAAGATAATGAAATACTTAAGTGTTTCTATGAAGCATCATTGAAGGAAACTCGTTGTGTAATATGGCTATTAGAGGATAATAGAGAGAAATTTCCATCTCTGCATCAAGCTTTAGATGAATTCTTTGATAAAATGGGTAAATGTATACAGCTTATTTATTTATAAGTGCCCTCTTGTGCCTGCCTTTACTCCCCATCTATGTTATTGTGAATTATCCTAGGAAAGTGGTGACACTGTAATTTAAATGATACAAACTTGGGATAGTATTAGCCTCTCCGATAAATTGCATATTGGATCTTCTAAGTTCCGTATTGAAGACTGAACAGTCTAAAGAGGCAGGAGCATGTGAAAAAGAATGCAGCTAGTACAGTTCAGAGTTATTTAAATCAAATGAAACTAATAATTAGCATTATTTATATTGTAATGCTGTCTGGTAGTAGCTTTAAATTATGGACAGCTATTTTTAAGGGATTACGTTGATTCCTGATGATAAATGTTATTAAAATGTTTGGTTATGCATATATAAAGATTTTACCCATGTATTTCAAAAATTGGAAATACAAAATGCAGTGTACAGCAGGTTTTACTTTGACTTGTTGAGAAGTTAGAATTTTTATCTGCTGCGGTTATTTTAAAGGAGTTCATAGAGTTCTGTCTTCAGAATAAAGTTATTTTAATTTGGAGAAGTTTAACTTTAGAGTACCTTGAAATGCTATGCCTTTCTCGAGGCTGTGTGAGAATGAGAGATACCATGTTCCACTTGTAAGTCCCAATCCTGCAAAGACGTATGCATAGGCTTACCCTTAAACATATATATGGTTCCAGTAAAACCAGTGCTTAACTCCAACCATGTGCATGCCATCTTAGCAGGAATGAAATTCTAGAGAATAACTTTTTTTATTCTGGGAGCTATTTTAAAGATTAATTTTTTTATCCCCAAAATCTCATAATTTACAGAATCTAATATTTTGTGTACTACTTTACAACTTCCTTTAAAGTAATTTAATATTTTTCTTTCGATAGATGTTCCTTGCATTATATTAAAGAAGCAGGAAAATGAAGATCTCTCCGTAAGTTTTTTAAATAATAAATTGAAAAATGAACAAATATAGACTCAACAGTAAACCATCACAGTGGACACAAAGTATAATGAAGATGCATGCTCGCTTCCTGTTCTTTTAAGGGGACTTGCAAAATAGAAAGTGAAAATTGTGTACTTCTGTTTTGTTTGTTTTTTGTTTTGTTTTGAAGGCCTGAAAGGTATACAAAACAATCTGCAGTTAGAAAAAGGAGAAGTATTGTGAATATCAAGTCTTCCTTGGTTTTTGGAGGATCACTCCTTAAAAGACTGGAGAATAAGTATGGGAGCGTTCTCAGCTCTCAGTTATGGAGTTGGGGGAGATTTGGAATCTTTGAATAGACAGATTTTCTCCAAGTGTCTGTCAGGAGGTTGAATTAAATAGATATTAACAAAACAGTGAAACAGTCAGGCTAATGATCCTTTTCTCTTTCATTTGCTCAGGTTTTAGTCTTTTGTCACTGTGATGACATCCTGTAGTTCTCCATTCATAAATGATCGAAACAAGACCCCAATATTTGTAATTTAAAAAACAAGCATAAAAAACCTTTAACAGGAATTGGGGAGATGGGGGCGGGGAGGGAGGGAGGGGGTAGAAGGGGAGTTTAAAGCTTTAAAGAAGTGAACAAAGAGCTTTGGTTTTCTTCTTTTAAAAAAAAAATCTTTCAGCACAGCATTTCATTTTGCATTTTGGCCAAACAACTTTTCTTCTGTTTTCTCTTTATTCAGGGTGGGGAGGAATCCAGCTATCTATGACTTATGTTTTACAAGGAAAAATGTGACTTGGCAAATGTACCCCCTCCCTTTATTTATTTATTTTTTGCTAGAGCAAAGAAGCCACCTGGTTCATGTGGGCTTTAGAAACAGCATTTGAAACTAATGTGTGGTTTCAATGTGAAAAGTATCACTGTAAAAATAGCATTGTGGTGGGTCAGATAAATTTACTACTTTATAGGTAAAAAAGGCAGTTGGATTTTTATTTCTGGTTTTGTTTCTTGGTTTTTTTCTAACTGCCAACTTTGAATCCGAAATTGAACTCAGGGTCTTTTTGCATGTGTGTGATTTATAGTAACATTGACAACAACCAGCAGTAACTCTGACCACTTCACGTACTATACATTTCAAAATCGTAAGTGACAGGGAAAGAACCCAACTTGACTATCAGATCTCAAGTTGAGCTTGCAAGGCTAGTAATTGCAAAAATTATTTTTTATTGAGGACCTCAGCATATTTGCTCAGGTCATTTTAAGATAAACTGAGAACTACACATTGACATTTTTACAGTCACTTTTCAGAGTACAACTATGATTTAAAAAAAAATACTTAAAGCCTTAGCTATCCTTTATTCTGAATCATATCTTACTAGTTTGCTACCATACAACTTTAGTAATATCATCTTTCTGCCAAGTGGAATAACAGAATATGCATTTGTCAGTGGTGCTCATGTGTTTGAAGCATTCTGGTTGAAAATGTATCTATTCTGCTTGCTAATTAGTCCACCCATGCAATACAGTTAACTTCTGATACACAGAATGGGTGTTTTGACAAGGTTAATGAATGTAGATGTCAATGGAATGTGAAACCATATGCTATCTTCCAGTTTCAGGGGAAACTAAAGTTGAAGAGTAATGTAAATGTTGTTGTATTAAAATATTTGTGTTTTTGGTGTATTATTTGTATATCAAAGTAAGCTAATGACATAAGGTATTGCTACAATTTGCCACAAATAATTGTTGTTGTTGAAATTAGACTTCAGTGTTAAACATAAATTGAGAAGACAAATACCTTATTAGAGAAAAATTGGAGAGGAAATAATCTTTCAGTCAGTTGTGTCAGTTCAGTTCCTGTTAACAATAAGTGAAGATAATTCTTAATTCCCTCCCTCACTTATCACATAGAGATATTTTTGATGTGAACAAGATGGTCAACAGTTGCCCTGTTTCTGAAGCTTATTCCTTACGTGAAGTTGTGGTGTTTGTGACATCACAGTGGACTGTTACAGAAGTTGTCACAGAACAGAATCATTGCTTCATGTGGGGAACAAGCAGTAGAAACAGAAAAATTGTCAATTCTCTTTTTAAAACCCATGTTCCCTATAATAAAAGTGGAGAATGAGGAAAACACAGAACTCATGTGAGTGGAACAGTCTAAATACAAGACTTTTGCCAAATTATTTTCCCACGTGGGTTTCCAGAAGTGAAAAAAAAAACTGCTTGTTGTGCTCTGTAAATTATTATTCCAAATGATAGGAGAGTTTGAATTGAAGAACTGTGTGTGTCAGTGTAAGAAACACATGGTAACCTCTCCTTAATGAGTAGCTATTGACTTTATATTTCTGTTTTAGACTAATGGTATCAAAGTTAAAAACAAAAATAGGAAGAAGAAGACAAAAGAATCAAGGGTATGTAATAATTGTATTACTTATTTCTATACACTGATTTACTAAAAATTGGAATTTGTAGTATTTAAAAATCTAAAACTGAGTATTTTCCAAAACAGCATGTTGAGAAATATTCTTGGTTAAGTTAAAGAGAAGTCTCTAGATAGAAAATGTCACTAAGGTACAGTTAATGTTGTAAGTAGCAATTAATGTAGTATTCGAAATTTGCAGTAACAGAAAGTAAAAGGCAATATATTCATAGTTTCACAAACAACCATGGTTCTGACCACATTAGCATTTCCAACAATTTCCTTGCACTTCAATACAGGGCGGGGGGCGGAATTCAGTATCGTAGAGATAGAGAGAACACAATCTACTGTGATTACTTCAGTGCTGAAATACACCTTTTGGCTCCAGTTCACACTGGAAATACAAATCAAATTTGGCACAGGAGCTTTTACCAGTCCAACAGCTTCATGTACCATAATCAACAAAGGTGAATGTGTCCAGGACTGTAAGGAAGAGCCACGTTGTGAGAGGGTGTATCTGTAACAATATTTACGTTGGGAATGTCTTCCCCTTGTTCTTCTGATTGTGTTTATGGGACATGTTAGTAACTGAAAAAGCAGAAAGTATCCCCTTAAAAGCTCAGGGGGAAAAAACAAATCCATTACAAGATAACCAATATTTGACAGGGTAACAGATAACTAAGGAATAATGTCCTGCTTCTGACTTCTGAGATGTGGGAACTCTTACCTGTCTGTCCTTAGTTCTGCTTTTCAGGGCCTGAATTTAGTGAGGATACATTGCTAAGAAGGAGCCTCAAAAAGCATTTTCTTTGTTTTCAGCTGACTTTGAAACTGTAGTAAAATAGAAGTTAAAAATCTTTCACTTATTATTAGTATTCGATAGGGTACTTCTAAAGTTATAGATGTGTGAAGTTAATGAAAATTGTTCTTAATGACAAAGCAAAAAAAAAAGTGAAATTTAGGAGTGAATGATAAAAGTAGGTAACATTTATTTAACTTAACCTGCTCCTTTATATTTGTTACCTTTTAACAGAAAAGCCTATTGAGGCACAGAATATAAATCGAATAAATAGTTTGGTCCCAACCCTCTAAAAACTTCAGTGGGAATATTCCTAATGCATGAAATTAAGTGCCTACATATTTGTAGAATAGGGACCGTAGATTACATTTGAGAGTTAATGAAAAGATAGAAAGATGTCATGGGATTTAGATGAACAAAGAGTGAAAAGTCATTTGGGGCTGAACATCCCTTTCCTGCTTTCTACAACTAGTTCTGAAGAACAGACGATTATTTACCGGTAATTCTGGAAGGATTTTTGGGCAGGCTTACTCAGTCCTCTAGCTTTTGTTGTAATCATGGTGGTCAAATTTCATAATTCATTATAGGGCATCTGAATACATGTCAAACTAAAACAGGATTTGATACAAATAAGTCACTTACATTCCTGATGGTGGATCACTGTCTTGTAGATATTTTGAATTTTATATACTGTGGCAGAGTAAAAAAATTGTAATTTTTTTTAATTTAGCCTATTTTAGTACTATCTGGTGGGGTTGGTGCAGTAACCCGAGAAGAAGACAGTATATTTCCAGAAGAAAATACATTGTGAGTACCAGCAGGCAACTTTATTATTGTTTTGTATAGCACCCCAGAGTGTGCTGTTTTACACAACAAGGAGAAGATACAGTCCCTGCCAGGAAGGATTTATACTGTAAACAGATATCAGACCAAAAAATGTATTAAGATGAAAGTTGAGGTTGAGGATACTTATCAGTAATTTGAGGTTAAAAAAATCTTTACAAAGGCTTTGTAGTTAGCCTAAAAAAATAAAATAATAATAATAATAATTAAAAAAAAAAAAAAAGCTGACACCAAGGAATTCAGACTCTCAGGGTGTTGCTTAGAGGTACCAAGCCACTCTTAACATTACTATTAAAACTTTTAAAATTAGTTTAATCAAATAATCTTGGGTCCTGTGCATTAGTCAATTGGATGAATCCAGTAAACCAAGGTCTGTTTTTTGTTTTGTTTAAATCATAAGATTTTTCTTCCCAACAGAAGTTTTATGAATCCTGGTGAGCCTTTCATAATTCCAGAAAATCTTCGTGATCAAGTGGAAGAATTTGAAGCTCTGTATGACAATGTTTCAGACAGTAACAATTATCAGAGACTTTTGGATAATAACCCAGACCCAACATGTAAACATTTATACGAGTAGGTGTAAACTTATCTGTTCAGTCATTTCAAATATTTGTGTTGTTTTTTTAATTTGGGTGACTTTTCCGTTTTACGTGAAAATAAATTCTGCATCATCCATTTGAGATTTAAACCACAGTATTTTCTGAGGGAAGAAATGCTGAACCGGTAGACAGAAATAAAACATCCTAAAATTTAAGTTTAGAGTGTAATTGATAATAGTTAATTCCTCAGACTTTTGAAGAATACAAATAAATTGAGAGCCAGTTGTACCTCTATAAATGCTGATGTAAGGGAACAAGAAATTCCATCAAAGGGAAAGCTGGAGGTTGTTTCCAGGAGATTTATAGCCTTGGAGGCAGAATTGATCTGTTTTGCTGATATAGCATCTGTTCTAACCTCCTCCTCCTCTAATATGCTTCAACTTTGAGTTAAAAGGTATCTATACAAAAACTGTGGTGGTATTGGGTTTGATGTGGACATCAGTCTGCTGGGAACTAAACAGAGATGACCAGTTTTATTTCACAGAGGTCACGGGATAGCTGGCAGTTGTTAATACTTGATTTCTATCAACCCTTGGTTAAGGCTGAACAAGTGACTTAGAAGTGGAAGATTTTGATATTATTAGTAATTTCCTGAGATGTCTGTCTTTGTTGTTGGCACACTAACTTACACTTAAATCTCATTTGCTTCACTATAAAAATGGCAACTGTGTCATCAAGGAATAATTCACAGGGATCAGAATGGACACACTCTTCCCTTATTTAATATTTCCAGCAGAAATCAAAACTACAGTGAGATTAGTTGACTATGTCTAAAACTGATGTTCTCAACTTGACATCCTAGCCAATTTGCAAAAAACATATTTTCAGTTAGTTTTGTTATTGCACCTCCCCCTTGAGTTGTCCTGACAAATTTTGTGGTTTGTTAGTAACATTTCCATATATTCTAAATGTTGTTTTATCTTCTCTATTGCTGTGTAAAAGATCTCCATGGACAGGTAAAACAATGAAATGACTGTATACAAATTGCTGTCAAATCCTCAGAGAAACCAAACTCCTAAAAAAGAAACATTTTTCTCTCTATATATATATTTTTAATAACCTTAAAAGTTGTTTTAAAGAACCTACTGCTTTTACTTAACACAAAACACCCACAACACAGCACTGGTGATGGTAGAGAGATGGTTTGTGTAGAGGGTTTCTGAGATAGGGTAACTCAGAATGACCAGTTTTAAAGATGGGTGTCTTTGTCTTAATATCTCATTGCCACAATCACCAAATTATAAAGAAAATTTAGAGTTAGAACCTCTAATTCAAAGATCACATCAAATTGTAGGCCTAATTTATTGGACAGTGTGTGTTTTTTGTCTACTTTACCCACAAATGTACATTACCCAGTGTCTCTAGTCTGGAGTTTATTTGCTGAATACTGTGTCAAGTTCTGTTTTTTGGTTTCTATTCTGAGCAGTGGAACTTTGCACGCTATTGCAGAGTAATTACTGTCATACACCAGTTGAAAGGTTAGACACATACTGAGTTCTTTCTCTGGTGGTTACAGTTACTGCCTTAGCTGTATTATTTCTGCATAGTGTTGGGAGTGTGGATGGGAGTTTTTTGTTGTTTGATGGAGTAGTGTGAGCGGTTTCATTCTTTACAAAAGGACATGTCCTTTTAATCAGCATATTCCTCATTGAAGTGTTTTAGTGCAGGTGAAGGTACCTTTCTCTCCTCTCTCTAGAAAAACTAACTTGTATAGCACTCTTCATCAGAAATCTTGAGGAATCCTATATTTCCTGCATGTTTTCATTTCACAGGGTTTATTTTCTTTGTTCTCCCTTTCATGTTCACTTGACTTGGCCTTACTTAAAGTAGCTATCTTAGTTTTAATATCTCCCCAGTGTTTTCTATAGTGACACTTTGCCTAGGTTCTGAGCTTTTATTGTTTCCTATTTACATTTCCAGTTACTTGTTTTTAACATCCACGTACTTCAGCTAACTACATTATGTACTATCTTTTCCTTGCTAACCCTTCAGATGAAGTATATAACACCAGCTTCTCTTTGGAGAAATAAAGTGTTAACTGTGAGATTCTGTTTTTCAGCTTATTACAATAAGTCATAATTTTAGTTCTTGGCTCTAGCCATCTCCTTTTTATATTGGAACTGTATTTGGAGAAGTTAATTTGAGTCAGTTGTAGAAGAGTTAGAGAGAGCAAATATCTAGAATTAGTAGGTGTTTCTTAATGTGGTTTTTTTTTCTGAAAAAAATTGATTTCAAAAGTTTCTTAATACATTACTAATGCTATTTGTCTTTGTAGAAATTACTGTTAAAACAGTAATGTAAATATCAAGTATGACTTAAAAGTGAAATGAAAAATGCTTGGATTAATGAGTATGACTGTTTTTTTCAAGCTATTTCGCTCAGATCTTGGAGGAACATGGTCCCATGGAAATTGATGATAAATTGTTAGTTGGAGAATATGAACATTTCCCTGCAGAAGCTCGTAAGATTGTGGAAGATGCAGGTGGTCTGAAATCTTTCCTTCTGGAATCCCTTCATTTTATTATGATGGATGATCTTATTGGCTTGATGAAGCATGCATTTCTGCTTAAGGAAAATACTGAGACTGAAGAAGATACTAGAAATGAAGAGGAAAATCAAATAGCCTGTCAAAATATTCATGAAAATTCCAAGAGCAAATTACAGTTAAACCCAGCTGCTAAGGAATTCAAACCAGTGTCTTATATTAAACCTTATATACCAATTTCTACTAATACTACAGTAGCAAACTGTGAAACTCCAGATTATTCAATCACGGGATATTCCTCACATATTTCTCATATTTCAGTGCATTCTCTCCCTAGTCAGAGTATTGATACCATAGAAGGACCACTATCTTTTTCAAATGTATTACTGCACTCCTCTATTTCTGATAATCATGATATACCTCTGACTAAGGTTTCTTCGGGTTATGAAAATGAAAGAACGTTCTCAATGATTTCTCAAATACCTCCTATTCCAGATGTTGCTGGGCAACCTAGTTATATATATGCTGATTATGAAGCTCCCCTTGATATCGATAAAATAACAATATTAGACAGAGAGTACATACCTGGCAATCATCTACCGAGTCAAATACAAACATACCGGGATACTCAGTGTGTATTGATGAAGTCAGACTACAGCTCTTATGAAGCTAATCTTGACCAGGGTATGAGCAGTATTCAGGAAGTTAAATATGATCTATCTGCTGCTAAGATGGAATTTGAGAATAAAAATACACCTGTAGTGAAAAGCATTCCACTTACAAGGATGATAGCTATTCAGGTAAGAAATTAAAGGAGGAGACTCTTTTAAGGATCTTTGACTAGTAATGCTTTAAATTTCCTTTCCTGTTCTTTCTTGATAAATAGAACACTTAATTATCTAGAGCTGTCAGTGCAGACACAACCACTTTTTGCAGCTCATTCACATTTGTCCCTTTAATACTTTAAAGGGACAGTGAGTTTTTTTTATGCCTAAAATTTACACGAAAAGGGAGGGAGTTACAGAAGCAGTATAAAATGTATCTTATAGGTTGGGGAAGGTTCTTGTTCTTTAACTTGTTTTTTATTTCAGTGGTTGTTTAAATTGATACGTACTAAATGAGACAGCTGTATTTAATCAAATAGTTTAAAATACATAGACATTTAAATTGTCATCTTATGTACACTAAATTCAAGATTTCAGAATATCTATGTATTTACTAGTCCACTGTGAGCTAAGACTAAATTTGACTTATTGTTTTGGGATCCAGTCCTGCAGATAATAACAAGCATAGTACTTTAAGCTAACTGTTTGCAGGATTGGTCCCTTTATGGCTCCTCAACACCACTTCAGTAACGTTTTCACAATTATATTTATATCAGTTGGTTATGTTAATGCAAAAAGGCAGATATTTATATAGGAATGAAAAGGTATTCTACAAATTGTGGATTTGCCTATTTTTGTAAATAAATTAAATAAAAATGTGCCTTCATCTCTCTTCAAACCAAAGGGAAGAAAATCAGATTGTTCTCCCTTTTTTTCCCATTTGGAAAACAGTTTTCAAACTAATACCTGCATATAATGAAAGACTTACAAAAAAGAACCCCTCATGTGCCTAATAATTGCATGTTTTTTCAGTGGTGCCATATTTAAATCATTGCAAGATCAGCAGAAGTAAACTTTTAAGACTTTTGGTACAGTGGGAAATGCAACTGCATCATATTTTTAGTAACTATTGTCTCAATATTAGGGATTTCTTAGGGACTCTGAAAGTTAATGGAGACAAAACAAAGAAAAGAAAACCCAAACATTTGTTGCTTCAAATAAGCATTTGAAAAAAAACCTTCCAAATAAAATTTGCATTTCTGAAACTACTGCAGGTAGTAGACATCTCACCTGGACACATGACCTTATTAGTGGAACAGGCAATGGTAGGAGTCCAGTGTCAGATTAATAAAGTACTATTAAAGCAATATAACAATTTTTATAGCTTGCTGATATTGAATTCCATTATCACCACTGTCCCTAATGAGGTTAACTTTTTTAGAGCTGTGTGTGCTACAGATTATCAAATGCAAATTTATAATTAAGCTGTATTTTCAGGTATTATACATTATTCATGGTAATAATTTGTTTTTTGAACTCAGAGTGGTATTTTCAAAGCATTCATTGTTGGCCTAACTCTGTTCTCATCAAAGTCCATGGTAAAACTCCCTCTGCCTTCAGTAAGAGCTGGAGGCCAGTCGTGAACACTTTTGAAAATCCTACCCTGAGCTTTCAGAGAAACTCTGCTTGTTCACTCAAGCTTCTTTTTAAGGAATCTGAGGGAAGGGATTGCTCTTTAAACATAATACAAATATCTGTTTGTTGACCTGAGAGTGGAGAAAGTTCAGCCAAAATATCCTGCATTTACTTACACATGCAACCATTTTAGGGAACTCATTTACAATATTGTTATCCTCAAGATGGTTCCTTCAAGTCTGGTAGACGGGAACTACTCATGATCTAAAAGAGAGCTTTAAGTTAGGCCCATCTACACTACAAAACTTTTAAGGGACTGGTTGCAAGTGTAGATGGGATATAATTTTTTATTTTTATTTAAATAACTAGTGGTTGTTTGTATTCTAGGTAAATCAGGAATTAGCAGACAGGGACGCTAATACCATGCCTTTTTATCCATTTGAAACTCAACAAGTAAGTACATGTATTTTTACTTGGGCAATATTTGATATGAAAGTCTTTGCTAATTAGATAAGGAAGAATTAAGGGCCCAACAAGAAGTGCACAGTGTCACTTAATTTAGTATCTCGCTATAAAACAACAAATTAGTCACTTAATAGATTTTTGTTTTACTACTATAGGATTTTTTTGTTTGTGGGACGAGTGCTTAAATCACCCAAACTACTTCCAAACTATATTAAAACATTTCATTTGTATAGATCAAGAGGAGCTTGAGATAAAAAGCATCCCCAAAAGGTTTAGTAGTGAAAGGATAAATCTGGCTGAAAATGACAGAGAATTTTAGTGACCTTTGGGGTTTGTTTGTTTGGTTTTTGTTTTTTTTCCCATCCATCTTGTTTGGACCTGCTTTTTAGTATGTCATAGTGTTGAATTTATAGAGGTCTAATGAAAAAGAAGTGGCAATTTTGGAGTTCAGGTTCTCTAGTTGTTGCCCAAACATTGGAGTCAGTTTCATGGTGAATTTTGCAATTCTTCCTTTCCAACAATTCTGAGCATGATTACATCCCTCCATTCTGGGATGTAGAAGTATCAAGTGGATAGGAGTATCTAACTCCCTGTAATGTTAAACGGCAGTTTTATACCCACATCAAGGGGGGGGGAACAGATCTTCAAAATGTTCATGCTAGTTCAGTGCTGAATCAGTAGTTGTTTCTTGAGTTGAATTCAAAATCTTTTTAACCTTTTATCAACAAAGTTCTCTAAGATCTTGGACCATAGTTCACATTAATCTTTTCCTATGAATGTATTGTGGACTCATGTTGTTACTTTAGGATACTGAGTGCTCTAACAAAAGTTCTTTCATAACCTAAATTTCAGGGAGATATTTTACGTATGGAAAAAGAGCATCAGGTATTACAAGAGCAACTTAAGGAAGCAAAGGAAAAATATGAACAGTTACAGTGCCGAAGCTCAGAAGAGACGAGTGTTTTAGAAGAGCAGTTAAAAAAAAAAGTTGAAGAAAATAAGGTAAATTTTTTACGCATACCCCAATGTAGGATAACAGATAAAGAGCAATTGGAATGATTTAAAAAACCCTCTTAGCTTTAGACAGCTTATTGATCAATAATGCACTTGAGACGTAAGTGGTAATCATCACAATAAAGCTTAGCTTTAACAACAGAATGCCTTTTTCACTTGTTCTGAGTAGCCCTGTTTATTTTCATCTAAATGTGAATCAAATGCTGGCCGGAACACTTGTTCTAATCAGCATGCATTTGCTAGGCTGTGTATCAATCAAAAAAAAACCCACAACTTACTTTAGTAATTTTTAAAAGAAATGTCTTTAAGAAACTACATTTTCTTAAATATTTTCTGCCTCTAGATTACACAAAGAGAGCTGGATTGGTTTCACCAAGATTTAGAAATGGAAGTTAAGAAATGGCAACAAGAAAAAAAAGAAAACCAAGAGAAATTAAAAGCAACAAAGAATACATCCAAAAAACTTGCAGATACCAATGAGATGTAAGTGTCCATTTTTGTTTGCATGATTTTAGAAATGGGAGCAGCAGTATAAGTACTTGAAATATTAGTTGACTAGAAATAAACCTTAAATATTGATTCTGTATATTACAACTGAATGGTAGAATAATTTGTATTATTGTTCTGACGATAAAAATCTACAAAATTGGTGATGGTTGTTAGCTGAGTAACATGTATGGAGTGAGAGTACATGCAACTAGACTTGTTTTCTTAGGGTCTGACACCCTTAAAAATCACATACCTTATTCTGTGATTAGCCCTACTGATATTGGTAGGTCTGCGTGCAGAATAATTTACATAACCAGGTTATATAATACCTTGTTTCCCATCTCAGACTACCATCTTCAGTATTGGGTTTTCCCTTTGCACTTCTTTGAGCACCCCCTAATTTTCCACTCCTTTTGAACTTTTCCTCTCTTCCCTCACCATCATTGATTACATATTCTATTCCCTCAACTCCTATGCTGCTCCTCCATTCCCACTACACAGTCATCCCAACCAAATCCCAACACTGGTTCACATTTCAGATTCACTTTCTGTGTTCATTCTGTCATGCAACAGAACATTTCTGGGGCAATCCAAAGACAACATTGATTTCCTCCTGCTTTGGTTCTGCCATTTCTTGATATAGTTACACCTGACTTCATGCCATCGTTGCATCTAATTAGCGTGTAGTTTTGATATTAGATTCAGAAGTACTGATTTTGCAGTTCAAAATGAAACTGCAAGCATTTCCTTATGCCTACTGTGTTTTTTATCCTGTCCTATAAACAGAAGCCCGAAAGGAGGATCCCAGTTCCATAGAGACTTATTATTAAGGGTGCACGTCCCTTACATGGGCTCCTATCATCCCCATGCTGTGGGGTTTCTTGGCAACAGGGCTCTCTGGCTGTGGATAAAAGGGCATTAACTAAATCAACTCCTCTCCAACCACCATACTCAGTGAGCACAGGCAATACTAGCAAATAAGAAATTTTCAAACGAGTGACGTACTAGATGAGTTGAGGGTTGGTTGTGGTATTATAATCATTTCTTATGCTTTCCAACAATGATCTTATCACTTCATAAATACTGACTGGTTTTTAGACGTCTTTCAGGTAGGTGTTGGATCACTGAACTTGGGTTAAGGTACATACATTTCTGCTTAAACATACTTTTCTTTTGCAGGTAAACACATTCAATACTGCTTTCTTTTAATTTGCAAAACGTGTATTGACCCTTGTTTAGTGATACATCCCTGATCGTCTTTGACATCTTCCTGTATTTTCATTGTCCTCTATTTACATAGACCACCTACCTCAGGAGACTTTGAACCTTGGATGTTTTTTGGGGGGGGGGTAATATATTTTTTTATATTTATTGATTAACCCTTCTTTTGTCTTGCTAGATGGGTTGGGTCACATCTTGAAATAATCTTCAATAACATTCAAATTACAAATTCACAGTGCTGATCTAGCAGAAAACAGATTTGTGGGATTAAGAGATTAAATCCTAAATGAACTACCTACAAAACTATAAATCAAATGCATAGACTTATTTGTCAACTATATTTGTGCAACTAAGGTTATAGAAGACTGTATTGTGGTTGTTGAGTAAATATTTTTCAAGCCAGACTTAATAGATTTCCTTGTTTATGATGCACGTAGGTACTTGAGGAACATCGATGAGAAGGACAAGCAATATACAGTGTATTTGGATAAATTCCTGGAGATCAGGTAACTTTTTTTTTTTTTTTTTAATAAATTCTTGCATCCCTAAGCACTATTGACTTATCTTAATTGGTTGGTGTTATTATCCTAACACTGTTGTCTGTTGTACTAGATACAATAAAGAATCATGAATACCAGATTTGAGTTGATAAGTAGTGGCTTATTTTGAGAATAAGCAAAATACTTAACTTTTTTTTTTTTTTTTAACTAACTGTAGTAGCATGCTTTACTGAAAACCACCTAAATACTAGTTACTTAGGGACATTATGGTTGTTGCTCTTCTTAAACACTTTTAAAAAGGATTTTTTCATAATTTTAGACTATGCAGCAGCAGGGCTAGAAAGAAGTACCTTATACCACCAAGGACAGGAAATCTTATTTGTAGTCTTAATGATCAAGAGATCTTAGACCTTAAATCAGGGGTTGGCAACCTGCCAAAGGCGGCACGCGAGCTGATTTTTACTGGCATGCTGCTGCCAGCCAGGGTTCCAGCCACCAGCCCTGCTCAACCCAATGCCTGCCTGGGTGAACGGATCCCCTGGTCAGCAGCGGGCTGAGTGGGGCTGGTGGCCAGGAGCCAGCGGACGGAACCCCAGACCGGCAGCTGGCTGAGCCGCTCAGCCTGCCATCGGTCTGGGGTTCTGCCCACCAGCCCCGCTCAGCCTGCTGACTGTCTGGGGTTGCAGCTGCTGGCCGGCAGTGAGCTGAGCAGGGCAGCGGCCGGGACCCCAGCTGGCAGGAGCCAGCGGAACCCCAAACTGGTAGCGGGTGAGCTGCTGCCGGTCTGGGGTTCTGTCCGCCACCCCTCTCAGCCCGCTGACGGTCTGGGGTTCCAGCTGCCGGCCCCTTGCCAGCCAGGGTTCTGGCCATCGTCCCTGTTCAGCCTGCTGCCGGCCTGTGATACCAGCCACTGGCCCTGCTCATCTCGCTGCTGGTCTGGGGTTCCAGCCGGGGTCCAGGCCTCCGGCCTGGGGCTCTGCTCCTGGTCGGGGCCCAGCACTCTGCAATTGCCCTGGGGTACTGGCAGCCAGCCCAGGGCTCTGCTCCTGGCCTGGCCCCAGCGCTCTGCAGCCGCCCCCAGCTTCTAAAAAAAATCTTGCATGTCTCGTACCCCTAGAAAGGGCATCTTGCACTCCCAAGGGGTGTGTGCACCCCAGGTTAAGAACCACTGCACTAAACTGATAAGATCTGCATTTTAATTTAATATTAAATGAAGCTTCTTAAACATTTTAAAAACTTTGTTTACTTGACATATAACAATAGTTTAGTTATATAAT
The DNA here is from genome assembly GCF_011386835.1 of Chrysemys picta bellii. Classification (NCBI taxonomy): domain Eukaryota; kingdom Metazoa; phylum Chordata; order Testudines; family Emydidae; genus Chrysemys; species Chrysemys picta. The sequence continues at coordinate 193,869,123 of NC_088791.1, forward strand.
ATAGACTTATAGAGAGAGACCTTCTAAAAACATTAAAATATATTACTGGCATGTGAAACCTTAAATTAGAGTGAATAAATGAAGACTCGGCACACCACTTCTGAAAGGTTGCCGACCCCTGCCTCAAACCTTTCACTTGAGTTGTTCTAGGCATCAAGAATTTTGGGGGAAAGAGTGAAACATTTTTGTAACAAGAAGTTGTAGAAGTGTGGCTACTGAATCTGTGCAGAATTTAGACTATCCATAGTAGTCGTAAGGGGAGATTGATTAGAGGGCAGATGAAGCAATGAAAGGTGCCATGACAAGTCAATAAATGTAAACTCTTACATCTAGGAACAAAAGTGCAGGCGTTTCTTACAGGATGGAGGACTCTCTTCTGGGAACAGTGACTCTAAAAATGACTTGAAGGCCACAGTAAATCATCAGCTGAACATGAGCTCCCAGAGTGATGCTGTGGCCAGATGGGCTAATATGATACTTGGGTGTATAAACAGGGGAACATTGAGTAGGAGTAGAGAGGTTATATTACCCTGTATTTGACACTGGTGCAACTGCTGCTGGAATATTATGTCCAGTTCTGGTGTCCACAATTCAAGAAGAAGGCTTTAAAAAAAAACTGAAGAGGGTTCAGAGAAGAGCTGCAAGAATGATTAAGGATTGGAAAATATGCCTTACAGCAAAAGACTGAAGGAGCTTAATCTATTTACCATATCAAAAAGAAGGTTAAGAGATGACTTGATTACTGTCAATAAGTACATACATGGGGAACAGAAGTTTGATAATAGAGGACTTTTCAATTTCTCAGGCAAAAGTATAACAAGATCCAGTGGCAGGAAGTTGAAGCTGGACAAATTCAGACTAGAAACAGGGTGTTTTTTGTTTGTTTGTTTGTTTTTTTAAACAGTGAGATAGTTAATTGCTGGAACAACTTAATAGGGGTTGTGGTGGATTCACCATCGCTGGAAATTTTTTAATCAAGATTGGATCTTTAAGATATGCTCTAGTTCAAAGAGGAAATAATTCAAGGAAGTTCTGTAGCCTGTATTGTGCAATATGTATTGTGCAATATGTCAGACTAGATGATCAGAGTGGTCTTTTCCGGGTTTAGAATATAAAAATCTATTAAATGCAATTTGGGTTGATTCCACAGATTATCAAATGCATATCACCACCATATGTATCTGTATGTGTGCGTGTGTTTTGCATTTATATCTCTGCAGCTCTCTTTATGCTCGCTCTCCTACTTTCCTTTTAGAAGCTGGAAAATAAAAATCTCTCCTCCACCCCAAGTCTTGGTCACCTTTCTCATTCTGCATTTGATCAGCCTGTCTCTTCCTCTGAAACAGCATCAACATTAATCGGAAAGCAGCCGTGGGAAATAATTTAAGTGCTGCTGCGGTACAGCAGGGGGAGCTCACATACTTATTGTAGTTATAGCAATCCTGTAGCCTTGCTCTCAGGCCTTGTCTACACTGGCAATTTACAGCACTGCAACTTTCTCACTCAGGGGGTGTGAAAAAACACCCTCCTGAGCGCAGCAAGTTTCAGCGCTGTAAAGCACCAGTGTAGACAGTGCACCAGCGCTAGGAGCTACACCCCTTGTGGAGGGAGCTCTCTCCCAGCGCTCTGCCGCGGCCACACACGCCACGTTAAAGCGCTGCCACAGCAGCGCTTTAACATTGCCAGTATAGACTAGCCCTTAGTTTCTTAGTATACAAGTGGTAGGTTTAGAATTATTCATAGTAAGTGTATCTGCCCCACCGTATTTAAGATGAGTTAGCACTGTCCTATAATTAGTCCAATATCCATGTCTACATGTAATGTACATAATGTAATTAGTGATGTTATTTTTATAGAAGAGGAAAAAAATGTGTTGTAGAGTTTTTGGAGTACAGTTCAAATGTAGATGGCATCCCAGTATTCTTTTTGACATCTTCATTTTTATTTTATTTTATTTTACTTCACAGTAATAAATTTGCCAATGAAAAAGTACAACTGGAGGAGCTAATAAAAAAGAGCAAAGATAATTACCAGGAGTGTATTAAAAGAGCTGTTGCAGCAGAGGTAAAACATGCTACACTAGAACCTTGCTCCTTTGCATTTCACTAATCCCCACAAAAAAGGTTGATCTGCCCACTTGTCAGAATAGATTTAATAGAGAGATCTGGTGAGGTCTCGTCTTAATGATGGCTTCATTATTGTTACAAAATCACTTACACAATATTTAATAGTATGCTCAATCAGCAAAGTATGTTTTGTGATGCGCTATCCTGGATATTTTTGTTCACTTCGTTGCTAATTCTCCATGGGTCTCCAAGACACTGCAACTTAGCAAGGTTCTATTGTATTTGTTCTGTGTATATATTTTTAGAAGCGGTTGGATGTTTGGGTCAATGTGATATATTGCCAGAAAATTTTTTAAAAGTTAAGTCTACTATTAAAAGGTAATTGCAATTAAATAATGTTTTATCCCTTTGACATGCACATAGTTTCCATTAGTGGGAATTACTCACAAAAAAGAATGTATCCTTTTTATTAAAAAATTACTGATCTTGAATAGGAATATCAGCACATCTATTTCTAGTGGTATTAGAATGCACAGATCCCTTTGAATATTTCATTCAAAGGCTGGCATCTTGTAAATAATAGGACTGTCCATAATAGTTCTCTTAGGTGATTTCCTCTAAAACCTGTATGGTTTTCTATATTCAGAATGCTTTGAACTCAAATTTCTTGAATAAAAGAGATGCTATGCAACTTTTCTTTTAAGGAAGTTTTGGATTGTTAAATTTGCTTGTGATTGCAAGTCGTGTGTTTAAAAAAAGATGGTCCTTATTGAGCTAGATGCCAATGCATCTGCCTTGAAATAGATAAATACCTTTTTAATCATAAAGATAATGCACAGTATCAAGTTTATCTGTTTTCAAAGGATGGGGATGGAAAGAGTTTCACTATTTATGAAAGTTTTAATGCTCAGCAGACTGTTTACAGCCATCTGAGAGTCATTAAGTTTCCTCACACAATTCTGCCATTGCATTTTAACGCTGCTTGAAATATCTCACTACAGAGATGTTCTAGAGCTAGGTCTTTCCTGAGTATGTTTACTAAAGACCAGATTGAGGCTGAATTTAGATTAATACTTACTTAGTTTTAACTGCTTGTGCTAAGGAAAATGCTTGTACTGTATGTCTTTTAAGTCACAGAATTTAATTTTAGGTGTCAGTACTTGAAAGTTGGAAGAACACTGAAGTATGCAAATTACGCAGCATAGCTGCAAATGCAGAAGCAAATCTTAAATTCCTAAAGTTAATGAGCAGGTATGCATTTAATACATCACTATAATTTGTGTAACAACTACAAAATAGAAACACAAGATAAGTCTAACTAGAGAACATTGTCACTATTTCATCTAGAATTACATTTTAGTCTAGATTCAGTGTACACACATGAAAATTCAGTAATTGCATATAATCGTTTTACCTTCTTGTTTTCTGGTTTTAGTATTGTTTTATATCCTCTCACTAATTTAGACTTGCTCTTATTTATTTAATGGAACTGTACATTTCTGTTGGAGGTAACAGGTATTCACATTGCCAGCTGCATTGGTGACTTTAAATAAATACCATCATAGATGTTTTTTAGACAGCTAACTACATCTTCTAGAATGTACTAACACCATGTTAAAGCTTTGTCCAAGAATGTGTTTTTGATGCCTTGCATCACATTTTAGGAGCCTGAAAAATTAAGTTCTGAAAGTTTAGGAAAGCAAAGTGGCATTCATTAGCTTTGCGAATTACATCAATTGTAAAGAATCTTTTCTTGGTTGCTAGCATTCAATCTCTGACCATGCAACATGGGAAAAATTCAGAGTAAAAGACTTCCCAGCTCTATGCCTGTTCTAGTTTAGCCCTGGTGGTTCATGCAGCTCAGACCTGCCCACGTTTTCCTGCCTGACGGTATGAGGAAGGGAGAAGGACTAGAAGGAGATGGAGCAAGACTGATGGGCATGGTGGAGCTCTGTTTCTGCATGTGAGGAGACAGAGCTGGGATTGGCTCCACCCAAGGGCCTGCCTCCTCCCTGCACAGCAACCTCTCCAGGTCTTGGGGTATCCTTAGGAGTCTGGCTGTTGCTTGAGGGTTCTTACTTTCCAAGACTGGCCAGTTCCTAAGGGTTAAATTAGTAGACAAACACTGATACTTGAATTTGTTAAAATTCTGTGTGACTGAAGCCTTCAGCTATGATTTACCTGGGAGGGGAAGGAGAGCATTACACTTTTGGGTAGCAGTTTTCTCTGTTGAAGAATCACTTACGAACTCAAGTTATCACATTATTTTGAACTGAAAATTTGAAATATTTCAGTGATCCCACTTCAGTGTTACCTCAGTTGAAGTCACAGATTGATTCTTGGGAAACATTTATTTCAAATATCAAGAAAGAAATGGAAAAAGTAGAAGTAAGTCTGTTTTCCAAACACATTTTCCTGTATTATAAGAGTCCTCCTTAATTATCTCTTCTTACCAAATGTAGAATTGTGATGTGCCTAGTTGGTTAAAAAAAGCAATATATATATCCTTTGTTTTAAAGATGGATGCAAACTGTTAGTTGGAAAATAATTTAACAATCATAAGTATTTGGATTTATATTTCCTTTATAATTTAATACAGATCTCAAATAGCTACTCTTAATGTATTTACTTAAATGAATAACTTGTAAGAGCCCTGATTGAAGCATACACACCAGTGTCTGTATGGAGCCATATTGAAATCAGCAGAGGTCCATGTGGGTTTGGGGTTCTTTTAAATGAAGCACCATTGACTTCAGTGGAGCTTCATGTGGGCCCAGGTGTTCACTCAGGCAGGCATCCTTGCTGAATTGGCCAAAAATGTGACAACCTTTTCTCATTAGCTTACCAAGTCCACATAACTTATAATGAGTCTTCTCTTACCTTTGGGGTAGGGGTATGGAAAACAAATAACAAGGCTGTTTACAAAAAAATAATAATAATAATCATCCTAGGAAGCTGAACAACTGGTAGTGGTACACAGTTGGAGAAGAATATTCCCAGTAATCCTAAATCTGTAAAATTAATGAATGTATCTTTCCATGGTTATATTTTTTTAATCTATACACTAACATAGCAAAAAGAAAATCAAACTTCTGTGTAGTCTTATTTCTATGTATTAGGTCTTTGGTCTCTCTCAAAATGTAATAGTGTTAATTGGTACTTTGAGGTCTTATTTTGGTGTAAGTGGAATAATATAAAGGCTGATTTGTTTTTGGTTTTCTTTGTCTTTTTCTGTAGTCTCAGTATGAAGAGAGAATTCACTTAGTGAAAAATGGTGCACAGCTAAATGATCTCTCTAAAGTGAAAGCTGCTGATCTTCAGTCCCCTCCTAGCATCTCAGTAAGTATCTCAACGCTGCTAACAACTCTACTTTGATTTTTTGTTTCAGAGAAAGCAAATGAAACCACTAAGTTCTTCTTTGAGATGTTGTCAATGTGAATCCCACTGTAGGAATGCTTGTGCTTCATGCATTTGAGATTGGAGATTTTTTTAATAAACATGTCTCTGCCACCTCGTATAGGGGCAGGAAGGGTGGGGTAGCAGTGATACTCCCTCAGTTCCCTTTTACTGCCTAGCAAGTGTCTTATCTGACACTGTCTTCAGAGATTATAAAACTGTTTTTTCAACCAACTTCAAAGAAATCTCCATCTTCACATTCTTTGGAATTGGATGTTTCAAAAAGAAAAGATTATCAGTGACACCCCCCCCCCCCCCCCTCCGGTACAGCAGGGCAAGGTGCTTTGTGTCAACTGCCACACCTCTTGGTAGGCTGCAAACCATTGCCTGTCCTGTGAGGGATTGATCTCTATCAAAGATGGACAAAGCCTCTTCTGCCTAGGAGAAAGCCACATCCCAGTCATGTGCCCTGTGTGCAAGGCCTTTTCTTCCAGGACCCACAAATCCAGGGATGCTTAGCTCAAACTACATCTGCTAGAGTAATCCATGTGAGTCAGTTTGGATACAGAGATGATCATCGCTACCAGAGCAAGGCCAGATTCACCAGCATTCTCTCGAGTGCACATCAGACCCGTTATCTGGCAGTAGAAAGAAGGAGCGCTACTTTACCGCGTTGTATCCAAATTCGTGTTATATCAGGTTGCGTTATATTGGGGTAGAGGTGTACCTTCCCACTGATTTCCTATGGTAATTATGGAAGTTAAGTAAGACAGCGCCACAGTTGTCCTCATTGCTGGCTACTGACCAAGGCACTGTTGGTTCTGGACCTGCTACAAGTGTCCATTCAACAGCCTAGTCAGCTCTCGGCCTCCTCAGACATGATCCCACAGCACCACAGCCAGATACTCCATCCAGATCTAAATTCACTGCATCTGACAGTGTGGATGTTGAGTGGTTGAGTAGCATGGACAAGGACTTCTCCCTAAAAGATCCAAGAAATCCTGATACGGAGCAGGAAGGCATCTACCAAAAAGACGTATTTGTCTCTAAGTGGAAGAGGTTATTGATGTGGGCCACTTAACATATAGTCTAGTTTCAGTCCAGGCGTTGATACTGAAGATTGTTGACTATTTATGGCATTTAAAGGAGGCTGGTTTCTTGTTCAGTTCTGTTAAGGTCCACCTCCCAACAGTTTTGGCATGCCATCTGCTTGTACAGTCATGCTCAGTTTTTTCTCACTAACAGTATCAAAGTTCCTCAAAAGGTTATTACATACATACCCACTAGTCAGAGAACCTACTCCTACCTGGGACCTCAACACAGTCCTCGTTAGACTCATGGAGCCTGCTCCCTTTGATCCACTTTCAGAGAGCTGCTTTACAGTTACCTCACTCGGAAGAGTCTTTGTGTTGGCTATCACTTCAGCCAGAAAAGGTAGTAAGCGTACAGAACTTATGGCTAACCCTCCCTAAATGACCATTTCATGGGGATAAAGTGGTGCTAAGACCTCACCAAACTTCATCCCCAAAGTAGTCCTCAGAATTTTATCTAAACCTATCAATCTACCCATCTCCTTCCCGAAACTACAGTCTGCACTTGGCAAAAAGAAGTTGCACACATTTAGACGTGTCCAGGACTTTGTTTTGTTGCATTGACAGGACCCTTCACACCGTCTCCCCATGTTTCTGGCTCTAGCTGGGCATTCTAAAGGTCAGGCCATCTCTTCACAGAGCAATGGATAACACAGTATCTCTCTCTGTTACCAGCTGGCTGGTGTATTTGGTGGGAGAGAGACTAAGTCTCACTCCACCAGAGCTCCAGCAGTACTATTCACGTGCTTCAGGAATATGCCTATATCAGAAATCTGCAAAGCAGTGAAATGGAAAAACCAACTGACCGTTGTCAAACATTATGCTTTGGACTTGGCACTGGACATGGCTGCTAAGTACTGTTTGACTGATGCAGCTGAAAAAAACCGATTACTTACCTTATAGTAACTAGTTCTTTTCTATTGTCCGTGTGAGTCCCATCACCTGCCTTCAATCCCTTCTTTGCAGAGTCCTCATCTAAACATGGGTTTCAAATTGCAAGAAAATGGAAGGTGGGTCACAGCTGCCCCTTCCTTATGTCCGGGCATGGGAGCACAAGGAGGCATATGGTGCAAGCGTGCCCCAAAACAGACTACTACTTTAAAACAAAAATCACAAGAACCTCCAATCTCATGTGCATTAGGCACATATGCACCCACATGCACTGGTATCAACTTGAACTGTAGGATATCCGCCCTTACTGTAGGGTCAGTAACTGTTCTTTCTCACCACCACCGGAAGAATTTTACTGTGTAAAACTAACATTCATTTAAATGGTAACTCTTGCTGATTTAAATCTATATTAATTCTTAAGACACTGACATTTTCCAGACTGTTTGACAAACAGAGCATTTATCTGTAATGTATATAATTTTTTGACAACATGACTGCCCTCATTAATTGTGGTCAAATAATATGACTGAAAACTTAGGGCATTCTGCAGTTTATACGTGGTGAGTTTTGGGCTGTTGGACAAAACAAATGCAGCTTTCTTGCAGACCTGTACTTGGTTAGTTCATTTGCTTGTCAGTCCCTTAAATGCCCTTTCAGCTCACATCTTATTAATATTGTAGTGAGTGAGTGAGCTTTGAAAATAACCAGAAAGGTTTGATGCTGTTTGTTTGGTCACCGGCCTCTTTTCTGTTTTTGTTAATTTGTATTCAGTAGCCACGCAACCTAGTCAGAATGGGGGCCCCATTGTACTGGGCACTGTACACACAACTTCCTTGGATAGTTTTGTTTTTAATTTTTTTTTTTCTGAATAGTTAATCCGGGTAGAGGTTCACCATTGAAATGTGAACCATTGAAAACCGTTCTCTCCTCTCTCCCCTTCCCTTTTCTTAAATATCATCTTTTTCTGTACTCTGAATACTGATCTCTTAAGTCCCTCTCAATCTACTTCATTCTTAGATAGTATTGTTATGGGTTGGATTAAACCTTGTTGAAATTGGTGGGTGTAATAGCTGCCTTTCATTCATGATAAATATAAAGAAGCCATTAAACATCTTTGTATAACCACACAGATGAAACAATAGGCATACCACCCAAAACACAGGCATATATGAAAACTTGAGCAGAAGCTGAACTATGTGGCCCAGGGGGATGGATATAACAAATGCTGGGGCTAAGGCATTGATTGGCGGAGCTGTGTACGTCTGAATGCCTCAGAGAAACAGCAGAAAGACTAGAGGAGCAAGGAAGCACCAGAGACAGCCTGAACAGGCACTGGGAACATGGTTCTGAGAAATGCTGAGGAGCTTGGAGCAAACAGTTTCCTATTCCTTTTTCTGAACACAGGAGGAATCAAATAGATATGATTGCATCAAGGATACCTGACTCAATCATATTCTCCTCCGAACAGAAACAACCCACAAGGCCCTGAACTTTGCCTAATCTTTCTGGTCAAAATGGGGTTACAATAGTTTTCATCTTCAGATCTGAGAAACATTACTAAAGGAGATAGTGTTATCCTGATTTTATAGATGGGGAAACTAAAACTAGCACTGTTCTCTCGCTGTGTTCTTGATCTTTTATCTGATTTCACTGTAGACTAATGCAAGGAAAACTTGTGCTAGGAGTGGTACAGAGATAAAATCACATTTACAAAACAGGTATTAAAATCTAATTCTAGAACATAAGAATGGTCATACTGGGTCAGACCAGTGGTCCATCTAGCCCAGTATCTGACAGTGGCCGGTGCCAGATGCTTCAGAGGGAATGAACAAAACAGGGCAATTTTGCGTGATCCATCCCCTGTCACCTGCTCCCAGCTTCTGGCAGTCAGAGCTTTAGGGACACCCAGAGCATGGGGTTGTGTCCCTGACCATGTTGACTTGCTTTTCGTATTCATAGAGTGGTAACTTATTCTAATAGTAATTCCATTGATTTGATTTCACTAGGTCTGCATGTAGAGTATAGCACTACTCATTATGAGTAAGTGGGCACAATTGTGTTCTAAGTGAGGATAAGTGTATCCTTTTTTAAAGAGCCCTGTGATGAAAATGAATTCTAACCCGGCAGAGCCTTTCAGGATGGTGAATATGGCAGCCATTTATTTCTTTAAATAAAAACCCATATATGGCTAAAGTTTAAATATATTCCTTTAAAAAAAATATTTAAATGCCTCTAACTGCTGGCTTTCTTGCCAGCCATCTTGGAATCTTTAACGAAGAAATGCCCACAGCCACTTTCAAAACATTCCTTCTGTAAAATCATGACGACTGGCCAGGACCATTTCTGTAGCTAAAACCATGGGAACTCTGTATAAGTTAAAATAATGGTAAGGGTTGCATTTGTGTGCACATTGTTTTAATTAGGCTTGGAGCAAATCTTGTCTATAGGTACTGCATGATTATCAGAAAGGGCATGATTTTGCATGTGTGCTATAAACAGGTTACCCCGCGTGGTAAATCAGGTCAGGATGAAGTGTTGTCTTTTACTGTGCATTTCCTTCTTAACTGCCTAAGGCCTTGGCTACACTTTGGGATTCACAGCGCTGCCGAGTGTAGTCGCGCCGCCAGCGCTGCGAGAGCTCTCCCGCAGCGCTGCAAGTACTCCACCTTTCCGAGGGGAATAGCTTGCAGCGCTGCAGGCACTGATTACACTGGCGCTTTACAGCGCTGCACTCGCTGTGCTCAGGGGGGGGGCGGGTGCATTTTCACACCCCTGAGCGCAGCAAGTTGCAGCACTGTACAGCGCCAGTGTAGCCAAGGCCTTAGTTAAGTACAGCCCAGTCCATGAAGTAGCTGTAGCCTTATCATGTTTGACAATAATACTTGACTAATATTTTAATTACTTTTCATCTTTCTGGGGAATTTTTTTTTTTTGTAGGTAATGCAAGGCAGTCCTCCTATTAATGATCCAGCCATCATAATGTATTCATCTCCACCTGTACGTCCCACTTTACTTCCTGCATTTTCAAGCTCCAAAGATCAAAGTCCGGTGCATTCCACACTTAATGTGCAAACTGGAAATAAAACAGCATGTAAAAGTCCTAATCCTTGTTTTCCAAAGAATGGATCAGTAGAAATACCCTTTGAAACGTTAGGAGCATCATACTCTGATCAAGTGCGAGTAGCCCAGCCATCAGGGATTTCTGGAAGTACTGCTCAGAACATACAGCCGAACCAAAGACAGCTAAATGATCCAGCATCAGCTACACACTTGGGAGCTGTTGGAATGCCAAACAAGAAGGCACTTTCAAAAGCACTTGATAATATCATTGAGCGTCTAACAGCTATATTTCCACACTATACAAGGTAATACTGTTCTAAAAGGTTTTTTTCTTTTCTTTATTTCTATCGTACTGGATTTCTTGCAGGGAGTCTCCTCATATTTTAGCTGGGAGCAGGATATGCTCTTGGGTAATTTTTCTCCCTATTTGGGGTTTATCTTCCCATTAATCTTGTAAAATGTTCAGCTGAAGGAAGATTCTCTGCGGGTACATGAGGCTAAATTTAATAGCATTTGAGTCTAAAGGGGTTAGGATTGGGGCAGCATACTTGGTAAGGTGTGCAAGATAGAGTCCACTCTGAGTTGACATGATAGCTGCGAAGGTGTGCAATAGAGGATCTTCCTTTAGACTTCACATTTGATTATACCTAGCCACATGCTCCAGATTATGGAATGTATGCATGCTATTACCAATTAGCTGCTAGTTTGCAGCACCTCCAAGTCCTGACAAAGGTGATGTGTCCACCCCACCCCCAATCTTCTTTCCTCTCTTATTAAGTGAGGAAATTCTGTAACCAGGACCCTTACATTATTGATAGAAAGTTATGATTACACTGTCAGATACACATTCTTAACTTTGCTCCCTTTTGTGTGTTTATACATTGACAGTCTAAAGCGTTACGTTATTTTTAAACACAATGCAATGCTACCCCAATTTTCTACATGTGCTACTGTGTACGTCAAAGTCCATTAGTCATTTATATGCAAATACTCAACAACAGTTACACAACAGATTAAGTATATACCATAGAAGTAATAGTAAAAAGTCCTGTTTATAGTACTTATAGACCACCTAAACATGCAGCCATTAGCTTTAGGTTATTTGCTTTGACCCCTAATTTGCACCTGCAGTTAGCTGTGCTTCTGCTTCAAAAGAGAAAATTATTCAGTACCTACCATAGATATCTTATACACTAATTCTAGTCTTCTCTCAAAGGTACAGTGATCTATTACAGCAATCATGTTGGTGCAAGTATAAAATCTGAATAAATATTGCAAGGTGGAGGTGTATCTAAGGTGGCAGGAAATTTCATATTCTATTGTAATTGAGGAATAGAATGTAATCCATGTAATTCAGCTCTGTGATAGTGTATGTACATGGGGGCAAAGTAGAGAAGTTGTTAGTGCAACCTTGGTATTCTTGCATTTTGAGTTCTTAACCATGCAACTGATCAGGCTCTCTTTAGTTTTTGTTTAGACTAAGCATAGAATATTAAATGTTTTTAATAGAATAATAAAATATGTTGAATAAGCGTCAGTCCCTTTACATACCATTAGGAATGTGACAAGGACAGTGGTACTTTATAAAAGGCCCTTGAGTTTTCTCTCAAACACCTTCTTTGACGTGCAGTAGAAAGTTACTAGAGCTCCTTCCAAAGTGTTGGATGTATACTAATTTTTAAATATGTACATACAAGAAGCATGCTAAAACATACACTGAAGATGAGGCAGAGCCACTCATTAAGGTTAGAAGTGTATTTTATTTTATCTCTTGAAAAAATTATCAACTTCTACATAAAACATACTTTTAGAATTACTTTGTTCCTAAGATTTTTGTCCTAGAAAAAACCCCATATAGGCTATTTCACCTGACTGTTCTGAAATCTCAAAATTGGCTAGGTAAATAGCAGTTTAGTGCATACAGTTTTTATGGATTTATAACTTGTAGTGCCAACTCAGGTAGTATGATTTAAAAAAAAAAATCACCTGTGAAGTTCTGCTATAAATTTCTGAAATATTTAGCTTGGTTTTTCTGCAGCCCAAGTTCTAAGGGCTAGTTCCCTCGTGTCTGCGGTTCCCAGAGCAGTTCATCTCTGTAACACAGTCCCAGCTGATTACATCCCCTACTGTAACTTGCCACCAAGTCTTCACTACCATAGTAGCAGTTCACTTTGCTTCCAATCATTTCTTTGCCAGCCTTGTTTTTAATTTTTTGGCTAGAAGTGAGCAACCTTTCTTCTCCCTTCCCTATTCTCTTCCCTTGTCTGTCCCATAAACACTGGTTAAATCTAAGCAGTGTTCCGTATGTGAGGCAGCATTTACAGGATCTTCAGAGGGCAAATTAATGCTGTGTCTATTCTCTGCCAGGACATGGGGCTCAGAGTCAGGGCAGGGGAGACCTGACATACCTGTCTGAGGAACCATGACTCCAATGTAGAAAACCCCTCCCACGAGACAAGTTATTGCGGGGGGGAGGGGGGTATAGCCAAAGATGAGGACGCCAGCCAGCTCGGGGTTAAGTCCTGGGGCAGACCCTGATCAGAATGAAAAAACAATGGGCACCAGATCCCCCACCCCCGATACAAAAGTGGATCCTAAACTCCCTAGGAAAAGAAGCAGGATTCCTACATAGCTCTCCTTCCCACACAAAGCTACGGACGCTAGCAGTCAGACCCCATTCCCAGTAAAGGGGAAGGTACAGGGAGATATTTCCATGGGACTCAAGAAATCCCACCCAAGCCATAGCCTGGTGACAACTCCTGCTGAGCAGATAAGAAGGGCCAAAAATCCAAAAAAATTATAAAGGTAAAGAAAAAAATTAAAAGAAATCTAAGAGTATTTCTCCTCTGATTCAGGCTCTGCCGCCTCTAATGAGGAAGGAGAGTTCTCATATTCAGGCTCTGTGCAGGGCATGGAAAACATGCAGCAAAGGTTTCTCACCCTCTAATAAATTTGAGACCATATGCAGAAAGGTTGCATCTGCTCTCCAGATCAACCAGAACTGGCACACGAGGACCAGCCTAAGGGCAAATACCTGCCTTCCAAATCCTTGCTTCTGACAACATTCTCACTGCACCCTTTTGAGGATGTGAACAGGGCTGAATGGGAAATACCTGACAAGGCTAAGCACATAAGCAGGTGTGCACTTAGATAAAAGTTGCAAACACCAAAAAGCACCATTACAGAAATGCCAAAGGATGATATTGCAGTGGCATCTCTAGCAAAAGAAATGGTAATCCTGGGTGAAGAGGATTTCTCTCCCAGTGATACAAAAAGGTGAAAGCCACCATAAAAGGAACAGGCCACTATATGCTTCACAAGAGACAGTCAGGATGGCCATGAAACCATGACAACAAAAGGACCAACCTGACTTCTAACCCCAGCAACAGACTTTATGGCAGATGCCTCAGTGGATGCAGTGAGATTCTCAGCTAGTGCCATGGAATCACATCTAACTGTGCCCTGGACTACAGATGCTTACTCCAAACAAATTCTTTGCTCACCCAAATACACAGGTTGTCTCCTGTCTGGAGAAAAAATGGATTAAGTTGTGGCAGACAGCACTTCCAAACCAAACTAGTAGTGTGTTGAGAAGGAACTACAAGCCCAGTAATATGCAGAAATACTCCTTGAATTTTCCGTTTCTCAGGAGAATGGTCTCTATTGACCACAGACAAGTGGGTGAGAAATAGTGAGTTGTGGCTACTCTCTGAGGGCCTCACCCATCCCTTCTTCATCCACTCCTCCATCTCAAGCAACTCCATCAAACCTGAATTAACATTGCAACTATTTCCTTGAGTCAGCCCATTGTGGTTAAAACATCTAGATGCTGGTGTTTAATTATTTCAGATTGGTGTTATATAAGAGCAGTGCAAACTAGACACTGACAGAATGGTATCTAGAAGTGTGTCTACTAAATGCATTTTAAAATGTCAACCTCTCTCTCTCTTCTCCCCCCCCCCTTTTTTTTTTAAGAGGGCCACTACTATAAATCTAAAGCAGGGATTGGCAACCTTTGGCATGCGGCCCGCCAGGGTACTCCCCTTGGTGGGCTGGGCCAGCTTGTTTACCTGCCACGTTTGCAGGTTCATCTGATCGCAGCCCCCATTGGCCACAGTTCGCTGCTCCAGGCCAATGGGGGCAGCAGCGCAGGCCGAGGGATGTGCTGGCCCCCATTGGCCTGGAGCGGCGAAACGCAGCCAATGGGAACTGCAATCGGCCGAACCTGCGGATGCAGCAGGTAAACAAGCCGGCCCGGCCCACCAAGGGGCTTACCCTGGTGGGCTGCGTGCCAAAGGTTGCCAATCCCTGATCTAAAGCCTTTAAGCAAAGGCTTTTTTTTTTTTTTTTTTTTACTGTAACTGTGCTGACTGAATCACAATGTAAACTGTTGTAAAACTCTGTTCTTTACTTTTTCCCCCCTTGCAGTTTTGATCTTACTAACTTCATAAAAGAAGTACAAATTAAAAATGGAAACAAACTTTCAGGATTGAGCTCAGATGAAATCCTTACCCGAGTGACCGAACTCATTCTGGACCATCAAAATAAGAAAAAGGTACATGGCAGATGTCAGACTTTTTTTGCACCGTAATTGATTAAAATGGTGAAACAAAGCTGAAGAGTGTACTGAATGTTCTTTAGCAAATGCATGGCATAATGCTTGATGATGATAAAAATTTCCTTTGCAATACCTCTGTAGGCTCCGACCTCAGCAAAGAGAACCGAAAAGCCAGCATCCTGCGCTGTAACTCAGACTCTGAAAGTAGCCAAGTCTGCCGTGGGAAATGTGTCTAGCCTCTCCAAGGCAAGGCCTTCCTATAAAACTGTTGCAAACAAAACAACTCAGCCATCACAGCCAACCCACCAGCCGTGGAGACTTGTTGGAAGACCATCACAATCAAAATGGATAAAATCAAATGATTCTACTGTAAGTTTTCTTTACTCTTCCACTAATTTATATATATATATATATATATGTGTGTGTGTATTCAATCGATGTATCAAAGCACAAGGAGCAATTTTATGATGCACTACTCCATGGTTTTTAATTAAGTCAAGGTAGTATATCTTACAAAAAATTCAACTAGGAAATCAAAACTTTTATATTTTAAAAAAGAAAATCTGTATTATTTGCTTCAGTAATGTTCTTAGAAGATACTTTATAAAATATCTTCATTAGTCAGATAAGATCTCTGTGCATTGCGGTAATTAATGAGACAGCGTGTAAATACTTGGCAGTAAGTGCAGCACAGCTCACACACACACACACACACACACACACACACACACACACACACACACACACACACACACACACACACACACACACACACACACACACACACCTCCCCCCCCATGAGAGATGCCTTTTTTTTAATGCCTGTTGCTTTAGGCATTGTAAGCCAATTCTCTGAGTGTTCCCTGGTCTTCAGAGCAGAGAACTGGAAAATCTCTCCCTGTGTTTTGCTCCTGGCTGTGCCACTAACTTGCTGCAGAACTTCAGACAAGTCACTCATACGCTTCCTGCATCAATATACTTCTTTGTAAAATGGTGATGGGTACCCTACTTGATATCTTCCCCACAAAGTGCTTTGAAATACTTATTATTCACTTTCCTAGCCTCTATTTTTAGAAGCATAATGTATGTAACAGCACTATCAGGTGTGATCATGTATGAGGCTTTATTTTAAAGGTGATTTGAGAAGGCAGAACAAGATTTATCTGAGGTGTTTGCAGGATGCAATTACCATAAAATGCAAATAAAAATGGGAGATGGGATTCCCAGACTTTCAATCACTAAACTTTGCCTTTTTGTAAAAACGTCATTGCTCTGTCTTCAAATGCATTCCATAATGGTGTCTCAGCTTCAGTAGCATCACTTGCATTAACAACTTACTTTGAAGTACTGTTGTTCTGTTCTGTTGTGCCTTTAAAAAAGATAGGAGAAATGGATTTGTTTACAATAGGTTGTAAGCTCTTCAGGGCAGGATCTATGCCTGTTTTATGTTTGGAAGGCAATCAACCCACTGTGTTACAACTAGCTGACTATACTTGATTGATTTTTTTAAAGTAGTTGCTAACCTTACATAAAATATATATATTTAAATTATTTTATCTCTAGACATCGGATGATGATCCCTGCATAATATGCCATGAAGAGCTAAGCCAGGATGATATGTGTGTGCTAGAATGTGGACACAGTTTTCACAGACGGGTAAGGGTTAATAATTTTTTTTATATTCTCATACTATTTACATGTGAGTCTTTTTTGAACCTACCTATCTGGTGTAAAAATATTTTTTGAATTAGACAGATTTCCCTTTTCAAAAAAGCCCCCAGTTGTATAGTATTTAGCATTGATATTAAAGTAGTAATTCATATATTGTTTTTTATTGTATCCCTTGTAATAACTCATTGTATGTTTGAGAATATTCCTCTTTTGTATTTTCAGTTGGCAAAATTTTCTTGTATTTTAGAGAGCTAGACACTAAAATGGTTTTGTTAAACTACCATTTAAGCTTAAAAATAAAGCTGACTGCAACCCATCTATTCAAAGTTTCATAAAGTTACTAATTAATTACATCTTTCTGCATCACTTCAAAAAACTAAAGTGCTATAGAAATGCTAAGGTCATTAGCTAGGCTACGATTTTGTCATGGACATTTTTAATAAAAGTCACGGACAGGTCACGGGCAATTAACAAAAATTCACAGAAGCTGTGACCTGTCCCTGACTTTTATTAAAAATGTCCATGACAAAAAGGGGGAGAGAGGGAGGATCCAGCACCCTGCCCCATGGCTGGCAGAGCCCCCTGCCTGCAGCAGCTGGGGAGCTGCCAGGGGATCCCCTGTGGGGACTGGAGTTTCTGGGGGATTCCCCATGCTGTGGGGGCCCCCGCCACTCCAGGGAAGGTGGGGTAGCCTGCAGCTCCCAGCCGCTGTGGGCTGAAGTCACAGAGGTCTGTGGAAGTCATGGATTCCTCTGCAACCTCCATGACCAAATCGTAGCCTTACTCATTAGCAATCAAACTCCAGACCTGTAATAGGAACACAAGCTTCATTGCCAGTATTTTGTTAAAAGGGTAGGCAACCATGAAAATAGCTACATCTATAGTAAGTTCTTACAGTAAGGAAGAATCAAAATTGTAAACTAAAGTACATTATCTACTGGTATGTAGGACTTTATTAAAGTTGATAATTGAAAAGCTGTCCATGTGCACTTCATTATTATTATTATTATTATTATTATTTTTTGAGTTTCCAAACTTTAAAAATAAGTGTAATAAAAGTAATTGTATAATTGGTGTACACCAGAAATTGGTTTTAAAAAAAACCCATAGTCTGTGAAGCATCATGGAACCAGAGGCTGTATTTTTTCCAACACGAAATCTTAACTTATGATTGAATGCTTTGGACAACTATCTATTTTTCAATGTATTTTTGTTAGTATTTATCACTAAGTTGAAAACTCTTAGTATAGCTGAAATTAACTAAAGGTTTCTGACATTCTCTTGCCATCTTTTACAGTGTATTGGAACCTGGCTTAAAACACAAAGTACATGCCCAACATGTCGAGTTCATGCTCTATTACCTGAAGATTTCCCTAAGCTTCCTGGACGAAACCGACATGCTTAAATTTTGCCTTATTAATATTCAGATTAGCAAGAAGATGCAATTCATATTAGTAGCTGCAAATAAATAATCTTGGTAACAAATGTGTATGTGTAATGTGCTGCCTAGAAACATAAGCGAAATCCTGGCTCTGTTGAAGTCAATGAAGCCAGAATTTCACTGAGTGCTCTAGGTCATGAGAAATAAATATTATCATTTTTATTCCAATTAAAATTTGAAGAAAAAAAATCAAACCAGTTAATTTTTAATACTGAAAATGTTGGCTTTTTTCCTGATTACTGGCCAAATGGATGTGTATATTAACACACCATAGGCTATCTTGAAGAGGATTTTATGTAGCTTTCTTTTATGTAATTATCCGGTTCGTATATTTAAACTGAACAAAATGTATATCCCAAATGTATCAGGGTAAAACATGGGGTATTTTTTTATTTTAAAGGGATACCTAAGCCACGTAGGCCACCAAATATACTTTTCTCTAGGGAAGGCCTATGTGCTTCATCCCTGGAAGATGAAGAGTGATCTCTCTTGAGAATTCAAGCAAAAGGTTATATAATTACATAAACCACTATTAAGGAACATAATTTTTGGGACCTAAATACTGTCCTTTTTTTGAAAGTTCTCTACCTTTAAAAGGTCCGATCAGATACTATTTGATTCCAAATTTAGCATTTGTAAAAATTTGTCAATTAAAAAAAAACAAAACTTCAGCTGACGTTTACATGAAAAAGAAATCAAAATTCCAATTAGCTCATTTAATTAACATTCTCCTGCAAAGTTGGACCACAAACATTACCATGTTGCTTCAGTGTAAAAAATAAATACTAACTTTTTCTCAGCTTGGTCAGTGGAAATAAATTAAACTGCTTAAATAATGAAAAGTAGGATCTTTTAAAACTTCAGTTTTAATTAGCTGTGCTGTTTGTAAGGTTTTTTTTAAATGATTTTTTTTAAATAAGATTAAAATCTATACATTTCCTAATCACAAAGTAGTGATTGTAGTTAAAGGCTTCAAATCACAACTTGTTCAGAATCCATATCATAACTGTTGGGTTTTCTCCCCTACAGATAATGTTTCCATACTAATACTGTTTTTGTATAAACCACAACTTTAAGTATTTTGAATTAGACTAGATTATTTTATATTTTGAATAACCACTATTATGTGTTAACATTTTCTGATTTTAGACCTCCAAGCGAATGATTTATTCACTTTTATCATGTTTATTTTTACTCTAACTCACTACATGGTTTAAACCTTCTACTGCTACATGCAGTTTCTGATTTTTGTTTAAAGTGACGTAAGAACTTAACATTTACAGTTAGAGGAAAATGTATTTTTTGAAGATGAATCAAGTATCATCATTAGTATTTAAATTGAAATTGTATTCTGTGCATGGACACTGGCTTATCTCTTGTTCTCTGATATGGGTAAATGCATCTGGAAAACTGATTTGTTACATTACTTTTTATTGAACCAGTCTAAAATGTTTATCTGAACTAAGCTTAGTGTTGGTCTTTTTGAATTGTCCCCTCAATCACAACAATGTGCTTGCATTTGGGGCATTTTTTAAAATATCTGCTCAGAACTGCCTCTACTGCCCTAATATTTTGCATTAGTCTTGTAGCATTTTCTTCAAGTTTTGAAGATCAATACTGGTTAAGAGTTAAGATCTGTTAATTGCTGAGTATCTTGTCATAGCAACCTGAAGACCAAAACTAGGTTACGTACCACTAAACATTTCAGACTCTGAAAATGTCAAGAGTATTAAAGTTGACTGGTTACATGAAATAAAATGTCTAATGTAACATAATCCTCCCACACACAGCCTATTTATACTTCTTTTGAAGTTTTTTGTTAAATCTACCTAGTAATCAATTTAGTATGTTTAATGTTAATTTGAGGCTTGTGATCAAGTAAAATTATTTCTACATCTAAAATGTGTGGTTTCTTTGTATAAGTTCATAGTTACATATGTAAAACACACTCACTAAGTTCTTACTTCCACTGATTAGGAACTCACATCTTACCTAAACATAATTTAAGATTTCCTTTCTTAGGCATAACCTCTCTCCCAATCCATGATTTTGCCACAAAATGAGTTTGATACCCCCTGTTGTACACAAATGTTCATAGGTATACTGACGTGGAAGTATGGGGATATGGAGGTAAGCTAAAGTCCTGAGAAATCAGAATATCGTTGGGAAATATCACAGCTTGAGTTCTATCCGACTTTTTCTTTTTTCTTTCGCTGAGATCTAGTATTACTCTGGATGTCCTGATGTGCCCATGCCCCCACCCCCAAACAACATGAAAACATAAAGGGTGGAGCAGGGCCAACCAACTCTTAATTTCTTCTTACCACCCTGGCATTGAGAAAGAACTTGGGCTCTACCCACCTTCTGCCCCACATTTACACCTCATTAGAGTAGTTACTTAGTTGTAGTTAGCTGCTTGTTTTTATATTGCCAGTGGGCAAAATTAAACAAAATAATTTGTTGTTAGTTTTATTATATTAAGTACAGTTCTCCATACAGGGGCCTTAGACTTCATGGCAGAATTTAAATCTCTGATGTCTTAAATCTTGTCCCAACTGTGGTGTTTCTATGCCTCTTAATGACTGGCACTCTAGGTTCCTTTTTCGTTTTGGAGAAGAGTATATCCTGGATCATTGTTCTCTCTGACACTGCTTCTTGAAGTGGTCTCAGAAGGCAAGGCATGCCGACTTAAAGCTTTCTATTGGAGCGCCCAACGACGCTCGCCTCAGACTCTGAAAAGAGAGAGGTGGCCAAGGGACAAACCCCCAAGCAGTCCATTACTGTTAGCACCCCTGTGAAATGTGAACCCCTGAACTCTTGGGCTGCCTCCTTGACCAGAAACTTCAGTTGTTAGTTACTGAGATTTGAAGGGCACAACAGGCCTCCTTGATGCAGTCAACCTTGTTCTGGGGGAGGACGTTCCAAAGACAAGCCTAAACATAGGTCTCCTTCTTCAGTACTTATGAAACCAAGAAACAAGTCACCATTTCTTGGACTCATCTCAGGCTTCACTGTCAAAAAGTAGTAAACTACCCAAGACTGGGTCCCTCCAACACCTCAACACTGACCATGTATTGAGTGAGTCCAGTATCATCCAGCTCTGCAGACCACAGTCCCTTTGGTACACACTCCTAAGCGCCAGCACTCTGTATAGATACTCTATACCTGTGTCCTCAGCACCAAGTTTTCCAACACTGACATTCTGAAGCCCAGCATCTCCCACAATTACAATACACCTCTACCCCAATATAACGCGACCTGATATAACACGAATTCGGAAATAACGTGGTAAAGCAGCGCTCGGGGGGGGGGAGGGAGGCTGCGCACTCCAGTGGATCAAAGCAAGTTCGATATAACGCGGTTTCACCTATAACGCGGTATGATTTTTTCGGCTCCCGAGGACAGCGTTATATCGGGGTAGAGGTGTATGTATGGGTTATTGCCCTCCTGGCTGCCGTTTCCAGAGGCAGCTCACAGCTGTAGCTCAACCTGTTCAAGTCATGCCCCCTTCTGCAGCTCACTGCCAGATCTTCTGCAGGCAAGTGACTGTTCACTTTGCTCCCAACTTTACCCATTTTTTCGGGCTGTGGCATGCACCATTTCTTCTCCTGGACTAGTTGTGCAGTGGCGTGATCTCGGCCCCGACTTCAGGCATGGCAGGGCTGTGCAAACATCGAGCTAAATCCAAGCACTGGTCTATTTGTGAGGAAGCTTTTACAGGCTCTTTAGAAGGCAAATTATGCCCTGCCTGTTCTCAGCCAACTGGAGGGGCTGTATTGGACAGGCTCTTTGGGTTCCCACCCTGTCCCCAAGAAGCTGCAATTCCAACATAGAGAAGCATGATCCAGTGTTGCTGAGCAGACCGGGGAGAGACTCCAAGGACAAGGAGGACTTTAGCCAGCCAGCTTGGACAGAACAGCACCAGAAGGAAAAAACCCTAAGGGGCTCCAGCCCCCCCACCCCCCACCCCCACACACATCCTAGAATTCCCTGGGGAGAGAAGCAGGGCTCGTATTCAGCTCCCTTCTTCCCAGCTCAAACTGGGGAATTCTAGCAATGAACCCCAATTCCCTGGGAAGGGGGAGAGGGACCCTGAGAGAAATCTAGAGGGCTCAAGGTACCATACAAAGCAAGCTCCAAAAGCCTGTGCCCTGACCATAGCAGGGCAGCAACACCAGCAAATAGGACCAAAAAGCACAAAAAGGAAAAGCAATGGCATTTAAAACAAAAACTAAGATTTGTCCTCTGCCTCAAACATCACCACCTCCACTGAGAGGGGAGCACTCAGATTCAGCCTCTGAGCAGGGCATAAAAAAAAAATGCAACAAAGTTGTTGTTCTACCCCCATGTGCAAACAGGTTGTATCCACACTTTAGATCCAACCTGAGCCAAGCACACACTGCACTGACAAGCTTAAAGGCAAATACCTGTCTTACAAATCTGAGACAGACAGCCGTCCCATGGTACCCATCTATGAAGACATAATCAGGGAGGAACTGGAAATATCTGACCAGAGTAAGTGCATAACTAGGCATATATTTATATCTAAATTGCAAGCACCACAAAAATGCCATTACAGATATATCAGGGTTTCTCAAACTTCATTGCACCACGACCCCTTTCTGACAACAAAAATTACTATATGACCCCAGGAAGCGGGTACTGAGCTTGCCCAAGTCCTGCTGCCCTGGGTGGGGAGGGCCAAAGCCCAAGTCCCACGGCCCCAGGCGAGGGTGGGGTGGAGGAGCCAAAGCCAAAACCCCAGGACTTCAGCCCCAGGCAGGGTGCCTGTAACGTGAGCCCCACTGCCCAGGGTTGAAGCCATTGGGCTTTGGCCCCAGGCAGTTGGGCTCAGGCTTCAGCGCCAGCCCTGGTGACCCCATTAAAACAGGATTGCGACCCACTTAGGGTCCCGACCCACAGTTTGAGAATCGCTAAGAGATACCAACGGTCAATGCTGCAGCAGTATCTCTAGGAAAAGGTATGGTAATACCATCTGAAGGGGATTTATTTCCCAAAGCTCTAACTTAGAAAGGTAGAAGCCATCCTCAGAAGGGATTTAGAGGCTTCATCACCCACCCTTTAGAGCATTCCTGCTTTCAAGAGCCGCAACGTCCTGGCTGAATGACCTTAAAGCTATAAAGGACAGATCATCCTGACTTCTGGCCTACACTTAGAAAATTTCCCTTGCAACAGCCTTTGTGGCAGATGCTTCAGTGGATGCAATGGGATTTTCAATGAGGGCCACGACATCCAGCTTAGCAGTCAGACGCCACAACTGGTTTCATCCCTAGAAGCTCAACACTCACTCCAAAGAAATTCTTGCTCATCTAAATTCACAAGCTCACGCCTCGCTGGGGAAAAACTAGACAACATTGTGGCAGAAAGTGCTGCCAAACCAAAATAGCCCCTCAGGGTACATCTACACTACAGGGGGGGAGTCGATTTAAGATACGCAAATTCAGCTATGTGAATAGCGTAGCTGAATTCAACGTATCGCAGCCGACTTACCCCGTTGTGAGGACGGCGGCAAAATCGACTTCGGCGGCTTTTTGTCGGCGGCGCTTACTACCACCTCCGCTGGTGGAGTTAGAGCGCCGATTCGGGGATCGATTGTCGCGTCCCAACGGGACGCGATAAATCGATCCCCGAGAGGTCGATTTCTACCCGCCGATTCAGGCGGGTAGTATAGACCTAGCCTGAGTCTAAGCAGGGACTACAAATCTAGCAACAGACAAAAATGCTCCTTTTATCCATCCTCCTCGCAAAGTACCAGAGGAAAGACAACAGGTGTATCAGGAAAACTCTGAAACAGAAGATGACATGGGAAGTCCAGAAATCGTTCCACCATCTCTAAGAGACTTACCATGACAAGGAACAAATATGCCTCCATCCAGATCTGAATCTAGGAGACAATTTCCCACATCTCAGAAGAATGGTCTTGATTGACCACAGACAAGTGGGTGAGAGAAGCAGAGAGTTACAGATACTACCTCGAACTAAGGACTTCATCCCATCCTGTCTTCATCCACTCCCCCATCTCAAATTACCTCTATTCAATGTGAGCTGCTGTTAATGAAATCTCACATCTCCAGGACATAGGAACAATAGGAAGGGTTCCTTCAGAAGCAAGTTTCCTAGGACAATACTCCACTTTCTTCATTGTCCAGAAGTAGGTGGTGGTGGTAGTGGTATATTGTTTGAGCCATCCAGGATCTCAAGTGGCTCAACAAATGGATGAAGATGACAAGATTTTGGATGGAGTCTCTAGTTTCAGATTTCCCTGTCTCAAGGGGACTTCCTTGCTTCTGTGATTCTAGCAGATGCACATTCCTATATGGCCATGTAACCACAGACTACTGAGATTCACATACATCACAGCTTGCTACCAGTACCAAATGCTACCCTCTGGCCATTTGTTAGCCCCCAGGGTCTTTACCAAGATGTTGTTGATGGTAATAGCCAAACTCAGGATTCAGAGCACTCACTATATCCCCTCCTGGATGGCATTTTGATCAGAGCTTTGACCCAAGCAGCGGCACATTGTGCCACAGTCTGGATGCTGGATCTGCTTCAAGCACACCAATTTGTGATAAACACCAAGAAGAGATCCTAGTCTTCCTCCATAAAGAGAGTTCATTTGGGAGCACTGCTGTAGCAAAAGGTCTACCCATAATTGGATAGATTCCACAAGATTCAGAACTTGATATCCATGTTTTTAAAGTGTGCAAGGCCAACCCTAATTAAATATCTACAGCTACTGGGCCTCTTGGTTTTGTATATAGAAATCACCTCATGAGCAAAGGTCCTATATCAGAGGAGAGGTCTGGAGGCACCTGAAAGTATGGAACCTTTCACTGGAATGCCTGCAAGATCAGGTACTGGTTCCAAACCAGATGCTGACTCTAAGATGATGGACAATTCCACAAAATATTTGCAAGGATCTTCACACATGCCTTCCAGACCCCCACACACTCTCAACCAATGCTAACCTGACAGGAAGGGGAGCTCACCTGGGCACAGGATAGCACAAGGAGCTTAGAAAGCCAGGGGGAAGAACCAGAGCATTAAAGTTGTTGGAGCTCAGAGCTATTCTTAATATTCATCTCACCAGCAGGTTTTGACACCACAGTTAAGAGTCTGGCAGAGCCTATGGAGGATTTGTACCATCACTCTTCCTTTGGTGTAACCTTCCTTTTTTTCCAAGGAAGCCTGGACTGGGATCACCACACACCAGTGAGTCCTAGAAATTATCAGAACAGGATATTGACTGCAGTTCTACACCCTTCCTATCGCTACCTTTCTTCCCCATCCCTCTTCAGGAAATCTAAGGAGGTACTGTTGAAGCAAATGCTAAACTGTATCCTACATCTTAAAAGGAGTGGAGGTGGTATCCTCCGTTAAGGTACAAATGATTTTACTCCCATTATTTTCTCATCCTAAATTGGAAAGGCGGATGGTGTCCTATTCTAGATTGCACCATGGGAGTTCAAGTGTTTGGCAGATGTGGTAGCTCACGTAAGGAGATAGGGTATCAAGGTCTACCCCTACTTTGACTGATTGACATGGGGAAGATCAGTCCAACAGGAGACCAACTCTGTTGAAGTAATTCTACGGCTTTTTACCACACTGAGCTTCAACACAGAGAAAAATCTACACTCATTCTGATTGCAAGTATAGAGTTAATAGGAGCTGTGGTAGGTTCAAAGATGATGAGAAAAGTTCCAAACTATAGTAGACCTCATCAACCAACTTCAAACTCACACAAAGACATCAGTTAGAGTGTGCCTCAGACTTCTCAGACACCATGACCGCATGCACATACATGATGCAATTTGTCAGGCTTCACCTACTCTCCATGCAAAGGTGGTTGAAATCAGTGTATTTTCTCCAGCAAATGTCACATAGACATCCAGCTTATGGTCCCACAAGAAGTCCTCTCCTCATTCAACTGTTGAAAAGACCCTCTTCAGGTCTGCAAGGGAGTGCCATTCTCTGCACCAATACCTACCAAGATTCTGGTGACAGATCCCTCCAGGCAGGGATGGCTCATTTGGATCTCCTACAAACAGAGGGCCCTTGGTTCAATCAGGAAGTTCATCTGAACATAAATACCCTGGAACTCAGAGCCATCCACTCTGTCTCTAAAGCATTCCTGTCTTTACTCTAGGAAACCACAGTCCAGGTGTTGACAGGCAACAACTCAGCTATGCATTGTGTTAGATAGGGAAGCCATTTGGCTCTGGACTTGGTGTATTCATCATCACAACATGCCATTGGCCCTCCATCCTTCAGGTGTTTGGAACTCTGACTAGCAGATCCTCAGCAGACAATTCTCAGACACCCACAAGTGGTGTCTCAACAACTCAGTCCTGCAGAAGGTCTTGGGGTCCACTGGGTCCAATGTATGCCTTCCCTCCATCCCCATGATACAGTGTGTTCTGAGGAAACTGAGGCAAGACACAGAATTGATGATCAGGGTAGCCCCAGGATGGACCAGGCAGTTTTGGAACTCTGATCTGGTGAACCTGTCAACACAGTCCTCTTTCCAGTTACCTGCCACACACAACAGTCTTGCAGAACTAAAGTCAGATTCTGCACCCAGACCCCAACCTCATATCATTACACCTAACAGCCTGGGTGCTGGCTGTTTAACTGTCACCACAAGAAGCTGTTCAACTGAATTTCAGAACATTCTGGTGCTAAGCAGGATAGCCTCAACTAGATTCCCATAAGGCTAAGTGAGTTAGCCAGATTAAATCCTTCTGTGCTTATTAGAGCGTACTCCACTACAGTGCAGGCAACCTCTATGGTCAAGTTTTAGTACTATCCTGGCTTCTGAAATCTGTAGGGTGGCTATGTGGAGCTCAGTCCACACTTTTACCCAACACCATTCCTTAGTTGAGTCTTCTAGATCGGATGCTAATTTTAGTAGTGTTGTTCAACAATCCTTGTTTAAATAGGCCTCTTAGTCACCAACTCCAAGCAAGGCAGTAACTGTTGGAAGGTCACCATAAGTGGGATCTCTGTGAACAGACAGTCAAAGGAGAAAATGGCTCCTTGTATTGCATCAACTTTGGTTCTTAGAGATGTCTTATCCACGTGAATTCCATGACCCATCCTCGTTCCTTGCTACTACAGAATTCTACAAACTTCGGATTCAGTATTGGAAAAGGAACTGAAGGGTTGGGGCACCAGTGGGGGGAACACGGACATCCAGGCCACAGATGCAGCCCCAATGGACACTCCTGGCCAAATTAATCCAGTCTTGCATTCATGAGGGTCATGTGCACCAGGAATGAAATCTATGTGGACAGCACATATTAAAGAACTACAGTTACTGTAAAATAACACAACTGTTCTTTCCTAAATTTTGTAGAACTTTGTGGCCTGGTGGCTGAGGCTTTTGCCTTGGGTGGTATTTTCCTATTACTTCCTGATAATGTTCTCAACGGATGACTGTAGGAGAAGGACAGTCTCCAGTTTTGCATTTGGATGCCAGGTATTTCCCCACTGGCTTTCTGCTGCCTTATCCTTTTCAGGTTGCATTTCAACCTTGGCAACTATTTTTCTACAGATTGTTAAATTTGACAATGAGAGAGAAAATGATCAGGTAAGAAATTTCTCATTCTGCTAGCAGCTTCTGTACTCATTCATAAAAATGGGTAATGCATCTGACCTGTGGAATTTGGAAGTAGTCTTGTGTTGTTGCTTTCAAGTTCCAGAAATTAGCCACTGCCTTTCAACTCAGGCTACCACAGGAGCTCTTCCAAAGCTGTAGAAACACTCCAGGAACAGATAAGCATTGACAATGACTTGAAGTTACATTAAACCTAAAAACAATTATATATGTCTCCCTTTAAAGAAAAATTGGAGTTACGTCTGTACAATGTGTGAATTCTGATCGTGAAATTGTATTATGAAAATCTTGCTGTATAATGAATACCTGTATGTATGTGGATCCGCCATTGCTGACTGGTCTTGTACACACCAGCCCAGGACAATGGAAATACTTAAGAATAACGATGATACTTAACTCTCACAAAGCTTATGCTAAAAAGCAGCTCAATCTAGTCTAGTTTTACTCCTCTGAAATCAGGGGTGAGGTAGGAACAACGGAAGGTTACTAAGGGTATGTCTACACTACGAGAGTAGTTCGATTTTACTTAAATCGAATTTGTGGAACCGATATTACAAAGTCGAACGTGTGTATCCACACTAAGGACAGTAATTCGACTTTGAGTCCACACTAATGGGGCAAGCGTCGACATTGGAAGCGGTGCACTGTGGGTAGCTATCCCACAGTTCCCGCAGTCCCCGCTGCCCATTGGAATTCTGGGTCGCGCCCCCAATGCCTGCTGGGGCAAAAAATGTGTCGAGGGTGGTTTTGGGTAACTGTTGTCATTCAACCGTCACTCCCGCCCTCCCTCCCTGAAAGCGCCGGCGGGCAATCACTTCGCGCACTTTTCTGGTGAGTGACAGCGCGGACGCCACAGCACTGCGAGCATGGAGCCTGCTGCGACCATCGCTGCAGTTATGGCCGTTGTCAACACCTTGCACCTTATCATGTACCTTTTTCAGAGTCAGATGCTGAGAAATCGGGCGAGGAGACTACGGCAGCGCGGTGAGGACATTAAGTCTGAGAGGGGCACAGACCTCTCACAAAGCATGGGACCCCACGCTGTGAACATCATGGTGGCAATGGGTCATGTTGATGCTGTGGAACGGCAATTCTGGGCCCAGGAAACAAACACGGACTGGTGGGACCGCATAGTGCTGCAGGTCTGGGATGAATCCCAGTGGCTGCAAAACTTTAGGATGCGTAAGGGAACTTTCCTGGAACTTTGTGAGTTGCTGTCCCCTGCCCTGAAGCGCAAGCACACCCAGATGCGAGCAGCCCTGACTGTCCAGAAGGAGTGGCCATAGCCCTCTAGAAGCTTGCAACGCCAGACAGCTACCAGTCAGTCGCGAATCACTTTGGCGTCGGCAAATCTACTGTGGGGGTTGTTGTGATGCAAGTAGCCAACGCAATCGTTGAGCTGCTGCTGTCAAAGGTAGTGACCCTGGGAAACGTGCAGGTGATCATAGATGGCTTCGCCGCAATGGGATTCCCAAACTGCGGTGGGGCTATAGATGGAACTCACATCCCTGTCCTGGGACCGGACCACCAGGCCAGCCAGTACATTAACAGAAAGGGCTACTTTTCAATGGTGCTGCGAGCACTGGTGGACCATAGAGGATGTTTTACAAACATCAACGTCGGATGGCCGGGCAAGGTTCATGACGCTCGTGTTTTCAGGAACTCTGCACGAAGGTATTTACTTCCCGGACCACAAAGTAACTGTTGGGGATGTGGAGATGCCTATAGTGCTCCTCGGGGACCCTGCCTACCTGCTAATGCCCTGGCTCATGAAGCCCTATACAGGCGCCCTGGACAGTGAAAAAGAACTCTTCAACTACCGGCTGAGCAAGTGCAGAATGGTGGTGGAGTGTGCTTTTGGACGTCTCAAGGGGAGATAGAGAAGCTTACTGACTCGCTCTGATCTCAGCGAAACCAATATCCCCATTGTTATTGCAGCTTGCTGTGTGCTCCACAATCTCTGTGAGAGCAAGGGGGAGGTTTATGGCAGGGTGGGAGGTTGAGGCAAATAGCCTGGCTGCTGATTATGCCCAGCCAGACAGCCGTGTGATTAGAAGAGCCTAGCGGGACGTGCTGTGCATCCGGGAGGCTTTGAAAGCTAGGTTCCTCAGTGAGCAGGGTAACCTGTGACTATTCAATTTGTTTAAAGAGAAGCTGAACCTGCCCCTGTTTCTTTACCCACTTAATGTTCACTATCCTCTGCAGTTACATACCCCGTTCACCCCCTTCCAACACATGTTTAAAAATAAAATACACGGAACTTTGTTAATTAACACCGTTTTCTTTATTACGGATTTCGCGGTAAAGTGTTGAAACTGGGACGCAGACTGTGGTGGGGAGCAGGCGTAGTGATGGAAAGAACGCTTCTAAACTCGAGGAATGACAGGCTCCTGCTCCTAGAGCGGTCCGCAGTGGTGGACTGGTTGTTTCAACGGAGCCTGCCACCCCTCCTTTTCGGGACTCTGTGTGTGGGGGCTATGTGACTTTGTGGCGGGGGAGGACGGTTACAGATCCCCTGCTGCATGGCTCTGTGATCCATGATAAGGACCGCTGCATAAGATCTCTAACCGCCCCCCCCCCTCCACAGAACATGAAAACCACCTCCCAGACTGACCAGGGTGCCTAGTGACTGCAATGTATGTGTGACCTTCTGCTGAACCTGCCCCCGTGTCTGTACCCTCGTAAAGGTGACTCCTCTCCAATTACCAACGCCCTTCCCCCCCTTCAAACACACTCTCCTCTAAAAGAACATGATGGAAACAGTAATTAACAGAAACTTATCTTTTATTAGCAACTACACAGTTAGGGGATGAAACTGGGACTGGGGCTTGGGTGAGGCGGGAAGGAAAGGACTTATCAAATTTTTGGGAATGAGAGCCTTCTGGTACTTGAGCAGTCTGCAGGGGTGGAGTGACAGTTTTCACGGCCCCTGCCGCCCCTCCTTCTTGGGACTCTGGGTGAGGGGGGTATGGGACTTTGTGGCGGGGGAGGGCGGTTAGACAGAGACTGCAGCGGGGCTCTGTCCTCCTGCCTCTGGTCCTGCAGAACATCCACAAGGTGCCGGAGCGTGTCCGTTTGCTCCCTCCTTAGTGCAAGCAGCGTTTGAGTCGCCTGCTGGTTTTCCTGCCGCCACCTCTCCTCCCGTTCGCTGTGTGCTCGCTGGTATTGCGACATGTTCTCCCTCCACTGGGTCTGCTGGGCTGCCTCGGCTCGGGAGCAGCCCATAAGTTCTGAGAACATGTTGTCCCGTGTCCTTTTCTTTCTCCGCCTAATCTGCGCCAGCCTCTGGGAGGGGAATGCTGGGATAGGTCGGGAGACATTCGCAGTTGTGGGATGGGAAAAAGGGAGTGAATTCCTCACAAAGATACATTTTTGTGAACAATGAACATAGTCTTCCTCTGTGAAGAAGACCATGCACAGCACCTATCACATGTGCACTCAGGACAAGGTCGAATTTTCGGCCTTCGCATTCAGTGCCTGGGGTCTTGCAGTGGAGATCAGACAAGCGGGGCAGGACAGCGGAATTCGGGTAGTAGGCTGACATGGTAAGCCGTAGACTTTTGGCTGCTTAAAACTTAATGTATAGCAGTGCCCTCCTTTCACGTTCAAAACAATGCTCCTAGCGTTGGCCAGTTCCTGCTGTCGGCAATCTGGCAAGCATGAACTCTGCCCCTGTCCCACCCCCTCGCGGCTGTCCCTGGGAAAGATCCCTGTATGCTGCCCCTCTCCCGCCTCCACC
The DNA here is from genome assembly GCF_011386835.1 of Chrysemys picta bellii. Lineage (NCBI taxonomy): Eukaryota > Metazoa > Chordata > Testudines > Emydidae > Chrysemys > Chrysemys picta. The sequence continues at coordinate 193,900,676 of NC_088791.1, forward strand.
GCGTGGCTGTAAACCGTCGGTTACAGTTATGTAAAGGAACAGGCAAGCAGTCCCAATACTAACATTCCCCTAATTCAAAGCAGGTCACCATGAGCGACATCACTCTGATGAGGATTTCTGACACAGAGAAAGACCGCATGCTGCGTGAAAGCCAGCAAAAACCAGGGCTGTATGCTGCCATGCTCTGCGAGGCAATGATCCCAGAGTACTTGATGATAGCCTGGCGCGGAAAAGTTTCCTACCACGGAGGACGCAATAAGGCCGCCCTCCCCAGGAACCTCATGCAAAGGCTTTCCAATTACCTCCAGGAGAGCTTCGTGGAGATGTCCCATGAGGATTTCACCTCTATCCCCGGACATATAGACCTTATTTTCCAGTTGCTGCACTGGCAAGGACTAAAAAGTAGAGCAACTAGAGCAAATTAATTAAATTAAATTAAATTTTAAATTAAATTTTTAAATTAATGGAGATATCCCATCTCCTAGAACTGGAAGGGACCTTGAAAGGTCATCGAGTCCAGCCCCCTGCCTTCACTAGCAGGACCAAGTACTGATTTTTCCCCAGATCCCTAAGTGGCCCCCTCAAGGATTGAACTCTCAACCCTGGGTTTAGCAGGCCAATGCTCAAACCACTGAGCTATCCCTCCCCCCAATGATAAACCGGACATTGTTAGATTCTTTTGCAGTAGTTTCACTGCCAAGGACTAAAACGTTAAGCGCCTAGGGCAAACTAATCATTAAAAACCCATTGTTAATATTCCTGTTCTGTTCAAAATAAATGTTTACATGTTTAAAACACTTACCGACTGAGCCTTCCCCTGATTCAGGGTCCGGGATAATGCCTGGGGAGGGTTGGTAGGGGATCTCCGTGAGGGTGATGAAGACATCCTGGCTGTCGGGGAAATCAGTGTTGTAAGCGCTGTCGACTGCCTCGTCCTCCTCATCTCCTTCCTCATCTTCCCCGTCCGCTAACATCTCCGAGGAAGCGGCCGTCGACAATATCCCATCCTCAGAGTCCACGGTCAGTGGTGGGGTAGTGGTGGCGGCCGCACCTAGAATGGAATGCAGTGCCTTGTAGAAACGGCATGTCTGGGGCTGGGATCCGGAGCGTCCGTTTGACTCTTTTTGGTCTTCTGGTAGCCTTGTCTCAGCTCCTTGATTTTCACACGGCACTGCGTTGCATCCTGGCTGCATCCTCTCTCCGTCATGGCTTTGGAGATCTTCTCGTAGATCTTTGCATTCCGTCTTTTCAATCGCAGCTCCGAAAGCACGGACTCATCGCCCCACACAGTGATCAGATCCAAGACTTCCCAATCAGTCCATGCTGGGGCCCTCTTTCTATTCTGAGATTGCATGGTCACCTCTGCTGGAGAGCTCTGCATCGCTGCCAGTGCTGCTGAGCTCGCCACGATGTCCAAACAGGAAATGAGATTCAAAGTGGCCAGACAGGAAAAGGAATTCAAATTTTCCCGGGGCTTTTCCTGTGTGTCTGGTCAGAGCATCCGAGCTCGGACTGCTGTCCAGAGCGTCAACAGAGTGGTGCACTGTGGGATAGCTCCCGGAGCTATTAGTGTCGAATTCCATCCACACCTACCCTAATTCCACATGGCCATGTCGAATTTAGCGCTACTCCCCTCGTCGGGGAGGAGTACAGAAGTCGAATTAAAGAGACCTCTATGTCGAACTAAATAACTTCGTTGTGTGGACAGGTGCAGGGTTAATTCGATTTAACGCTGCTACATTCGACATAACCTCCTAGTGTAGACCAGGCCTTAGAGGAGTACAAACTCTGCTTATGGTCAAATATCCTAATTGTGGGAATGGCCTAATAGAGGGGGAGCCTGAAATGATACCTGACTGCCCCCCCACCCCCCAGCTGGCTAGCAGCCCTCTGAGCACTTTAGGAAAGAACTAGGGTCACTCAGGGCTTAACTCAGTAGATCTGGATCAATTTTGAATACAGGAAAGGATTTCTCACTTACCTCCCTGTCATCCCAAAATGGTGCAGCTGCATGAGGCATGGGGAGTCCTCTTCCTGACACGCTTTGTATACTACTGTGGAGCCACCCTCTGAGTGTGAGAGTCTGTGCATCTAGAGAGACTCCTTCATTCCGGCTCTGAACTCCTTTCCCTGGCACTAAGTTACTCAGAATGATTACGTTTCTGGTAGAGTTATTTGGACTTGAAAAGCACCTTTATTTACCTCATTTATCATGTACGGCAGCATTCTGCTGAAGTGTGGAGGTAAACAATTTTAAATAGCTAGTCTTTGCGGCTTGGAATACAGTCATCTTGTCTATCTTGACCCCAAGTTTTGGAGGAAAAAGCAGATTTAAATGGTACTAATTACAGTTTCATCTGTATTTCAATCTGAGCAGAATGAGGGGCTGTGGGCTGAAAGCCAGAAAAGCACAGCTCCCATTACAGTGCTCCTTGACACTTGCCCAGAGATGCTGCAATGTGGGGTGGGGGGAAGGCAGGGAACCTGATACAGAGCATGGTGAGAGCTTCAGTTTAGGAGAAAAGACCCAGCAAACCCTCCCTCCAGGGAGAAAGGTGAAGGAGCAGGTTTAACCTGTGATTTTTACACCACTTGCTCATTAACAACATGAATTGCCTTAATGAAGGGGATGTTTGTTTTTGCATTTTTGGGTCCTGGAGCCGCTGGAGTTTGCAAGACTTAGCCCTGTGAGGGGTTCTCCTTTCTGCAGGAATCCCCATGTTCTTGGTCCAGCCTACCGCAGTGGAGTTGTGGCTTTGGGTGGGGTCTGAGGCCCTGGCGTGCCAGAATGAAGATTGGCAGCTTGGGGCAGCAGGGCATAGCTCACTCGCTGAGGCTACTGGGAAGCTGCCTGTGCCACTTCTTGTACGTGCCTCAATGCTTGGAGGCCTTCATTGCTGCTGCGCTAAGGGGTGAGAGTGACTCCGGAAGCTGAACTGAAGTCTCTGCTGCATGAAAACAAATCAAAGTTAAATTATATAAAACAAAGTGATCAGAAGAAACTGAACTGCCAACGTGTTCCCTTGTTGGAAGAATGATTGTTGGTGAGCTGAGCTCGAGGCTCCAGCAGCAACAGTGGGCTGCCCCCAATTCCACAGGTGAGAGGTGTTACCTGTTAGTGAGGAATGAGGAGCGAAGCTGGGCAGCAGAATTTCCCTCTCCCCCACCCCCCCGGTTGCATTCTGAAAGCTGCTCCTCTTCAGTTGAGGAACAGGAATTAAAATTGAGAGAGAGCTGCCTTTGGTGCCTCTTGGCGTTCATTCTCCTCTTGGCTCAAAGCTCTGTCCTAGTAGCGTGATGGTTGACGGGCTGTGGGCAGCTAAGGCGTAGTTCAGTCTCTCAGTGCCTGAAAAGAGTTGCTTCACAAATAGAGAACTGTTTAGGTTTTCTCTGCTGCTCGCTGGACTGCTCTGCCATGAAGGAGTGAGAAGGAGTGAGTGCAGCTAAGGAAGTAAAAAACTGATGTGTTCCCCAGATGATGACAGGCTGGAGAGCGCCTGCTCCTGTCCAAAAATAAATAATGGGCAGAGGTGAAAGTAAGCCGGTACGGTCTGGTACGGCGTACCGCCAAGAGCCAGTATACTGTGCCGGACTGCACTGGCTTCCATGGCGGGGATTTAAAGGGCTCTGGGCTCCCGGCGTGGGGGGGAGCACAGAGCCCTTTAAATCCCGCCCACAGCTCCGGCAGCTGGGCTGGGGCCAGGATTTAAAGGGCTCGGGGCTCCCTGCAATGGCGGGAGCTCCGGGCCCTTTAATCCCGGCCCCAGCCCGGCAAGGCTTGGGGCTCCCCGCAGCTGCGGGGGCTCCGGGCCTTTTAAATCCACGCCCGATGGCTGCTGCTTTTGCAAGGAGCATTATGTAAGAATTTATATCACTCAGTAGTTAGTGGTAGTGTCATTAAGGTGATGTAGCTTCCAAAGTTTTGTTAGGATAACTTTAGCTCAATTCTAGATTCCCACTACAGTTTTATCTTGGAATAACATGCTTCAATTTAGAGGGGGAAATTATGCTGCTCTGTAATTACTGTACCTTATTTTACTCCTGGGGGAATTCTGCACCAAAACATTAAAAATTCTGTGCACAATGTTTTAAAATTTTGCAATTCTATGTATTTTATTTGTCAAAATAACACAATATAAGCATGCCAGTTTCAATTATTTTGGCAATTTATTTCAAAATACCTGTCAACAAGTATGTCTGTTACAGACAATAAAAAAATTCAGGAAATGTTTTTTGACAAATAGATTCCTTAATAGGCATATTAATACAGAACTCTGAGTAATAATTCATTTAAACAACAATACAAAAACGCATTTCCCGCACCACTCAGAAACAATGCAAAGTCTTGGAGGAGTTAGGGGTAATGGAGGAGCTGAGGGAGAGGGAAGTAATTGCTGGGAAGGAGCCTGGGTCTGAACATGGAGGGTTGTTGAGTGTGAGAAGTATGGTATTAGGCTTTTTGGGGGGTAGGAAGGGATTGTTAAGGAGCCTCCACTCTGTAAATCCTAGCTCACCCTTAGCCTCTCTCATTCAGTCAGGTACATCTGCCCCTCCCGAATGTGTCCCTGCACCCCCCACTCAGCCACCCATCCTCCCCCCATTCCCCTACGTGTCTTTGCACCTCCACTCAGCCACCTCCTCCCCCTGTCCCTATGTGGCCCTACACACCTCACACAGCCACCCCCTATGTAGCCCTGCACCACCCCTCAGCCACATCTCCCTGTCCCCGTCTGGCCCTGCACCCCTACTTAGCCACCTCCTGTCACCCCACACCCCCATTCAGCCAACTCCCTCTCCCCATGTGGTCCTATGCCCCTACTCAGCCACCCCACTATCCCTGTGTTCCTGCACCCCCTCCCTCATCCTCATGGAGCCCTGCACCCCCATCTCCATTCAGCCTCTACCCAGTCCGTCCCCTCCCACTAGCCCTTCTGCACCCCAGTCTGTGACCCACCCACCCAGCAGCCTCATGCTGTCCATCCCCCCATAACTCAATGCACTGACCTGGCCGGCCCCATAGGCAGAGCACTGTGAGGAAGGCAGCATCTTTCTCTTCTCTAGCTGCAGCTGCTCTGTGTTCTGGTGCCACAGCTGCCCCTGCTGGCCGAAAGCAGTAACTGCAGCACCTTTCTGGCAGGATGTATTTTCTGAGGGAAAAATTCTGCATGGCACATGAGCTCCCCCAGGAGTAGTACTTGTGGTGTTTCCACACTGTCAAATGCAGGGCAGACTTCAATTAAAAAAATTCCACTCATGATGACTGTCTATATTCAGTGTTGAGATCGCTTCACACCTTGCTATGGAGTTAGCGCTGCTCTTCCTGTAGCACCCCCTCCCTTCAATAGTCCTCCTCAAAGCACCACAACTAGGAGGATGGTGAAGTACAGTGGTAGCTAGCAGTGGGGTCGGTTTTCACAGCAGTTTTGGACAGCATGCCTGAACGCTACAATACCCAGTGCAACCTGTACAAGTGGCCACGCCTTTAATGAGCAACTGCAGAGCCCACCCCAAAGCAATCTCAGATATTATAACTCTTTACTTTAAAAGTCCACTGTTAAGTAATCCAGTTTTGTCAGTCTCAGCCCTGCCAAATCTATAGGTTGATATGGTATAAATCCCTAGTGCGACAACACCCAACTCAGTGGCTGTGCTGCGCTAGTCTCGCCCCCACCCCCAGGGCCAATCAATCAGTTGTTTGCCCAGACCGTCAGCACTTGCCCTAGCCACTGCTCAGCCCCATGCAGCTGCTTTCTTCTGGGTCCTCCTGCGCCCCCGCCCGAGGGGTGAAGATCAGGCCCCCTGCTAGGAATGAAGAATCCTGCTGCCTCCAGACAGGCCTGAAAAGAGGAAGATCCTGTCGATGGGGGATGGATGGGAAAGCAATGCTAGGTTTTTCTGTGTATGCAAATAGGGGTGCGTGTGTGCTGCCAATACTGTGAGCTATCAGTTTCTCCTCCAGGTTTAGAAGGAAAACCCACCGAGGCTTCTTTCCTTCCTCAGCAGGTGGAGCGGGCAAAGATCCTTTTTTCCATTTCCCCACTCTCCCACTGCCTCCTTAAAGGGTCAGGAGCTATCAGCCCTGCTCCCCAGCACCACACTCTTCTGTGTAAGAGGCTTCCTGCTGCACCCCTGGCCTAGAGGCTGGGAATGAGACTCCCAGCTGCCCCCATCCCAGCTCAGACTCATCCAGCATCAGAAGGGAAAAAAGAGAAAAAAGCAGTTGGAGACAGAGGTGAGTGCTCCAAAGGGTCATTAGTATTATTGGGAGGGGAGGTGTCTGGATAGGTGGAGGGACCAGTAGTAATTGAAGCAGTACTTGGTGATGACAGTGTTTCCAGCTCCTCTCCATTGTTCTGGGTTGCAGGGTGTAGGAAGAACATGGCAGCTCCTCCCCCTAAGGGCCCCTGCACAATCAGCACCTACCCTACTTTCAATATATACAACTTTAGACTAGGCTACGTTTTCCTCCCTGTGTTGGCTGATATGAATCTGTGAGCTACTGGTTTTGCATTTGGGCATGGCCAGCAGTGCAGTCCTTCAGTGACTAAGACAAGTGTATTCATTCATACACATTTTTAAAAAGCACTTGTCACAAGAGTATCTAAGACTTCACTACAGCAAGGACTCCATGCATTCTGCAGTTCTGCTGCAACAGACTTCACCTCTTGGTGCAGAAATGTATTCCAGAACTAAAAAACCAAAACTGCTCAATGCTAGGTCCTGAATCTCGCTTACTTGAAGAAGTCAGCTAGATAGGACTGCCTTCTATTTGGAAACTGCAAAACAAGCATCAAAGAGCTAGCTGGGTTTTTACATGCACTAAACATTTACTATGACTTTTCTCCCTTGCTACAGTCCGAAGTATTTTTGAGGGTGGATTGCTGATTACAGATCCCATCCTCTTTAGTTTTAAGTATGAGCTTTCTAACTAGTACAGTTAGAGATTTCCTTGCTCTTAGAAAAGTGTGACAGACCTAGCTACACAGAGCTCATCTATCCTTAAAATGCTACAGCAGTGCATCTGCCTCGCAGTAGCTCTTCAGTGTAGACACTACCTATGCTGACAGGCAGGGGTTTCCTGGCAGCGTAGGTAATCCCCCTACCTGAGGGCTTGCCTACACTTGAAACACTGCAGCGTTGCAGCTGCACTACTATAGCACTTCAATGAAGATGCTCCCTATGCTGACAAGAAGCGTTCTGCTGTCAGTGTAGGAAATCCCCCTCCCAGAGAGGCAGTAGGTAGGCTGATGGGAGAACTCTTCCATTGACCTAATGCTGTCTACACCTGCAGGTAAATCAGCTTAAATACATCACTCTGGGGGGGTGGGGGGGGAGGGTGTGTGTGTGTGTGTGTGTGTGTGTTTTTCACACCCTCAAGAGATGAAGCTATGCAGATGTAGACCAGTCCCCAGACTTGAAAGGGAAAACACTACTTCACATATAATTTCCAGCTTTAAAGGGGAAGTTTGAATGATTACCACCAGTAGCTCACTTTAAAAGTCCA